>NC_142349.1:69442699-69766449 GCF_059441175.1 Urocampus carinirostris | reverse complement strand
CTGTATGAGTGGAGAGGTGTAAAAGGATAGTGGGATTCTTAGACTCGTTCTAAGGCATGGGTAGGGCACATGTGTGATGCGGCAGGGGTAAACCAGTGAAAGCTGTCGGGCCCTGCTGTTGAAGAGAAGAGTGTGTTGTGTCACCCTGACCCTAGTGACACGACTGCTCTCTTGTGTCCCCTTTCATCTGGAGGGACGAAAGCATGACCAACTTTGCTGCTGAGGTGCTTAATTTGTTTGGGTGTTTGGGCATTTGGGTTGGCCATGGACAATTTTTTTGTGCTTTTTGCCACCTTTTCTTTTTTTCTTTCTTTTGTTTTTGTATACGTGTTTGTCTTGCTGTCGGTCACCCCTCTTGAGGGATATGACCAGGATAGGTAGATAGATAGAATGTCCTGTCCGGTATTGTTCCTGTTCATTTTGTACTGTTCAATATCGGTTTCCAGTTTTGTTCCCGTCTATTTTTGTCCTGTATATTATTTTCTCCAGTTTTCGTTCCTGTCTAGTTTGTCCTGTTTAATTTCGATATCCTGTTTCAACATCAACCCTGTCTGTCCCGTCCTATCCGGTATCGACCCCATCTGTCCGATAACTGCTCGGGCAATCGGCGTCGATTTCGTCGGTCTCTGGCTTCCTGTCTTTCAACGCCAGGCCGCTGCCTAGCATGCACGACTCCCCATTCCCCGTGAAATAAAAGCTTGTGTGAGAAACTTCACGCATTCGGGTCCTGATCCGGTTCGGGTTCTTGACACTGGGGCTTTAAAAAGGATAAGGTTAAAATGACTGTACAGCTCAAGATTTTATGAGTCACCCTTTGTCTGGTTTTTCAGAAGTGACTCTGCCGGGGATACTAAACCCCAGACAATTTAAAACCAAGGTTCTCTGAGACACAAGACCCACCACCACACTAAAACATCAGCTCATAAGTGCGCAGATGATGGCATTAAAATGTTTTTTTTCCTGCAGCAATTCAACAGCAATTCTTTAGAAAGAGTCACTGGCAGTCACCTCCATTTTCTGTACTAGTTTTGTCCTGTCTAAAAGAGCTTTTATAACTTAGCCATTTTCTACAATAATGCTGGCATTTACTGCCTAAGAGGGAAAAGTGATTCACTCTTTTTTGGAACACTCACAATGTAACAACTATGAGTTTCTTAGAGACACTTAAAACTTGGGTTATAAACCAACCAATAACCAATGTTCCCTGTAATTTTCCTTACGGGTCTGAGCGTTCACACAAAGTCGGTGAGCAACGCTTGAAACAACTGTGAGCAACCATAATCCCAAGTGTGGCAAGATAATTAATGATCAAACATGTCCAAAACTTGACATCAAGTTACATTTTGCTGAGTTTCTGGCAATGCAAAATGATTTTTCTCTTTTGAATGAATTGACTCATGTACTATTGCAAAGGTTGTACGGCCTACAAACATTGTTTGTTCTTACAATTCTATCACAAGATATCCATTTCTTTTTATTTCCTGATATATTTGGTCGCAAAATATTCACATTTTTGGGGGCTTATTTAGTCAATTGTATGATACAGAACAGTAATCACATTTTTTAGTGGAAGTACAATGTTGGCAACAAGATTCACTTGATATCATTGGAAATGATTTGAATGCAACACAAACGTTTTTTTCTACTTTTTTTTTTTAATTCCTTTAAAAAAAAATCTCATTGTGTTTATTTTTTCCGAGCTGTTACTTTTTTCTTTTTGTTCTCTATTCATTTTTTTCCTACGTTTCTTTCTTTTCTCATTTTCTGGCTTTTTTCTAAATGTTTCCTTCTTTTTTTCCTCTTCCTTTTGTTTCTTTTTTTCTCAGCTTTTCACTACTTTTTCATTTTGGTATTTTTTTCTTTTTTGTTCAATTCTCCCCTTCCTTTAAGTCATTTTGTGCATAGTTTTACATAATATTTGGTCAAGTTGGGATTAAAAAAGCAAAAACAACCTGAAGAGCCGTTTAGGACCCGAAAGAGCCTGGTTCCTTTTAGTGAGCCGAGCCGAAGAAGCCGGTTCTCGACAAACTTTACTAACTTTACTCAACTTCATTCTACTTCGACTCGACTTCAAAATACCGCATTTTGGACACAACGTCAGGGGAACCCGTGTATTTTTACCTTCATGCACTGTAACTTTGACTTGAGTCGCTTCTTAATTAGTAATTATGAGCCCTCATTTTTGTGCGCTGGCTAGATTTTCTTGTGCGCTGAGAATGTGCGAGCAGTGCGCAAGAGCTTAGAGGGAACACTGGTGACAACCAAAATGTTCTGCCACCTGATTAGATATTGGTCTGCTGCACATAACTGTTAATACCGTAAAATGCATCAAACCTTTCTGTCGTAAACCTTTTCTGTCGTATTGTAAATTTGAAGCAGGGATGGACAAGCTGTTTGTGTGGTAGTCATGAAATTAACATGTGCAAAACCCTTTTGCATATAAACTAAGGTAATTTCCCTCTGTGTGAGTGCATGTATTATAATTTTCAACTCATGTGGAACCTTTCTGTATGAATGTATTCATGATTCAAGGGATTCATTGTATTCACTGCAGAACCAAGTTGTTACTCCAAGCAATTTGATTCTTACATCCAAAGCCCCTTGGAATACTATAACAATGGGAATGAAATATCTTTATGCATAATAAATTGTAATAATGAACAACCAATTACCTCTTTCTCCAAATGTATGGCTAACATTTTTCTTTGTAATCTTATCAAGCCTTTCATCTATATCAAATATTTTACAGTGTCGGTGTTGGGAATAACGCCGTTATTGTCAGGACGGAAACAGGACCCAATTGCGTAACATTTACTACAAGTTATATTGAAAGAAAGAGGAAGGGCTGGACGGGGGAAGCAAGTCGCTCTCTCACTCGGACTGTGATCCGAACACGGAAGTGTATCTTCCATAACGAGCGATGGCGGTGTCAGGGACAGAAAGACTGGTCGGTAGCCGGGACTGGGAGGGCAAAGCGTGGTCGAGGTTGGAAACGAATCGTAAACCAGGACAGGAGAGTAGACTTATCTGGAGACGAAAAGAGGTCATAAGCCGGGACGGGAGAGCAGACGTGGTCAGGATCAAAACAGGTCGCAGCCGGTGACAGAGGGAGCAAAAACGGGACAGGTGGAAGTCAGGGTCAAAAAAGGTTTGCCTAGTATACACTGAGGATCGCAGACGGACTGACAACAGGGGACTGACAGGACTGGGTTCAAATAGTGACAGGGAGCCAATCAGAACCCGCGGCGGTTGGTGCCAGATGAGTGGGCACAGGTGAGACACATCAGTCATCATGACAATCTATGTCAAATATTTTACAGTGTCGGTGTTGGGAATAATGCCGTTATTATCAGGACGGAAACAGGACCCAATTGCGTAACGTTTACTACAAGTTTTATTGAAAAAAAGAGGAAGGGCTGCGACCCAGGAAGCAAGTCGCTCTCGCACTTGGACTGTTATCCGAACACGGAAGTGTATCTTCCATAGCGAGCGATGGCGGTGTCAGGGACAGAAAGACTGGTCGGTTAGCGGTACTGGGAGAGCAAAGCGTGGTCGAGGTTGGAAACGAATCGTAAACCAGGACAGGAGAGTAGACTTATCTGGAGACGAAAAGAGGTCATAAGCCGGGACGGAAGAACAGACGTGGTCAGGATCAAAACAGGTCGCAGCCGGTGACAGAGGGAGCAAAAAACTGGACAGGTGGAAGTCAGGGTCGAAAAAGGTTTGCCTAGTATACACTGAGGATCGCAGACGGACTGACAATAGGGGACTGACAGGACTGGGTTCAAATAGTGACAGGGAGCCAATCAGAACCCGCGGCGGTTGGTGCCAAATGAGTGGGCACAGGTGAGACACATCAGTCATCATGACAATCTATGTCAAATATTTTACAGTGTCGGTGTTGGGAATAATGTCGTTATAGATAACAATAGATAATACATATAGATAATAGTAATATAACGGTGTTATTTTCTCAGTAACGGGGTAATATAACCCATTATGTTTTTCTCTGTTACAACGCTGTCCCAATTACCGAGTGCATGCAGGACGATGTCACACAATGGAGAACGTGCAACCATAAATACACGCCTAATAGCACAATTACCTTCACAATACTTAACATCTCATCTGTGGAAACTGGTGTAGGATTCTCTCTTAGTGGCCCCTGTGTTTTTAAAAACCTATTGTTCCATAAACTGCTGGATAAAGGGATAGGGATAGGGGAATGATAGAGACAGAGGGAGATGGGTGTGAGAGAGGTAGAAAGAGGGATTGGATAGTCACTTTGTATTGTTTTATTATTGATTTTTGTTATGGAAAATATATATGAAGTGCAGTTGCCTGTTTCTACTTGACCAGTGGACTCAGTGACAGTCTAATTCATTTATTTTACACAGCAGCGTTAAACACACATGATCATATTGAACTCTACTTTCGTTGTCTGAAAATACTTGAGGTACATTAGCATGTATCTACTAACTAAAGATGCTTTCATGTGATTTATTCTATACTCAACTTAGATTGTTTGACAATTGACTTTTGTTGTGAACAAATAAATATAAATACAGAAGGCTACTGGCTACAGTATGTCTACTTGACCAGTTGTTTCAGGTTGTGAGAGATATATTTAATTGATTTAACTCTCTCTACATTGTTTACATCTGATTGTTATCTTATTATGTTGTTTACTGTTTATTTTTGTTGCACTTTAAGTGTAGGGTAAATCTGTTGTTGGTGAGGTGCAAAAAATATTACAAGGTCTTTCCATAGTGCAGTAGTTAGCATATTTGGGGCGGCATTGGATCAGGAGGAAAAGCGCTCGTCATGGGATCAAGAGGTCGCAGGTTCTCCGTGTTATATGTCGAAGTGTCCTTGGGCAAGGCACTGAATCCCTAATGCCCCCGATAGCAGGTATTTGCCTTGCATGGCTGACGCTGCTATCGATTAGTGAGTGTCTAAAAGGGAAAAGTTTGAAGCACATTGTAAAGCGCCTTGGGAGGTCTTCATTGACTTGAAAAGTGCTATATAAATGCAGACCATACATATTTGCCTAACAGATGGAGGTTCCAGGTCCATACTTGCCTAAGACACACCACAGGTAATGGTGCCCCATCACAATAGTGAGTACACCCCTAACATTTCTGCAGACATTTATTCATCCTGTTAAATGAAAAAAATATTGCTTTAATACAATGAAAAGTAGTCTGTGTAAAGCTTAAATAGATTTTGGAATGTGGGAGGAAACCTAGAGGAAATAATCTGAATGCCACCTAACATATTTGGAAAGTGAATTGCAGGAATCAGACTTGCAAAATGGCAACCATTTCTGCAGCAAGTTAAATAAAATTCAGCAGGTAGTTATTCCCGATAAATTGTGTTAAAGAAAACAATATAAGCTAGATTATCTGTTAAGGTGAGGAAGCGTTAAGTGAGACCTTCTGCAGTTCCAGGTAGATAGATAGATAGATAGATAGATAGATAGATAGATAGATAGATAGATAGATAGATAGATAGATAGATAGATGGATAGATAGATAGATAGATAGAGAGAGAGAGAGAGAGAGAGAGAGAGAGAGAGAAAGAGAAGGATACATAGATAAATAGATGGATAGATAGATAGATAGAGAGAGAGAGAGGCAGAGAGAGAGAGAGAGAGAGAGAGAAGGATAGATGGAGATAGATAGATAGATAGATAGATAGAGAGAGAGAGAGAGAGAGAGAGAGAGAGAGAGAGAGAGAGAGAGAGAGAGAGAGAGAGAGAGAGAGAGAGAGAGAGAGAGCGTAGCGAGAGAGATAGATAGATAGATGGAGAGAGAGAAAGAGAGATAGATAGATAGATGGAGAGAGAGAAAGAGAGATAGATGGATAGATAGATAGACAGACGGACAGACAGACGGACAGACGGGCTGACGGACGGACGGATGTACGGGCGGACCGATACCATAGATCAGGGGTGTCAAACTCATTTGAACTCTGGGGCCACACGATAGAACAAACATTCTCTCGGGGGCCGGACTAGTAGATTAAAGAGAAAGAAAAAGAGATAAAGAAATAAGAGAACGAGGGAGGGAAAAGGGGAGAGGGCGGGACACAGAAAGAAAAAAAAGGAGAGAGCGTGAGAAACAAAAGTGATAAAAAGAGAAGTCGTGAGAGAGGGGGAAAGAAAGGGAGAGGAAGAAAGAAATCCAAAGAGAAATGGACAGAAGGAGAGAAAAGAGAAAAGAAAGCGCGAAGGGTAGGAAGAGAGAAAGAGAAAAGAGAGAAAAGGAAAAGAGGAAGTTAGAGTAAAATAAGTTAAAAAGGCACAGGGAGAAGGAGACATAGAGCAAAAAAGAAAGAGAAAAAGAGAGAAATAGAGAGTGAAAGAGACAGAGACAGAGAGTGGGAGAAAATGGTGGAAAAGAGAGAGAGTGAGAAAGAGAGAAAGAAATACAAGTACAGTGTCTTTGTTTGAGGCACCTGGCTTTGGCAACATCAAGTTGACATATTTCAACCTGCAGCTTATTTTTCTCTTGTGCTTCTCTCATTGTTGTCTCGCGGGCCGGATTCAATCCCTTAGCGGGCCTGATCTGGCCCGCGGGCCGCCTGTTTGACACCTGTGCCATAGATAGATACCATAGATAGATTCCATATATAGATATCATAGATCGATACCATAGATAGATGCCATATACAGTAGATAAATAGATAGATACATTAGGTGGATAGTCACAGTGGATCGATACACAGTAAATAAATATTGAGATAAATAGACAGAGAAACATGTAGATGAATAGACATATGTACTGTATTTATAGATAGAGAAAGATGGCTTGAGAGAGAGAGAAGGAGTGAGATTGAGAGAGAGAGAGAGCAAGAGAGAGAGAGAGAGAGAGATAGGGAGAAATAGAGAGAGAGAGAAGTGTGAGAAAGGGATTTAAAACGCTCTCGTGGTGTCACTTCTGGTTTAAACCCTCATCCCTGGGGTGTTAACTTGGAAGCCACAAAATGGAGGCAAGTAGGGTAACACAGCCCATACATTATAAAAAACGCGAAACACTGTCACACCGAAAAAAATGTTGACAAATAAGGTTATGTTTAATTTAACTCGCTGGTCCAAAATTTGGAACTTCCTTCCTAGCTTTCCGCAAGAAACTAGCTCAAAGTCAGCCCAGCCGGGCAAAGACAATTAAGGTGCATAAATATGTAAATATGGTCACGGCAGCTCAACGTGAGGAAGAACATAATGACATTTTCTGCCCCGGTTTGGCTAATCCCCAAGACACCTCTAAATTAGAAACCTTAATGACAACCAATAATGCACAGATGGTCAAACTCTGGGGGCCGACTGGCCCTTCTGAACCTGCCCAGGAGCCTTTTCTTGCCAACTCTACACGTACACTCCTGCACGTGTTTGGTGGTAGGGACGAGCAGATAGCACTAGAAGAACAGAGTAGTTTATGCCAGGATTTCACAAAGCATGATGCTCAACACCAGGGTTGGGTAGAGTTACTTTAACTGGATTACTTTCAATTACTTTTGGATTACTGTATTTTCCGCACTATAAGGCGCACCTAAAAGCCTTTATTTTTTTCAAAAGCTGACCATGCGCCTTATAATACAGTGTGCCTTATATATGGTTTGAACAATTTTATTGGCACTTTAAACAGCAATTAAACACATTCACAATTTCATTATATCATATTCTAACAATATGGATCAATATTAAGTCGCAAAGTCTTGCAACTAAGGCAAGCAGCCGCCGACTAGATTTTCCCCCGAAGGCGAAGTCGTCCGCGGTGTATGCTGGGATTTATATACCGGCGTTTCATTTCCTAACCAATGTGTCAATCATCATTTGAATCAGTCACTATTGGCTGAAGTTATTTGGAGGTAAAGGGGGCGGATCCTTTTTATCATTTACAGGCTCGCAAAGGCTAAAGGGGCGAAACAAAGCCTCCAATTGGCCGAAAAAGATGAATGTGAATCACATGTTGGGTTGCACTACGGCATAGAGAAAACATTTTTTACTATTCTGTATTTGTAAATATTTTACCCTCCTGGATTTACTACACTCACGGTTGTAAGAAGGCCACGGTTACGTATCATTATTGAACGTGATGGCTGCAAGAGAACTTCGGTGAGCTATGCGGCTTTATATTTTCCCGGTATCTTGTTTTTGAACGATCTTGATGTTTCTGTGATGAGTCTATTTTTAAACTAAATTCAATTCAAAGTGTTTATTGTCATATGCACAGTAAAGAACCCCGTTTCCCTGCACAATAAAATTCTTACTTTGCTGTCCACACAGTGGCCAGCAAAAAATAAAATGGAAGCTAAGAAATGTTTGGGATTTCTTGAATCCCAAGACTTTAACCTACCGAATGATATGTGGAACGATGCATTTGAGTGATTGGTGACATCGTACAGACACTGTTTCCGTACATGTCTGAGACACGTATTTGCTTCGTTGCAAGCTTTCGGAATGTTAAGGAGGTAATAAGTTTGACTGATTTATCTGACTGTTTTGTCCACGTTCCCATTGTAGCGCCTTATAATCCGGTGCGCCTTATGTATGGAAAATATAGGACCAAAAATATTTGCCTTTCCATGTATTCCGTTACTCCCCAAGCCTGCACAAAATTTAGTGATTTTATTCACATTTAATTTATTTAGTCTTTTATTAGCATATTTGGTATTGGAGTAATCCAAAAGTAATTGAAAGTAATCCAGTTAAAATAACCCTAGCCAACCCTGCTCAACACAGAGGCTGCATGCATGAAGGGTGGGTGATACTGGGAATTTTAGTATCAATGTAATCCAGTCCCTCAGTTTACCCTTATACCATAGTAAAAAAAGTTCTCATCTCATCTCATCAGCCGTACCGCTTATCCTCATTAGGGTCGCGTGGGGACTGGAGCCCATCCCAGCCATCTCCGGGCAGTGGGCAGGGGACACCCTCAATTGGTTGCCAGCCAATCGCAGGGCACACAGGGACAGACAACTCATTCGCTCATTTACACCTAGGGACAATCTGGACCGGCCAATTCACCTTACCATGCATGTTTTTGGAACGTGGGGGGAAACCGGAGTGCCCGGAGGAAACCCACGCAAGCACGGGGAGAACATACAAACTCCGCACAGGAAGTCTGGAGCTGGATTTGAACCCACGACAGGTTCCCATGACATGAACTGTGCCGCACAAGCGCTAACCACTGCGCCGCCGTGCTGCCCGTAAAAAAAGTTATTTTTTAAAATTAAAATAAAATAAAAAAAAAGAATAAATGACTACATCTAAGTGATTTCATGAGATTGGAAGTGTCATGATTGCTGATTCAGGGCACATGTGACTGCCCAATTGGCGCCAAGAGCCCTGAGAGCTGATTGGTTCAGAGATTCCTTTTTAACCCCTGTCTTTCAAGAGGAAGCCATAAGATGGTTTGGGAACCTATGCTCCCAGCTAGGCAAGCTCATACCTTCCGACATTTACTTGCCCTGTTTCCTCCTGCCTCATACCTGTTGCCGACTTGTTTTGCCCCGTTTCCTGCCTGATACCTGTTGCCGACCTCTTTTCTGAACTCGATACCGCCCTTGCTCTCATGTCCCGGCTAGTGAACAGTATCTGTGCTGTCTACGATTATCCTCTTCTCGACACGGAAGTGCAGCTTCCGTGTTCCAGCCGTCTGCTACCCGTGTCCGTCGATCATCGGCTCGTGGAACCAAGCACTGCTCTCACTCTTTATCAATAAAACTGAGTAAACGAGCGCTACTGGGTCCTGTCTCTGTTTCTGGCTTGTGACAGGAAGCGCTTTTCTTTTATCTTAGGACAAAAATGGTGAAAGTAAGAAAAGGAAACATGCAGTCCTAATACCAATACAAAACCAGAAAAATATGAAAAAATAAGACTTTATTCGACCGTGTCTAAGAGAGTAACGTACTTGCACGCGCAAAGCAAACAGCTTGACGGAGGCTGCAATGATAATCTCAGCCAGAAGATGTAGTCAGTCGAACATTTAGCTAAATATGAATAAAATGACAAAATTTTGTGCAGGCTTGGGGAGTAACGGAATACATGGAACGGCAAAAATGATGTTAGCAAGCTGTTTGGATTTAGTTTCATTTCGTTTCCGTCGCATTTTATGTTAGTTTTGCCAGAAATCAAAGAGATCAAAGCCAGGAGAGAAAGCTTACCACGTGTTGTGAGTCAGAATCTTATTCATATTAAGTTTATTTTGACTTTTATTAGCATATTTGGTATTGGAATAATCCATAAGTAATTGAAAGTAATCCAGTTAAAGTAACCCTACCCAAACCTGGTTAATAATAATCCAAAGGAAAACAATTTTAATCAAATTAACCTGCTTTGGGTTTTTTATCCCACTTGGCCTCCAGGCCACTAGGGGCACTGCTTGTTGAAGACATTCAAACTACAGCAGGACCAGGGTTGGGTAGGGTTACTTTAACTGGATTACTTTCAATGACCGTTGGATTACTCCAATACCAAATATGCTAATAAAAGACAAAATAAACTAAGTATGAATAAAATGATGACTCATAACACATGGTAAGCTTTCTCTCCTGGCTTTGATCTCCGGCAAAACGAACACAAAATGCGACAGAAACAAAATGAAAAGAAATCCAAACAGCTTGCCACCATCATTTTTGCCGTTCCATGTATTCCGTTAGCCCCCAAGCCTGCACAAAATTTAGTCATTTTATCCATATTAAGTTTCTTTTGTCTTTTATTAGCATATTTGGTATCGGAGTAATCCAAAAGTAATTGAAAGTAATCCAGTTAAAGTAACCCTACCCAACCCTGGTTGTAAGTAGGGGAGCGTCTGTATCGATCCAATCCAAGTACGTGCTATGTATCCATCGATACTGGAACTGGCATGCTTTACACAGCCAGATGCCACCCGTGCCCAAAAGGGAGATCATGCTCATTACGAAAAGGTCAAGTCTTAGCAGGCCGCACGATCCCTTTTTCTTCATTCTTTGCGTGTGCCTTTCGAGGTTATTTTCGGGTCCTCGGGTAATCTGTCCGACGAGGCTTTGTAGCAGGTGCTGCTCATCCATCTTCTGAAGCTGACACACAGAAGGAGTCCCTATGGTCACCTCTCACGAGACAGGACAAGTCAACACTGAGAAAAAACACGACTTGTGGCATTTGTCGGAGAAACTAAGCGAAAAGGCGAGGGAGGAGACAGGGTAGGTTATATTTTTCCAAAAGCTGATTTTATTCACGACATAATCTGGTTCCGCATAACTAGGGTTTGTGTTTCCTTCATTGGTAAATAACTCTTTTTATTCAGATATTTATATTTTATATCAAACTAAATCTATCTATCACTCTATAGATCGCTCTTTATTTGCATCTGTCTAGCTCTCCATACTACCTATCTCATTTTTTATCTTCTATCTATCTATCTATCTATCTATCTATCTATCTATCTATCTATCTATCTATCTATCTATCTATCTATCTATCTATCTATCTATCCATCTACATCCATCCATCTATCTATCCATACACCCACCGACCCACCTGACCCCCCCATTTCTCTCTCTCTCTTTCTCTCTCTCTTCTATCCACTCACCCACTTCGGTCTCTCTATCCATCTATCTATCTATCTATCTATCTATCTATCTATCTATCTATCTATCTATCTATCTATCTATCTATCTATCTATCTATCTATCTATCTATCCATGTACATCCATCCATCTATCTATCCATACACCCACCGACCCACCTGACCCCCCCCTCTCTCTCTCTCTCGCTCTCTCTCTCTCTCTCTCTCTCTCTCTCTGTCTATCTAACCATCCACCCACCCACCTATGTCTTTCTGTCTATCTATCTATCTATCCATCTATCCATCTATCCATCTATCCATCTATCCATCTATCCATACACCCACCGACCCACCTAACGCTCTCTCTTTCTCTCTCTCTCTCTCACTCTCTCTCCCTCTCTCTCTCTCTTTCTCTCTCTTCTATCCACTCACCCACTTCTGTCTTTCTATCTATCTATCCGTCTATCTATCTGTTCATCTCTCTCTTTCTCTCTCTCTGTTTATCTCTCTCTCTCTCTCTCTCTCTCTCTCTCTCTCTCTTTCTCTCTCTCTCTCTCTCTCTCTCTCTCTCTCTCTCTCTCTCTCTCTCTCTCTCTCTCTAACTATCTAACTATCCACTCACTCACCCCTGTCTTTCTATCTATCTATCTATCTATCTATCTATCTATCTATCTATCTATCTATCTATCTATCTATCTATCTATCTATCTATCTATGACACGACATATCACATTTCCCAGACAAACATCTTTTACATCTTCGTTAACAAGAAAAACATTCGAATTGGGTTCCGAGCAGCATTTTCTGTGATAATTGCGAGCACACACGCATACAAGACGTTCCGTGGAATAAATCGCATGCAATTAAAGAGTCGTAAACAATGCAATAAAGTGAGAGCATAGGGAGAGAAAATGAGAGGGGCTCGTACTGTTTTAACTCATTACAAAAGAGATCAATATGCATTGAGTGAGTTGACTGCTGCCATTTTTCTCATGGATGCCTCTTTCGTGTTTTCTATTTTTTTTTATTTTGAGAGCAGGAAGGTGTGACAGAATTATGATTGAGGGTCCTGATGGAATGACGTGTCCTTCACAAGTTTAGAAAATTTAATAGCCTTGTAATAAAATATCTTCTTTTTGACTGTAAACGCTTTCAAAAGAGATGCATGCTTAGCTGAATTACAAGCATTCTATGATTGATATGCGCATTTGTTCTTGATGGATCTTATCTTTGAGGTAAAATGTATTTAGTGACATGTTTCTTCTGTATTATAAACTGTCATACTCGCCCAGTGATGCGCAGTCAGGGGTGGCAAGCAGAGTTGTGCCTCACTTGTGATCATGGAAATATTAAATTCAAAATATATTAAATTCTTGTATTAATTTAGTGATATAGATGTTTCTTATTCATTTCTTATTCTTCCTCATGCCATTAGGCTCTTTAACTCCACCCGGCGGAGTAAAGGCCCACATTAAACCACACCCCCTACTTTGCATATTACCGTATTTTTTTTGCAGTGTGTATTTTATGTAGCACTATTTAAATACTCTATACAACACGCTACAGTGGGTGTTTGTATATTGTTATCCTTTTGCTTCATTATTGTATTGTTCTCAGCGCAGGGATGCTGCTGGAAATCTATCTATTTAACTAAATTTTATTTTTCTAAATTGCTTACTTTTCACGTTTTATTATGAATATTGTTAATACTTTCACGTACACCAGTGTGGGGTCACCAGGACCATAGTGTGTTTTACATTTAAAGCCACTTTTTTGTATTAATCTGTCATGTTCAGAAAAAAAGGTGAAACCCAATCGCGTAACGTTTCTCATAAGTTTATTAGTTGATAGAGAGAGGAAGGGCAGCGCCCGCGATCCGGTACTCGCTAGACGCTGGAAGCATGTCGCTCTTGCAATCGGATTATGAACGTGGAAGTGGATCTTCTGTAGCGGGCGATGGTGGTGTCAGGGACGGAAAAACAGGTCGATAGCCAGGGACAGGAGAGCAAAAACGTGGTCGGGGTCAGAAACCGGTTGTAAGCCAGGAGGGGAGAGCAGACATAGTTGGGATCAAAAACGGGTCGTAAGCCGGTACGGGAGAGCAGATGTGGTCGGGATCAAAAACAGGTCGTAGCCGGAGACAAACGGGGAAATCAGCAACGGGCAGTTTGAAAAACGAGTGCAGAAGCAGGACAGGCGACAGTCAGGATCAAAAGGCTTGCTTTGTATCATCAGAGGTCCGTAGACGGACGGACAACCGGAGAGTGACAGGACTGGGCTTAAAAGAGGATAGGGAACCAATCAGGTCGCCCGCAGCGGCTGGCGCCAAACGAGGGGGCACAGGTGGAATTAATGATTAGTCATGCCATAATCAAATCAGCAAAATAAATAGAAAATAGAGAGATATTGAGGTTAGGAATAATTGTTTTTTATTCGAACAAAACTTTGCTTTCGTTAAAATCGAGTCACATTTATTTGTATAGCCCTTAATCACAAAATGTCTCAAAGGACTGCACATGTTACATTGATAGCATCCCTTGATCTTAAACCAACATGTGGGTAAGGAAATCTCAAAACCTCGGCATGGGAAAAAAAAAACCTGAGAAGCGGCCTCACAAGTGGTAATCCCCTTTCCAGGATGACCAGGGTGCAAAAGATTTAGCATTGGGTAACAGTACACAAAACATAGTGAACATCAACAAGAAAAACAATATCTAAAAAATTGTCCAGCAAGTGCCTGACACCAATAACGCTTCAAGCCTTTAAAATGTGTCAAATGATTGAAATGTCTAAGCGACCCCCAAACTTTGAAACAGAAGTGTATTACTGCGCAGATGCAGAATGAGGCATGCAATTATCTTGCTTTACAGCAGAGGGCGACAGTGAATCCAACAATTCTGACGGACACCTTATTACTATACAGTGGAACCTCGGTTCTCGACCATAATCCGTTCCAGAACCCTGTTCGAAAACCGATTTGTTCGATCACCGAAATCATTTTTCCCATTAGAAATAATGTAAATCGTTTTAATCCGTTCCAACACCCTGAATGTTTACCTTGAATGTTCAACGTAAACATAAAGCTAACCAAGGCTAATCGTACGTTCGCGTTATCGTAATCTTCCGTACGAAAGATTCCCCTAACATGAACGTGTAAAAATTAAAAAAATCAGGTCGTTTACAAGTCATTTAGCACCCGGGTCTCCACAGCAAGTGGTGAGCGGTTCATTGGAAAGGGGGCTCCGTTCCAACACACTCAATGTTGGGCTCCGTTCCAACACCCTCAATGTTTAACGTAGACTTAAAGCTAACCCAGGCTAATCGTACGTTTGCGTTATCGTAATCTAATGAATAGGATTTCTTACCTTTGTGGTGGTCAGCAGAAGGCGCTCGCACACCTCCTTCATATTTGGCTAGTATTTCTTTCTTAAATGCAATAGTTGTACGCACTACTTTTCTTTTTTCACCTGTAGCAACTTTGCCGCTTGCACTGACTTTCTTCGGAGGAATAATAAGGGGCTAAAACACCCGTACGCCGCTCAGCATCGCACCCTAGCGTACGCACTCACGCATTACCAGCGTTTGAACTCCGATTTTTTGACTGAACAGCGAAGCAAGAATTTCTCGAAATTTTTGGTCGGACAACGATTTGTTCGAACTGAGAGACGTTCGAAAACCGAGGTTCCACTGTACTTAGATCAGGTCAAACCACTTAATAGTTGTGATCTTATTGAATTGACTTTTTCTACATTTTCATTTATAAGTTATTGTATGACAATAAAATGCTTTATTTTCTATGCTAGAGTTTATATATTGCTTCTTTGCTCTGCAAATCAAATAATGAATACATTGTAGGTTAATATTTTTAAAAATCTGACTCTGCCTCGCCGTATGCAACTGCACTGGTCCTCATTCAAGTTGTGGCTCACTACAACCAATTGCATCTATCTTTGTCCAAATGTGGGACACACCCTGGACTAGACACTACTCAACCGCCAGGGAATCCTCATTTAATATGCTATTCACTTTGTGAATGCCAATAAAAGTTACTGTCATGATAACTGATGTGACTCAGCTGTGCCCACTCATTTGGCGCCACCCGCCGCAGGTTCTGATTGGCTCCCTGTCACTACTTGAACTCAGTCCTGTCAATCCCCTGTTGTCAGTCCGTCTGTGAACCCCTGTTTTTCAAGGCAAGCCTTTTTTGACCCCTGACTCCCGCCTGTCCTGTTTTTGCTCCCGTTTGTCTCCGGCTACGACCCATTTTGATCCCGACCACATTTTTGCTCGTCAATCGACCGGTTTTCCGTCCCTGACACCGTCATCGCTCGCTACGGAAGATCCACCTCCGTATTCAGATCACAATCCGAGTATGAGAGCGATTTTCTTCCCGCCACCAGCGAACACCAGATTGTGGGCGCAGCCCTTCCTCTTTCCTTCAATAAAACGTCAAGCAAGTGTGTCCTGTTTCCGTTCTGGTCCTGACCATTACACAATATCCACATCATTCTTCTAAATCCCTAACTTTTGTAATCCGACATTATTTCTTCTATTCTGATTCCAGCCCGGATGGATTTGCTTTTCAATGTACGGCATAACAGTCTTCATTTAGGGCGGCAGTAGCTCAGGAGGTAGAGCGCTCGTCTTGGGATCAAGGGATCCCAGTTCGAATCCCGGCTCGTCATGTTACATGTCGAAGTGTCCTTGGGTAAGACACTGAACCCCTAATACCCCCAATAAGCAGGTTAGCGCCTTACATGGCTGCAAGGCCGCTATTGGGAAATGTGGAGCACATTGTAAAGCGCTTTGGAAAGTCATTGACTTGAAAAGCGCTTTATAAATTCAGTTCATTTAATTTCATTTCATTGTTCTGAAACCACATCTTGCTGCGGGGGATCAATGTATTTATTGGTCTGCAGGGAAGCTTGGTCTGTTCTACTGGTCACATTGTTAAGCATATGAAAGGTTGGTTTGAGCCATAGAAACAGTTGTGGTGATTAAAAATATAACAATTTGTTGTGTGGCAATTATTGCAAACTTGGAAAATTGTTCTCTGCGTGAGGTCTTTGTAGCGGAGGCAGATTTTGGCCCCAAAAAATGAGGCAATTAGATTTGTTGACAACAGAGTTTTATCCACAACATTTCCATGATCATAACACGTATCCAATAATGGAAAACATTGCATAAAGTAGAAAGAACAATAAGCATAATAAACATGGAAAAATACGTAAAACTTTAGTAAATATGTCCATCCACCCATTCATCATCTGCACCGCTTATCCTCAGTAGGGTCGCGGGGGTGCTGGAGCCCATCCCAGCTATATTCGGGCAGTGGGCAGGGGACACCCTGAACTGGTTGCCAGACAGTCACAGGACACACAGGGACAGACAACTCACTCGCTCATTTACACCTAGGGACAATTTGGACCAGCCAATTAACCTGACATGCATGTTTTTGGATCGTGGGAGGAAACCGGAGTGCCCAAGCACGGGGAGATCGTGCAAACTCCACACAGGAAGTTCTATCTCATGACCTCTGAACTGTGCCACACACGCGCTAACCACTGCACCGCCATGCTGCCTAGTAAATATGTCCTCATCTGGAAATGCTTTAAGTCTAAATTTCCAAGTTCACAGTTCACAGGTCATGGATCCCTGAGCCGTCTGGGTTGTCGAGGCACCAATGCGGACACAACTCTGGACAGCTTTCTCCACTGTTGACGGTTCCTGGCCTGTGTTTGGGTTTTGGCGAAGATGGCAAGAGTCCATTCCTTAATGTTGTCAACCCAGTTCTTTTTCGGTCTTCTGCTCCTCCTGCCCGCTTGGACACTGCCCTGGGGATCTATCGTTGCCAGTCCGTCTGGAGAGGGATGGGCACTGCCAGGCTGTACTTACCCAAGACACAATACATTTTCAAGTAGGAGTGACAAATCTGTCAATTGAACAGGGTGTAATACTTGACCACTAGATGTTACTGTATTGTGTATTGTGTGTAAAATGAGTACACAGAAACAATGGACTCTCACAATGGTACCTGCTTCCTCTCAGATGCTTTTTCTTTTGTTTTTATAACCCTTGTGAGGTCACGCAATAAAATCGTCATCAATCGAGCTGATTTGAATTCATGCATGACTTGATTGCTTGCTAAATCTATTCTCAGGCTTGGCAGGAAGTTAAGTGTCGCTTGGTTTTAATTACACAAAGTGTCCCGGTAGCCAAAAGCCAGAATGAGTGGCAACCTTAATCAGAAGCCATAGCAAGTAAGAAGACACATTATGATACTTAATACAGAATTCAAAGTATGTTTGGAGGCTTGAATAAGTGGAGTCTAAGCTCCTTAACTTAAAAGTGAAAAGTTTCTTCTGTCACTTTGAGAAGTTTTACCTTGATACTGACACAAATTTGGCGTTTAAAGACATGGTCTGTATGATTTAGCGCTTCCTGGTGGTGAAAAAACAAAATAAACACCTTGTTTGGAAAAAAAAAGGCCAAAAAACACTACCTATCTATCCATTATCTGCAAAGTTTATCCTCAGTAGGGTCACTGGGGTGCTGGAGCCCATTCCAGCCGTCTTCGGGCAGTGGGCAGGGGACACCCTGAACTGGTTGCCAGCCAATCACAGGTCACACAGGGACAGACAATCCGCTCGCTCATTCACACCTCGGGACAATTCGGACCGGCGAATTCACCTGACATGCATGTTTTTTGCAATGTGGGAGGAAACCAGAGTGCCCAGAGGGAACCCACACAAGCATGGGGAGAACATGCAAACTCCACACAGGAGGACTAAATCTCATGACTTCAGAACTGTGCCTTAGACTCGCTAACCACTCATCCGCCGTGCTGCCCAATATACACTACTCGTCTACAAATAAGCCAAAACTTATGTCAAACTCATTTTAAATCTGGGGCCACACGATAGAACAAACATTCTGTCGGGGGCCGGACTAGGCCATTAAAGACAAAGAAAAAGAGAGATAAAGAAATAAGAGAAAGAGGGATGGAAAAGAAGAGAGGGCGGGACAAAGAAAGAAAAAGAGAGAGAGGTAGAGAGCGTGAGAAACAAAAGAGATAAAAAGTTGTAAGAGAGGGGGAAAAGAAAGGGAGAGGAGCAAAGAAATCCAAAGAGAAATAGAAAGACAGAAGGAGAGAAAAGAGAAAAGAAAGTGCAAAGGGTAGGAAGAGAGAAAGAGAAAAGAGAGAAAAGGAAAAAAGGGAGATAGAGCAAAATAAGTTAAAAAGACACAGAGAGAGAAAGAGACAGAGAGCAACAAAGGAAGGGAAAATAGAGACAACAGAGTGACGGAGACAGAGACAGAGAGTGTGAGAAAAGGGGTGGAAAAGAGAGAGAGAGAGAGAGAGAGAGAGAGAGAGAGAGAGAGAGAGAGAGAGAGAGAGAGAGAGAGAGAGAGAGAGAGAGAGAGAGAGAGAGAGAGAGAGAGAGAAATAAATAAATACAAGTACAGTGTCTTTGTTTGAGGCACCTGGGTTTGGCAACATCAAGTTGACATATTTCAACCTGCAGCTCATTTTTCTCTTGCGCTTCTTTGAGTGTTGTCTCGCAGGCCGGATTCAATCCCTTAGTGGGCCTGATCTGGCCCGCGGGCCGCCTGTTTGTCACCTGTGTTATAGATGATCCTCACCTAAAGGGAGCTGACAGGATTGGCTGCCATCTTGCTGAAGCGGCTACCCTCAAGTCTTGCTTATTTGTATATCCCTGATCACAACAATCTTCAAAGGGCTGCACAGAACACAGACTATTACAAACTACAGACTATTATTACTCCATCCCCTGATCTAAAACCTTCATGATGGCAAAGAAAAACTCAAAAACCTTAGCATGAGGAAAATGAAGAAACCTTGAGAAAGAACCCCACATGAGGTTTTCCCTCTTCCAGGATGGCGAGGGTGGAATGGATGTTGCAATACACAGACATTATGGTTCAGATCCTACCTCTCAGATAGGACGCACTGTGTTAAATATGGTGAAATGACATCTGAGCCTTTTAGTGTTACCTGTGGTGTTCCGCAGGGTTCAGTACTTGGCCCCCTTCTTTTTAGCATCTACATGCTTCCATTTGGTGATATTATTTGCAAATACAATATCAGTTTTCATTGCTACGCAGATGACACTGAACTATATCTTCCGATGGAGGAATCTGCCACACCAAACTGGAAGAGGCCTGCCTTATTGAGATAAAAAAATGGATGTCACTTATTTTCATACGCCTTAACTCTGAGAAGACCGAAATGTTTATTATTGGTCTATCTAAATGACTTGACTTGTTCCCAAAAACTGTTCTAAACATTGACAAATGTAATATCACCCGGAGTCAAAAATTTAGGTGTCATATTCGACCCAAACTGTCCTTTTAAATGAACATTAAGAATATTACTAGAACAGCTTTTTTCCATCTTCGCAACATTGCTAAAATTCGCCCTATGCTGTCTCAGTCAGATGCGGAGATCATAATTCACGCGTTTGTTGCCTCCCATCTCCATTACACGAACATACGATTAGCCTGGGTTAAATTCATGTTATTTGTGTCTTAAAGGTAAACAAAGGTAAACATTCAGGGTGTTGGAACGGATTAAAACGATTTACATTATTTGTAATGGGAAAAATGATTTCTGTATTTGAACAAATCGCTTTTCGAACAGGGTTCTGGAATGGATTATGGTCGAGAACCGAGGTTCCACTGTACTTACTCTCTGGTCTCCCGAACAGCTCTGAACATTGACAAATGTAATATCACCCAGAGTGACTCAGTCAAAAATCTAAATCTCATGTTTGACCCCAATCTGTCCTTTAAAACACACGTTAAGAATATTACTAGAACCTTTTTTCCATATTCGCAACATTGTTAAAATTCGCCCTATGCTGTCTCAGTCAGATGCGGAGATTGTAATTCACGCGTTTGTTGCCTCCCATCTCCATTACTGTAATGCCCCTCTCCGGTCTTCCGAAGTTCAAAATCAAGGGGCTCCATCTGGTACAAAATGCTGCAGCGAGGCTTTTAACCAAGACAAGAAAGTTTGATCACATAACCCCAATTTTAGCTAACTTGCATTGGCTCACTGTTAGCTTAAGATGTGATTTTAAGGTTCTGTTGGTAGCATACAAAATCATGCATGGACTTGCTCCCTCATACATTTCAGATTTAATTTCGACCTATGTTCTGGTCGGGAGCCTTCGCTCTGAAAATGCTGGTCTACTAGTGATCCCAAGAGCCAAGAAGAAAGCCGCAGGTTCGAGAGCGTTCTCCATTCGGTGCAGTGGAATGCTCTTTCCCCTGAGATTCGATCTGCAACCTCAGTGGAAAGGTTTAAATCTAAGCTTAAAACACACTTCTATTCTATAGCATATGCATAACGTATATTTTATGTTGACAATATCTGTGTATTATTTGCCCTTATGTAGGTTTTAGATCAGGGGATGGTGTCATAATAGTCTGTGGTTTGCAATAATCTGTGGTCGTTGGAGCCCTTTGAGACTCTTTGTGATTAAGGGCGTCACAAATAAACATGACTTGACTTGCCTTGACTTGACATTACCATAGACCATAAGCTACACAATATCAGTGTTTTTAAGCCTAGATTCAAACAGTTCCACTGAGGTTGCAGATCGGATCTCAGGGGGCATAGTGTTCCACTGAATGGAAAACCCTCTCGAACTTGCGGAATTCCGTGTTTTTTTATTGCTACTAAAGCAGCCATGTTGCCGATATTTTGTAAGGTTACCCACTTACAGTAAAGAGCAAAAACCAGCTCCAAACAGGGACGCCAGGGTAAGGATCGGTATTCCCCTGGTGTCCTTTGGAAATAAAATACTATTTAGCCATGGGTGAGGATCTCACCTCTGCATGGCAGCGGGTGATGAATGCCTCATGTGTCTGCGACTTAACCAAGTCCATATTGAAATACTCCCCGAAGCGTCGCCATCCATCAAAGACTCTCCCAGGAACTGCCATGTGAATTTTTGGTCTCCCTCCTGTCGCCATGTGCGCTTGCGCCGCAAAGATATTCTGCAATATCCCGACAAGTCATTTGCTCTCTTACTCGGGCTGTTACTTATTTCCCCTCCCGACGGCCCGAAGCAGCACGTTCTACGCACACTCCAATCTCCAGCCTCTCTGCAGCTACTTACTTATTCATCACAGAGTCACAGATTTTATAAAGAGAGGAGGCCAGGCAGACACGAGTCGTATCTGCGCACTCTCGTAGAGGTTTGTGGAAGAAATGGCTCTATGGGGCGGCTCTTTGAAGTGACAGACAAGAGCGGGCTTGCCGGCCTAACTTTGAAACGCTCACGATTCCTGTCCTGTTCACTCTCTTTCCATCTTATACCCTCTCTCTTGTTTTCTCTCTTTTTCTATCTTACTCTATACCCTGTTCTCTCTCTTCCTCCCTCATTCTTTCTCCCATGTTCTTTGTCTTCACAGCACTTTTTTTTCTCTTTCTCTTTTACCTGTCTGTCTTTTTCCCTTAATTTTTCTCTCTTTTTCTTTCTTTGTTGTTACTTCCCACTATTTCTCCCTCTTTATTTCTCCTTCTTTATCTCTCTCTCCCTGTCTCTTTATTTATATTTCCTGATTTATTTTCTCATCTTTCTCTTTTCTCTCTGTCTCTCTTTATTCCTCTCACTCTTTCCTTCCCACTCTTTTGTTGTCCTTATGTTTGTCTATTTCTGTTTCTCTTATTTTGATCTTTCTTTCTATTTTGATATGTATCTTGTTTATCTCTTTCTCTCTTTCTTTTACTCTTTCACTTTCTCCCTCTGCTCACTTTATCTTCCATCTCTCTCTCTCCCTCTATCTCTCTCTTTCTCTTTCTCTCTCCCTCTATCTCTCTCCCCTCCTTACATTCTGTTTTATTTCTCTGTCTGTGTACATTTGTCTTCCTCTCTGTCCCTTTTTCTTCCTCCCTCTCTCTTTCTGTCTCCCTCCCACCTCTCTCTCTGTCTCTCTCTCTCTCTCCATTCCTTAATTTCTTTTTTATTTCTCTCTCTGTGTCCATTTGTCTTCCTCTCCGTCCTTTTGCCCCCCCTTCTCTCTCTGTCTCTGTCTCTGTCTCTATCCCTCTCACTCTCTCTAGTAGTATAGTAGTGGGCCGTCAGAGCCTGCAAGGTCTTCTTTTCTGTCCTCAGAAATATCTGGATCATGTTGTGTTAATTATACTGTATCCATCAATACTCCAAATTGTCTCCTATCTTCCTTTCATTGCTTCCCCCTGGTTGAGCTATGGTTTCATATTCACCCATTAGTTATTGCTAGGCCCAGAAATTTACCCAAACTCCTTCAGAAAAAAATACTGGAGGCTGTGTACTATAACATCAGTCTTCCAGAAAACTGTTGGTTTAACCAATCAGATTCCAGGTTGGCGTCTGAACGCCTGCTAGCAGGCCTACGGAAACGCCACCGGTTTCACAAGCAATGATTGACTAGAGGGTGTTGATCTGCCAAAGCAATTGTGTCAACAGCTGATAAATATAAAGAGACCGAGCTGCAAGAGTAAATATATTGAGTTTATTTAATCATCAAAGCACAAACAACTTTGAAGCAAGCCAGCCTTTCATAAGCGGAAAAATTCAGGCTGATTTGGGCTGAAAATGTTAATTATTATGTTTCGGTTGGGCTTCTCTCTCGCTGACTTTTGTTATTTTATCCACCCATTGTAGCTCTGTTCATACAGTCTTGTTTAACTTTGATTCCGTGGGGCCCCTCATGTCCCTCCACACTTCCCCTCTCATGCAGTTCATGTTATTGGCTCCCTGAGCGTAATTACTCTGGGGCAAGGGCCGGGTAAGCCCAGATCACTTCTCCTCTACTCGAGTCCTTACATAATACATTGGAAATTTCACTTCCAAGAGCCAGTCCTACACACCACTAATTCAGACATGAGCCAAAGGATTCGGTGTGAAATTTACGTCCCGCTACTGGTTTAAATGAGGTGATGGTTCTGTCAAGACCAGAACAGAGACAGGACCCACTTGCGTTGCGTTTCTCTCAAGTTTTATTGGAAGAAAGGGAAAGGGTTGCGCCCACGATCCTGTGATCGCTGGGCGCGGGAAGCACGTCGCTCTGAACGCGGAAGTGGAACTTCCTTGGCGAGCAATGGCAGTGTCGGGAACGAAAAAACGGGTCAGTAGCCGGGGCAGGAGAGCAAAAAAGTGGTTGGGGTCCGAAATGAGTCGTAAGCCAGGAAAGGAGAGTAGATGTGGTCGGGGACAAAACAGGTCGAAAGCCGGGACGGAAGAATAGACAAGGTTGAACGGGTTGAAGCCGGGGGACAGACGGGAGCAAAAACAGGTGGGAGTCAGGGTCAAAAAGGCTTACCTAGTGTTAACTGAGGTTCGCAGACAGACTGACAACAAGTGTCAGAAAGGAGTGGGTTTAAATAGCGACAGGGAGCCAATCAGAGTCGAAGACAGTTGGCGCCAAAGGAGCGGGTACAGGTACATCATTTTGGTAGTCATGACAGGTTCACTGTATATTGAAAAAATGAAAGCTATTATACCTTTTCAAATTGCATTATTTTGGTGCATAATGTTTCAATATTATTGATAATATAGCGTTAAAAACAAAAATAATCTACGAGCCGTTTGGGAGCCAAAATAGCTCTTTTCAGTGAGCCGAGTCGAAAGAGCCGCTTCTCTAAAAAGAGACAAAATTCCCATGACTAAGAGGACATTGTCAGAAAGAATTCCCTTTTGAGTACATCGGCACCAGGCAGATTTTAAACTAAAAGACCGCATAAGACTTAAAAAAGACCAAGTGTTTTCTCTTTCATTAGCCAGCCTGTCCCTTTGGGCCTCGAACACACGACGCACAGTACTCGGCCTGCCTCCCTCCACACACACATCCACTAAATCTGTCTCAAGCTCCTTTATCCTCTTTCTGGCACACTGGCCTTCATCTTTCACTCTACTTTCTCATCTTCCTCCCCTTGTCTCGTCCACTTCTCTTTTCATCCTTCCTTGTCTTCCCTTGCTTTACTGTCTCCATCCTCTTTTCCTTTTTATGCAATTTCTAACCAATGGCAGGCTGGAGTGGGCGTGGCTTCACACCAGCAGGGTGGACTATTATTACAGGGTGGAAGAGAGGAGAGAGAGAAGCAGACGGAAGATGCGCTGTGGCGGTAAGAAGCGCGTTTTTTTCCCTGCGTTTTCCTGCGACATAACAGGACTTGACTCTTAATGAAGGCTTGGCATCTCGTAAACTCGGCGAGAGACGAGAGAGGGACTGCAAATTGACTATGGAGGCGGGAATGGGCAGTTGTTGACTTAGTGGTGCGAAATATTAAGAGCAGGTGCCCTGCACTGGCCAGCAAGGAATCGGTCCGGAGCGCAAAGTAAGGAAATATCTCATCCCGTGGATTATTTATCCACTGCGCCATACAAGTAAACTTTATGGACTTTCACCCGATAATTTACTACATTTTAAAAATCGTGCTCTGCACGTGTTGATGACAATGGCTGGATTTGTACAACCACCGTTGATTTTCTACCGGAGGAAAAGCTGCAAGTAAAGGGAAAGAGGAGGACGTTGGACCACCCCCAAAAGAGCGATACAACCAAGCTTGGTCGGTGGCGCTTCGCTGCCGTCTGGTATTTTATTTCTTTCTCCGATTTTCCACCCACCCAGTCAAGAGAGAATCAGGACGCGCACCGGGAGGACTTGCGTTCACCACGGAGGTGAGTGACGCCTTTTGACGCACGCCCTGGTGGAGGTGCGCGTCTTTACGCACCGGAGATGTAAAAGGGTGGGATTTAGGCTGCTGTTTGCCTTGTTGTTTGTATTTATCAGTACCCAAATAAGTAACGGGGTGCTGTTATCCTTATCTTACGTAACTTGGAGTTTATCTGTATCTATATATTTTTTTTACATTTGTTAGTTTGAGCGACGTCATTGTAGTTGGCCAAAAAGCGTTGGACACCCTTGTCAAACTTGTCAATGCTTCATGAAGTGCATTGCAGTTTCACTCATTTTTAGCACTTTATGGCCAGGTGCCTCACTTTTTACAGTCATCCCTGCTTGAACAGTACATTAAATTAGTTTGACGGACAGGGTTGGGTAGGGTTACTTTAACTTGATTACTTTCAATGACTTTTGGATTACTCCAATACCAAATATGCTAACAAAAGACAAACGAAACTAAATATGAATAAAATGACTAAATTTTGTGCAGGCTTGGGGAGTAACGGAATGCATGGAACGGCTAAAATGATGTTGGCAAGCTGTTTGGATTTATTTTCATTTTGTTTCTGTCGCATTTTACGTTAGTTTTGCCGTAGATCAAAGAGATCAAAGCCAGGAGAGAAAGCTTACCACGTGTTGTGAGTCATCATTTTATTCATATTTAGTTTCTTTTGTGTTTTATTAGCATATTTGGTATTGCAGTAATCCAAAAGTAATTGAAAGTAATCAAGTTAAACTAACCCTACCAACCCTGTTGACGGATATACAAGGGACATACAAGGGAATATTTTGAAATTAAAAATCAGTTGATTTTAACTTGCTGGCTTTTTTTATGTGCAAAACACAAACCAGAGTATTACAGTATTAAAAAACAAAATCATGTGCTAGTTTGAAACCGGAAGTGGCAATGTTTTACCATAACAGAACTCTAATGTGATTGTTGGAGCGGTTTATTCACACACAAAAACGTAGTCTGCTTAAAAATAAAGCACTAGTAGAGTGAAATACTAGTCCCAAGTCATTATTTTTTGTTGTAAAATTAATGGATTTTTAAACATTTTAAACGGTAAACATTTTCAATGGCTTGAAACTGGCAGTGTTAAGTTCGACTTGAGTAGACACTCAAAATAAGGAGAGAACGCATTAATGGATCTTAAACTTGCAAAGGGGACCAGGAGAGAGGCTTTAAGATTAAACCAATGTCATCCCATCTTAAAGCTCTTTTCTAGTAAAATAAAAATTATTAGTCTATAATAGCCCCTTTTCAAGCTACTGTAGACCTCTCAAAGCACTTTACAATGTGCTTCACACTTACCTATTTACACACTCACACGGATAGCCAGAGGCAGTCATGCAACGCACCCACCTGCCAATCAGGGGCATTAGGGGTTCAGTGTCTTGCCCAAGGAAACTTTGACATATAACTCGGAAGAACTGGGAATTAAACCTACGACATCTTGGTCCCAAAATGGCTGCTTTATTTTTACAGTGTTTTATGGGGCTGAGTTTTTTTTTTTTTTTTTTTTATAAAATTGAATAGAAAGGACCAGTTCAGTATTTTGACAACCCATTGTTGGTTCTGGTTACTTTGAGTTAACCCGGAAGTAGCCTAGGCGTATTGAGTTCTGCACGAAAAATACGAGGATAAAACCATTTAAATTTGCTAGGTAAATTCTATAAGTTGATTGGATGATGCAGCAACTTGAGTGCCAAACTTTGTTCTGACCAATCAAGGAAACAGACAAAAATGATACCACCATGACACTTGTTTCAATAGGCTGAAGCTATAGTGTTGGGTTGAATTAGTTAATCAATAACTAGACCCTTCACCAATTATCCCATTTTTTGCAATTTATTTTACTTTTTTCTTGGTTTCCCCTTGACTTCAGCTTCTCATTTTTGTCCTTGGAGCGGATCCCAACCCAAATGACAAATTGGCTCTGTGATTGGTCTGTCAGAATAAATGGGCGGGATCCAAGATCCATACAATTGTGGGGCTTGAAATTCCACATATACCTTGAGAAGGTTACCTTTGAGTGCATTGATTATAAAATACATGGCCATTAGCCATTTGGATGGAGAAAAATGAACGTTACTGCAATTTCTGCCCTTTTAACATTTCATTTTGCAAATCAAAAGTATTGTATGCTGTTAAGTAGGAGCCAGATGCATTCTACTCCAGCTGTTGGCGGTGGTGGAGTGCGCACGGAGAATAATCCATTATTTTACATATGAACACTTGTTGGCAGTGGTTGTGTAAGGCTTTGCTGATGTAGGTCTAGCTATCTATCTATCTATCTACCCTGGTCATATCCCTCGAGAGGGGTGACCAACAGCAAGACAAAAACATACAAAAATAAAGAAAATAAAAAAAGGTAAAAAGTAGCAAAGAACAAAAATTTTGGGACCATGGCCAACCCAAATGCCCAAACACCCAAACAAGTTAAGAACCTTGGTACCCAAGCTTTTGTCCCTCCAGATGAAACGGGACACGAGAAAGCGGCCATGTCACTCGGGTCAGGGTGACACAACACACTCTTCTGTTCAACAACAGGGCCCGACAGCTTTCGCTGGTTTACCCCTGCCGCATCATACGGGTGCCCTGCCCGACCCTTAGAACGCGTCTAAACATCCCACTATCCTTTTATAACACATCTCCACTCATTCCTATTACCAACAAGAGCTCTAGCTTCCACTAAATCTAGACCTCTTTCCTGCAGTGTGCTCATAACATCATCCATCTACGTCAATCGCAGCCTTCCTCTTGGTCTCCTTCCATTTACTTCTGCTCTGTAGATACTCTTCAACATTCGCTCTTCATTCATCCTCTCCATGTGTCCAAACCCACCGAGTACTCTCTTATCCACACACTTACTCAGTTCCACTACTACTCTAGTTCTGTCTCTCACAGTTTCATTTCTCAATCCATCCAATCATGTCACTCCTAACATGCTCCTCAAACATGTCATCGCAAAAACATTTGATTTCCTTCTCAAATCTACATTCAGGCTCCAAGTCTCTGCACCATACAACACAGTTGGCACAATCAGACTCTCACACAGTCCCCTTTTAACATCCATACTCATACTCCTGTTGCTCAATGTTGCTGTTGTAGGTCTACATAGATTATTGATTCAAGCATGCTAGAACTTTTGAACCTCCATCAAGCATATGGCTAAATACCATACATTGCTCTATCTGTAAACCTGGATTTTATCACATTTTTTTTAACGTGTTAGTAAGAGGAAAATACAAAAACAAGGCTTGTTGCTATCGGCTTGGTCATGTGGCATTCGCTTGAGCCATCAGGCCTGTCAGTTTCAGTTTACAGGAAGTGGCTCCGGGTAGGACCAAAAAAATCGAATGCATTTTTCTGTTGAATGTATACCTCACCAAGAGAATATTGATGCGGGGTTTTATTTTTAGACCAGCTCCTCGAACATACTGTAAAGCAGTGTTTCTAAACACTGTGCCAGGACAGACTAGTGTGATCTGAGACATTGTTTAGTGTGCTGCAAAATGGCTAATTTCATATTTGCAAAAAAGTATCCCATTGTTTAGTATCATCCATACCAGTAGGTGGCAGAAGACTACTTTTTTCTGCTTTTTAGATAGTAATCATCTCACATGATGTAATACGGGACACCATACTTAATAACTGTTTCATTTGATGAAGTTGTTAAAGGTTGCACTGCAAAAACAAAGATACAAAATAAAATAAATAAAAACATGCTCATTTTAATGATCTTTTCTTATGTTCCTAAAACAAATCTGAAAAAAAGTTTGTTTCCTCCCATAAGCAGATCCATCCATTATCTGCACCAATTATCCTCAGTAGGGTCGCGGGGGTGCTGGAGCCCATCCCAGCTATCTTCGGGCAGTGGTCAGGGGACACCCTGAACTGGTTGCCAGCCAATCGCAGAGCACACAGGGACAGACAATTCGCTCGCTCATTCAAACCGAGGGACAATTTGGACTGGCCATTTAACCTAGCATGTTTTTGGAATGTGGAAAGAAACCAGAGTGCCCTGAGGAAACCTACGCAAGCACGGGGAGAACATGCAAACTCCACACAGGGGAGAACTTGCAAACTCCACACAGGAAGGTTCGATCTCTTGACCTCAGAACCACTGCGCAGCCTTGCTATCCCATAAGCAAATGTTTTTGCTTATTTTAGGTATTATTTTTCAAAAAAAAAATAAGAAAAAAATAGTAAAAATTGAAAACAGGTTATACATATAATAAAATCTCAAATTACAGCAAAAATGTTCAACAATCCAGTTCAACAAAAGTTCTATACATCCATTATCTGTACCGCTCATCCTCAGTAGGGTCCCGGGGGTGCTGGAGCCCATCCCCAGCTATCTTCGGGCAGTGGGCAGGGGACACCCAGAACTGCTTGCCATCCAGTCGCAGGACACACAGAGACAAACAACTCACTCACTCATTCACAATTTGGATTCGCCCAATTAACCTGACATGCATGTTCTTGGAATGTGGGAGGAAACCGGAGTGCACACACACACAGGGAGAACATGCAAACTCCACACGGGGAGGTTGCGGTAGCTGGACTTGAACCCTGAACCTCGTGGGCCTGCGCGCTAACCACCCAGCCACTGTGCCGCCCATCCTGAACTTAATTGTGTTAATTCAGAGAAAATGATAATTTAAAAGTAAGAAATAACAATAAGAAGAAAAATACATAAAAGTCATGCTGGGAACTAATATTTAAACATTTTTAACAGTGTGATTTTATATTTTATTTCTTAGGAAAACTGTTTTCGCTTAATGATTTTTCTGACAAACCGCTTAACGTTAATATTTAATTACATAATGATTTTGTGCCCTGCAACTGGCTGGCAACCAGTTCAGGGTGTCCCCTGCCCACTGCCCGAAAAAAGCTGGGATTGGCTCCAGCACCCCCGCAACCCTACTGAGGATAAGCGGTGCTGATAATGGATGGATGGGTGTACATAATAAAGATGAGTATCACATAATTTACCATAATTGCAGAGATTTTTTCAGCTTTAATTTGGAAAATCGTTAGGTTTGAAAACGAAATATCCTTTACTGCAATCAGTAAACGAATTTGCCTCTAGGTGTTGCTGGTGTTCCCCTATAAATCTTTCTTTCTCTGAATGACGCTCGAATTTAGAAACAAAAATAAATTACGTTATTACCTTAAATTCTTCGAGTTCTGATATGAATTACTAATCCCAAGAAAATGGATTCAATGAACCAGGCCACACAATTTAATAACACAGAAAATTAATGATAGAAAAACAAAAGAAGGTGAAGGCGCCGGAGATTATGGAAGTTTTTCTACCACTTTGTCATGTCCTGCACGGTTGTCATGGCGCCCAGCTGGCCCCGCCCTTTGACACCGGCTGACCTGCATTTCTTGATTACTCCTATGGGTACTTAAACTCGCCTTTTGGAAGTGCCCTTTGCCAGATCGCTGTTTACACTTCTTTGAACCTGTTTATGCTTGTTGTGCTTGTTGGACTTTGTTTCACTTCGGTGTAACACTCCGTGTTAATCCGGCAAATTCTGTTTAATCCTGCCTGTTCTTCGAGTTCTGATATGAATAACTAATCCCAAGAAAATGGATCCAATGAACCAGGATGATTGAAACAGGCCACACAATTTAATAACACAGAAAATTAATGACGTTTTGTGATTGTAAGTGTTGAAGCTTACGAAAAATACCAGAAAAAAACAAACCATAGCAAAGTTTGGAGCCTGTTCTCTACCCAGTGTCCCCTCTTCCAACTCCGATTCATTCTCCGTGTTTTGTTCCAAGCAGCCCATGAATCTTGACATTGGCATAGCAGTTAGCGCTGATCCATACTGATTCCCACTTACAGTATGTCATATTATACGCAACTGTTGATCTATAATAGGTGAGACAATATTATTGTTTTTTTTTTAAACACTTTATAATGACAGCGTTTGTGCGTGCGTCTGTGTGTTTGTGTGATGATTTGTGCTTCTAGTGTTGTTTTATTGATGTGCAGTGTCCTTGAGGGCCTCAAAAAAGCACTTTAAAATAAAATTCATTAGTTTTATTATGAGCAACAGCGGATTCATAAGCAGTACAGCGGTAGCCCTGACTGCAAAACAGCGCCTCTGAAAGCTTTTAGAGGACGGTTACTTTAACTGGCCTCTAAAAGCTTTCAGAGATTCCATCAATCATGCTTGGTGGATTACATTATGTACCATAAATGCGCATTTTAGCCATCCAATATCTATGCAATCATTTGGGTTTACGATGCTAATTTCAAAATAAAAAAAAAAAACAGTGAGTCGTAAGAATCAGAGTGTGCGGCCATGGGTCTTTGATGCTGGTAATGGTCAGGGTTGGGTAGAGTTACTTTAACGGGATTACTTTCAATTACTTTTGGATTACTCCGATACCAAATATGCTAATAAAAGACAAAAGAAACTAAATATGAATAAAATGACTTAATTTTGTGCAGGCTTGGGGAGTAACGGAATGCATGGAACGGCAAAAATGATGTTGGCAAGCTGTTTGGATTGATTTTCATCAAAAAAACAGTTCAGTAGCCGGGACGTGGGAGGAGAAATGGTAGTAGAAATCAGAAAAAGGGTCGGAGCCGGGAAACAGACGGGAACCAGAACAGGAGAGAGTCTGGATCGAAAAGCTTGCCTAGCGTAAGCTCAGGTTTGCAGGCGGACTGACAAAAGGGGACATATAGGAGCGGGTTTGATTAGGGACAGGTAGCCAATCAGCGTCCGAGGCAGTTGGCGCCAAAGGAGCAGGCTGAGGTGCCCGCATCCAGGGTTGGGTAGGGTTACTTTAATTTGATTACTTTCAATTACTTTTGGATTACTCCAATACCAAATATGCTAATAAAAGACAAAAGAAACTAAATATGAATAAAATGACTAAATTTTGTGCAGGCTTGGGGAGTAACGGAATACATGGAACGGCAAAAATGGTGTTGGCAAGCTGTTTGGATTTATTTTCATTTTGTTTCTGTCGCATTTTATGTTAGTTTTGCCGGAGATCAAAGAGATCAAAGCCAGGAGAGAAAGCTTACCACGTGCTGTGAGTCATAATTTTATTAGAGGGATGGTGAAGGAACAAGGTCATTGTCAAATGGATGGTTGGTCGGATGGAATTATTAATGGTGGAGAGATGGAGGGATGGTTGGATGGATGAATTTAGGAATGGATGGGTGGATGGATGGGCAGCACGGCGGCGCAGTAGTTAGCGCTTGTGCGGCACAGTTTATGTCATGGGAACCTGTCGTGGGTTCAAATCCAGCTCCAGACTTCCTGTGCGGAGTTTGTATGTTCTCCCTGTACTTGCGTGGGTTTCCTCCGGGCACTCCGGTTTCCTCCCACGTTCCAAAAACATGCATTTCAGGTGAATTGGCCGGTCCAAATTGTCCCTAGGTGTGAATGAGCGAATGAGTTGTCTGTCCCTGTGTGCCCTGCAATTGGCTGGCAACCAGTTCAGGGTGTCCCCTGCCCACTGCCCAGAGATGGCTGGGATGGGCTCCAGCCCCCCCGCGACCCTAATGAGGATAAGCGGTGTAGCTGATGAGATGAGATGAGATGGGTGGATGGATGAAGTAATTCATGGATGGAATAGCGATGGAGTAATGGAAGAATGGATATAGGTATTGAAGGCCAGATTTAGGGATAGTTTGTGACCAGGTGGAATCATATGTTGCCTGTAGAGGGATGGGTGCCACTTGGCTGCACTTGCCCAAGTCACTGACTTATTCTAGAGTTCAATATTTCATGTTATTAGCATTCCAAGTACAATACACACAGTATATGGAGGTTGAAGTGCAGGAGAATGAAGCATTAAAACGGCCTGTGTGGAATTTAATGCATTAATTCATCTCCCCTGGACAAAGGCCAAAGAACTTGATTTCAACCTTGACTTCCAAGTCAATAAGATAACCAACCCTATATCTCTGGAATAAATTTTAAACCTAAACCTTCTTCCCAGCATGAGAACATTTCTGCAAAGTGGAATGTTAAAACAGGTACTGAAGACATAACTTATATAATAGCGTTTCCTTATGGCAGGTAAATTATTAAATTATTAAATTATTTCAGGTAAGTAAGCTGGTCCCAATCGTCCCTAGGTGTGAATGAGCAAGCGAATTGTCTGTCCCTGTGTGCCCTGCGGCTGGCTGGCAACCAGTCCAGGGTGTCCCCTGCCCACTGCCTGGAAATAGCTGGGATCGGCTCCAGCACCCCCGCGACCCTACTGAGGATAAGCGGTGCAGATAATGGATGGATGTTTTCTTATCTGCTCATATAATTTTCATGATCCCTTTAGTCCTGTTGAATTTCAGTTTGAATTTCTAGTGCTGGGCGATATTGTCCGAAAATAAAATCTCTTTTTTTAATTTCTGTCAGATTGCGATTTTAATCAGTTTTTATACGGTAGTGTAAAATAATTTTGTGCATCAGTTAAGGACCGAAAAATACTCACCGCTTGTGCAGAATAATGCGACTCATAGTTTGGGCCTAACTACCTTGAATATGTCAATTTACAGTGTAGTAACTCATCTCATCTCATCAGCTGCACCGCTTATCCTCAGTAGGGTCGCGGGGGTGCTGGAGCCCATCCCAGCAATCATCGGGCAGTGGGCAGGGGACACCCTGAACTGGTTTCCAGCCAATCGCAGGGCACACGGGGACAGACAACTCACTCGCTCACACCTAGGGACAATTTGGACCGGCCAATTCACCTGAAATGCATGTCTTTGGAATGTGGGAGGAAACCGGAATGCCCGGAGGAAACCCACACAAGCACGGGGAGAACATACAAACTCCGCACAGTAAGGCCGGGAGCTGGATTTGAACCCACGCAGGAGGTTCCCACGACCTCAGAACTGTGCCGCACGATTAATTATCACCAGCTCTCAGTAATTAAAATACAATGATTTCACTTACCCTGTTGATATCACAGTACAGAACATTTTCAAATTGTTTATTTTTAAAATGAATGCATGGTGTTTTGAGTGCACTGCAGGACAGAGGTCTTAATTTAGTGGAAGCTAGAGCTCTTGTTGGTGATCTGAATGAGTGGAGAGGTGTTGTAAAAGGATAGTGGGATGTTTAGACGTGTTCTAACGGATGGGCAGGGCAGCTGTATGATGCGGCAGGGGTAAACCAGCGAAAGTTGTCAGGCCCTGCTGTTGAACAGAAGAGTGTTTGTGTCACCCTGACCCGAGTGGCATGGCCGCTTTCTTGTGTCCCGTTTCAAGTGCCGAGGTGCCTAACTTTGCTTGCACCTTGTTTTGAAATCATGATTTAGGACCAAAATGACAAAATTAAACTCAAAACTCTTAAGTAACTGCGGGAGAGAGACACATTTTTTGTGGTATATTTATATTGATACGGGAAAATGGCTATGGCAATATTATAGTGGCTTCACACAGTGAAATATAATGCGTTCAAAAAATTAGGTTTTGATTGGAGACCGGGTGTGTCAGTTTTGTTGAGTTTCGTCTTAGAATATATGGTGTGTCTCTCTATAAAATAAATAAATAAATTAAAGTATTTTGCAGCTTTTCGGGTCAAAATGGTTTCCGACCCCTGCTACGGGTTTTTAAGTTGACTAGGTTAGTTGCGTTTGCTCATACTGTCATGGTTGGCATGGTGCCCAATTGGCCCTGCTTGTTGGCAGATTGGCTTCCCTACTATTTAAACCCTTTCCTGTCAATCCCCGGTTGTCCGTCTGCTGTGAATCTCTGTTCCTACATGGCAAGCCCTTTTTCGACCCTGACTCACGCCTGTTCCGTTTTTTGCTCCTGTTTATCTCCCGCTACGACCTGTTTTGATCTCGACCACATCTGCTCTCCCGTCCCGAATAACGATCCGTTTTTTATCTCGGCCACGTCTGCTCTCCCGTCCCGGCTTACGACTCGTTTCCGACTCCGACCACATCTTGCTCTCCTAGTCCTGCCTACTGACCCGTTTTTTCCGTTCCATCGCTCGCCACGGGAGATCCGCTTTCGCGTTCGGAGCAACCTGCTTCCCGCGTCCAGCAATCCCCGGATCGCGGGCAAAACCCTTTCCCTTTCTTCTAATAAAACTTGTGAGAAACATTACGCGAGTGGGTCCTGTTTCCGTTCTGGTCCTGACACATACTGTGGCTGGGAAGTATAGGTAAATTTCAGATTCTTAAATGCCTCAGATCTGAATCGATTGATAAATCCGGACCACCAACTGGGGAGAATGGCAGAACTGTCCACAGCTGCTTCCAATTTCCCTCACTTGAGTCTAATCCTCCCTAGCCTTTAACCAACAGCCTCTGATTTCAGAGTCATTGCATAGTTATACCCACAGTAGGATTTTTCTTATTTCTTATTTGGGCATTCTGTTTGTTTGTTACTTTACACCTGGATTTGTTATTAAATCCTTTTTGGAAGAGTCTTTCACCATGTTATAAGACTTCTACTGGGTAGGCATTTACCGTAAATTCCGGACTATAAGCCGCCACTTTTTTCCCAAACGTTCAACCCTGCGGCTTATTCAGTGATGCGACCAATTTATGTAATTTTTCCAACAGCTGCCAGCGGCGCTTGAGTACAAAAGGTAAGGAAGACTGCAACTTCTTAGCTTGTGCTCAAATTAAATTAGCGTAGAAATATTCTCACCATGCAAAATGCAAAAAGAAAGGCACATGACGCAGCTTTCAAGCTAAATGCAATCGAGCAGTCCGATAAAGAAGGAAACAGAGCTACTGCACATATACTTTACTTTGCGAGCGTGTTGCTAGCGTGTTTTTGAATAAGAGAGCGTGGGACGACGTCTATATGACATAGTCTCTTTCCCATACTGGGGAAGACGACTTTGTTGAAGTCAGTTAAAAGGAGGAAGATGAGGACGGTTTTTCTGTGATTACTACAAGTACGATACGTTTTTTTAACAAAGCCGTTTACTGTGTTGCGAGCGTGTTGCCAGTAGCGTTTTGCTACCCTTCACAGGCATGGTTAGGGATGAAAGTTATAATATTATTATTAGAGCTTTGAAAACTCTCTCGGTGTACTGTCTTTCTTTGTAAATATGTGTAACCATGTATAATATGTATTTGCAACTGTAAATTTTTGTAATGTATTTCTTGTCCTTATTCTGATATGTTTTCCATGGGCGAATAGAAAAGAGGGGGCGAAAACAACGGGGGCTGACGGGAAGTGGAGGAAAGGTGAGACGTGTTTGTGGACGCAGTGGACAATAGTGGATCTATATTTTTCCCACCCTTACCTTTGGAAATCCACAATTTTTTTCCTTCGATTATTTTCAACGGGACCCAGACTCTGCAGGTCTGCATCAAACCTTAAGTACCGGTATCATTTACCGTTCGTTTTGCCGGCTGTGGTTTTTGGACTGTGTACTTTATATTCAGTTACAATCGCGGGACTCAAAGTCGGATTTGGGTTAAATTTGTGATTGTGTTACATGTTTTAATGTGGGCACATGCGGCTTATACACAGGTGCGCCTTGTGTAACTACAAAAGCGGTTATCCTCTTGAAATGTGGTGGGTGCGGCTTATAATCAGGTGTGCTCTATCGTCCGGAATTTTGGGTAGTTTGTTGTGGTAGTTCTCGGAACGTTTCAAGTAAATGTTGCAGCTTTCAACCCTGCCTGCCCGGTTTATCGATTCGGCAGAAAAATGCACTTAGCAAACACACACACATACTCAAAATGCTTTCTGTAGTAAATACCTGTTATAGGGTTAACCTCATCCACGATGCAGCGGGTAGTCAAGGTCACAAATGGCATCACGTCAACGAATTAATCCGTTCCTAATGACGGCATACATCACATTTAACATACGGCTCAATTAGAGACTTCATAGAGATTATATTGTCCCAGAACATCCATTAGCTAAGCTCTAATAGTCACTCATTTGATTAAAAGCTCTGAGGGGATTTGTCTATTGACAAGGTGCAATCCAATCATTTAAAGGGAGATTGAGCCATTGTTAATGTCGCGGACTTATTTTGAGGTGAAAATAAGGTTTTATGATTTCAGCTCCAATCAGGCTTCGTAAGGTTTGTTTACATAGGTACACTGATCATCATCGTTAAGTAAATTGCGCAAGTCAATTGTGTGTAAAATTATGCTGAGGAGCTATGGCGTATGTGTGCATGCATGGAGAGTTGCTATGATTGAAGAGAGGTCATGGCTTCTTGCGCTATGAGATGATGGAAGCAGAGTGCAGCCATGCATATATAACATGGCCACTCTTTTGTACTCTTTATGGATTTTCTGAGAAAAAAAAAATAAAATAACGCCATTGAAGGAATTGTAAAGATTCCGAGTATTAAATGTTCTGATGATTTAATTCCTGGAGTTACAATTATGTGCAGTAAGATGGAGGCTGAAATGAATCGCTGAAAAAGGAGGGAGGTCATTATTACCATCAATATCGCCATCTCTTTGTTCTCTAAGTCCATCCTGGTTTGTGAGGTTTGGTTTTTGTTTCTTGTCCTTATTGTATTGTGAGCATTTGTTTCTTGCTCAGATCATTTCGTTGTAGTTTTTGACTATTTGTTTGTTTACTACTTTGTTCCTGGGTTTTGTTTTTGAACCTTTTTTGCAATTACCGTTGAATTAAATTGCAATTGTTGTAGAAAATAAACTTGCATTTGTAGAATAAATTTGCTTACATTTAGAAAGAAATGTAGAAAGACTTGCTTACAGTTGGGAGAAATGTTATTTACATCTTGCGAAGGTCTCGGTGGACGAATTAGTATAAACAATCCTCCTCAAGGGAGGACAAGAGATAACGGCAAAGGGCAAGGTGACATAAACTGGCATAAACTTAAAAACACTTCCAAATAAGGACGGAACCCTGGGCATGTACGCCTTCAGGCGTGAAAAGGGACGGGGCCAAACCGGGTACACGTGCTATGTTGAAAACTATAAAGACACACGCATATCTTTGATTTGCTGAGTCTCTTGTTGAAATTGTGTATCAATAAAAAGAACTCCCTCTTACGTCATTTTGATTCCTGCATTTCTTTGAACACGTACGAGACGATTCAACAAATTGGTCTTATCTTCAACACAATTACCGTAAATTCCGAGCTATAGAGCGCACCCACCACATATTAAGAGGAAAACCGTTTTTTTACGTACACAAGCCGCACCTGTATATAAGCCGCATGCGCCCACATTATAACATGTAACACAATCACAAAATTGGCCCAAACTCGGCTTTGAGTCCCGCGATTGTAACTGAATATGAAGTACACAGTCCAAAAACCACAGCCGGCAAAATGAAGAGAAAATGATACCCGTACTTTTGATGCAGACCTGCAGAGTCCGGGTACCCGTTGAAACTAATCCAAGGAAAAAAAAAGTCTATATTTCCAAAGGTAAGGGTGGGAAGAACATATATCCACTATTGTCCGCCGTGACAACAGGTCTCACTCACCTTTACCCCACTTCCCGTCAGCTCGCGTTTGCTCCGCCCCTCTTTTTTAATTTGCAAAACATATCAGAATAAGTGTCTCAGATAAATACATTACAAAAATATACAGGTGCAAATACATATTATAAATCGGTTACACATATTTACAAAGAAAGACCGTGCCTGTGAAGGGTAGCAAAACGCTACTAGGAACACGCTCGCGTCACATTATACGGGTCTGTTAAAAAAAACATACCGTGCTTGTAGAAACCACGGTAAACCGTCCTCATCTTCCTCCTTATAACTGGCGTCATCAAAGTCGTCTTCTCCAGTATGGGAAAGAGACTTTGTCATATAGTCTTCGTCCCACGCTCCCTTATTCAAAAACACGCTAGCAAACGCTCGCAAAGTGAAGTTTACGCGCAGTAGCTCTGTTTCCTTCTTTATCGGACTGCTCGTTTGCTTTTAGCTTGAAAGCTACGTCATGTGCCTTTCTTTTTGCAATTTGCATGATGAGGATATGTCTACGCTAATTTAATTTGTGCACAAGCTAAGAAGTTGCAGTCTTCCTCGGCGCATATATTCCATCGGTCTAAATCTTACCTTTTGTACTCGAGCGCCGCTGGCGGCTGTTAGAAAAATGACATAAATTGGCCGCATCACTGAATAAGCCGCAGGGTTGAAGGTTTGGGAAAAAAGTAGCGGCTTATAGTCCGGAATTTATGGTAAATTGATTGTTTTGTTGGTTATTCTTTTGAGCTCTTTGTTTTCTAATAAAGCTTTGTGTTCCTAAAAAAGCTTCTCAGATTTCCAGTTTGTTTTTTTCAACAATTATGAAACAGACATCTTGTGATTGTCTCTTTTACATTAGCAAACCAATGTTGCTTGTTTCCCAACCAAGGATGCAGTGGCAGGCCATGCATTCCACACTTAGGCCTTAATTGGTCAGAACCAATCCAATCATCATTAACTATTTTATGGCTATAAAAAATGTACTTCAGCCACAGCTGCAACACGTGGAAAAATAATCATTAATACCCTCATGAAATTGTAATATAACATAAGAATAAAGCCACATTTTATTCACCAAAATATTTTTTATCAGTGTGCAAAATCCATCTTCCTTTCTTTACTCAAGACTATTTCAATCACTCTGTCGTATTGTCATTCCTTGTGTTTCAGTTTTATCAATAATTTATTTTCTATTGCCATCGAAGCTAACGGTTAGAGTCGAGCCTGTCGTGTCGTATTTCTCTTTTTATACAATACAGGGCTGAAAGTGGTGGACACCGGTATTGTTTTCTTCATGTTTTAATTGTGATTCTTCAGTCAGAAGTGTTGGCGCAGACACTCAATGTCTCGCTGAGTGTTTAATTCCCAGGAGCAGACTGAGTGTTTGGACAAAGAAAACATAAGCTGAATAAAGCATTTCAGTTAAAGACTTGTTACAAAGTTACAGGACAAAATAAAAGAGTATTCTCTGGGCTGACTAGGAGAAGGTTTACCCGATAAAAGGCATCGAAAAATGGGTCTCCCCCTCTCTTATAGAAAAAAAAAATGAAGCTTAACTAAGATGGAACACTCATGCTGGAGAGTCACAACATACTAGGGCTGCACGATTGATCTAATCGACATTAAGATTTGAGATTGTGTAATCACATAACACTGCATTTTTTTTTAGATGCTTAGAAGTTTCCTGTAGCATCGCCTCTCCAAGGCCTGGATTTTCCTTTTCAGTTTTGCTGTGAGAGAGTTAAAGGTTAAGTACTAACAGAAAATTAACACAGGAAATCCACTTTCCTTTTAAAATCGAAATTTGCATCGAAATTGTAATAATGGTCTGGTAAATCACAATTAGTTTTTTTCCTAAATCATGCAGCCCTACAACATACTCAGTGACACATTTTAATTATCTAACAAAAGTAATAATACTACTACAAAGACTCAAAAAGATCGAACTGCACCATTATCTTCTCATTCTTACCCTTGCCTCTCTCGAGTTTTTTTGGGAGTACCGTTAGCAGCAAGATGGCAGACAGTTGTGTCAGTTCAGTTGACTTGTCAGTTGACTTGACTTGAGTCAGCGGACCAGCGTTTGACCTGAAGCATGTGAACGCCTGCATGGACCAGCTGGCAGAGATGGGAAGCTGCATAGACTTTCTGGACTAGTTTACAGGCTGGGGGCGTCGCTGCTGTCATGCACTTTCCGGACAAATTTTCAACATGTTACCTAGTGTTTACCATGTTTGTGTACTGTAATGGTCATCCTGAAAGGGGGATACCACTTGTGAGGTCCCTTCTCAAGGTTTCTCTTTTTCCTCACGCTGAGGTTTTGAGTTGTTCCTTGCCCGCATGTTGGTTTAAGATCGGGTGATTGTGTCATTGTAATCCTCTGCAGTCCTTTGAGACATTTTTGTGATTAAGGGATGTATAAATAAATTTGACTTGACTTGACTTGAGTTCAAAATAAATACATTTATTGACCGACACGTTTTATTTCTAGTCACCTTTGTATTATAGTTAACATACAGTGGAACCTCGGTTTTTGAACGCCTCTCAGTTCGAACAAATCGGTTCTCGACCAAAAATTTTGAGAAATTCTTGCTTCGCTTTTCGTTCAAAATATCGGAGTTCGAACGCCGGTACGCTAGGGGCGATGATGAGCGGCGTACGAGTGTAGATTGCCCCCACCCCTCGTGAAGAACTGTTGTCACGTGAGCGCGCACTCCTTTTTGCTTTCGTTTTTAATATCGGTGAACGGAGTGTTTTAACCCTTAATTATGCCTCGGAAGAAGGTCGGTGCAAGCAGCAAAGTTGCTACAGGTGAAAAAAGAGGAGTAGTGCGTACAACTATTGCATTTAGGAAAGAAATAATAGCAAAATATGAAGAACATGTGCGAGTTTCCCTTCTTTCGAGGGAATAGAGCATGGCCTCTGCAGACCACCACAAAAGTAAGAAATCCTATTCATAAATATTTTCTTTATCCTTTAACCGCTCACCACTTGTTGTGGAGACCCGGGTGCTAAATGACGTGTAAACGACCTGATTTTTTTATTTTTACACGTTCATGTTAGCGTAATCTTTCGTACGGAAGATTACGCTAACGCGAACGTACGATTAGCCTGAGTTAGCTTCATGTTTACTTTCGTGGTAAACATATAGGGTGTTGGAACGGATTAAAACAATTTTACATTACTTTTAATGGGAAAAAACTGCTTCGGTGATCGTACAAATCGGTTTTCGTACAAAGCAATGGAACGGATTATGGTCGAGAACCGAGGTTCCACTGTATTTTGTTTATTACTCCAATCAATACTGTTTTTTTAACGAATTAAGTTTTTCTTCCCCCTATGAAACACTCAATAGTACACAATTTCCATTTAAATAACCCACTTGAGTGAAACAGCTGTGTGTCTGATGAGAGAAATGAGTTTTTCATGTGTTTCCATGTATTTGCCCTTTTCTGTGCACATGTGTTTCACGCATGCATACTCACAAGCTAAATGGAGTGTGATTCCATTCATAGACCATCACGATGGCCAAATCACCATTAAATGTCTTACTTAAATATAAGCAGCAGAGGCGGCGGAATGGCTCGCTCGCCTCGGTCCGAGAGAATGTGCGTGCTGGGAAAATTGATTCTTTGTACTCAGCGACGTCTGCGGGGATCAAAAAGGAGACAAGCGGACTACCGTTGTGAACCCGTGTCCTCGGAGAGGTTAAGAACTTGTTCAATCATCGGGAACAGCGGGATCTTGGTCGCTTGTGCCGCTGTTTTCTTAATTGGTCACTGGGAGAGACGGTGGTAGGTAAAATGAATGGTCAGGGCCAATGTTCCCTGTGATTTTCCACGGGTCTGAGCGTTCACACAAAGTCGGTGAGCAGCGCTTGAAACAACAGAGAGCAACCATAATCCCAAGTGTGGCAAGATGATTATTTATCAAACATGTCCAAAACTGAACTGAATTGACTCATGTACTATTGCAAAGGTTGTACGGCCTACAAACGTCGTTTGTTCTTACAATTCTTTCACAAGATATCCATTTCTTTTTTTCTCCTGATATCTTTGGCGCATAATATTAACATTTTTGGAGGCTTATTTAGTCGGTTGCAAGATACAGAACTATACTCAATTGCATTTTTAAGTGGAAGTACAATGTTGGCAACAAGATTCACTTGATATACTTAGATGTCAGGGAGGACCAGAACAGAGCAGGAGACCCCAGAGCGTTCGTTACAAGTCTTTTATTTGGGGAAGCGTAAGGGTTAGCGGGAGACGCGATGACCGTCGAACGTCAGCAGCAGCAACGCCGTGAAGACCACTTCGGAAGACGTAGCCAATCGTAGCGTGGGACGGAGGCAGGTCGAGTTTACCAGGACTGGAGAGAAGATCGTAGCGTGGGACGGAAGCAAGTCGAGTTTACCGGGAATGAAGAGAAGATCGTAGCGTGGGACGGAAGCAGGTCGGATCGGAGGCAGGCAGGCAGAATCAGGTAAACAAGAAGGCACATGTAATCGGGAGAGTCATACGGGGTACAGAAGTAATCCTCAGACAACCAGGTCTCGGCGTAGCGTGCTTAAAAAGGGAACATAAACCAATCACGAAGCGCATTCCCGCGCGTCAGATGATTACCCCAGGTGGCTCCACTTGGGTAATCATGACACTTAGAAATTAGTTGAATGCAACACAAACTTTGTCTTCTTTTTTCCGTGTTTTTTTTTTTTTTACTTTTTTTAAAATTCCTTTTAAAAAAGTATGATTGTGTGTATTTTTTTCGAGCTGTTACTTTTTTCTTTTTGTTCTCTATTTACTTTTTTCCAACATTTCTATCTTTTCTTTTTTTCTGGCTTTTTTTCTCATTTTGTCCTTCTTTTTTTCCTCTTCCTTTTGTTTCTTTTTTTTGTCAGCTTTTTACTACTTTTTATTTTTTTTATTTTTTTTTGTTTGTTCTTTCCCCCCCCTTCTTTTAAGTAATTTTGTGCATAATTTTACATAATATTTCATGTTGGGATTAAAGAAGCAAAAACAACCTGAAGAGCCGTTTAGGACCCGAAAGAGCCGGTTCCTTTTAGTGAGCCGTGCCGAAGAGGCCGGTTCTCGACAAACTCTACTAACTTTACTCAACTTTGTTCTACTTCGACTCGACTTCAAAATACCGCATTTAGGACACAACGTCAGGGGGACCCGTGTATTTTCACCTTCATGCACTGTAACTTTGACTTAAGTCGCTTCTTAATGAGTAATTTTGAGCCCTCATTTTTGTGCGCTGGCTAGATTTTCCTGTGTGCAGAGAATGTGCGAGCAGTGCGCAATTGCGCAGCTTAGAGGGAACACTGGGCTGCACGGGGCATCAGAGAGCTCAGAGTGGGCAGCGTTTTTCAAGTAGATAAAACGATGGTAAGTTGTAGAAGGTCTGCTGATTAAACTGGAGTTTGGGTTCATTATTCTGCGTGGAAATTACAGCATGACTAAATGCTACATGTAGCAACTAGTATTGACTTAGCTTAGGACTTTTTGCACTGATAATGTGGCTTGCAACTTTTAATAAAATAGACCAGGCCGTCAAATACATTTTAGCTCAGGGACCACACAGGAGTAAAAAACAATCTCGCCAGAGTAGCTGATTAAAGAGAAAGAAAGAGAGGGACAAATCGAGAGGGAGAAAGTGAGAGAGAGACACATAGAGCAAGAGAAAGAAAGAACAATGGAGGGGCAAGGAAGAGCACAAGAAAGCGAGGAAAAAAGTAAAAGAAAGAGATAAAGTGAGGAAATGGGAGGAAAAAAGGGATAGAGAACAAATGCGAGAGCTAAAGTGAGAAAAAGAGAGGAAGAGAGAGAATAAGGATTAGAGGGAGAGAAGAGAAAAAGAGACTGAGATAGATCGATAACAAAGAGGGGGGAAAGTGACAAAAATGGAAGGGATGGAGACAGCAGGATGAGAGAAAAGAAAGAAACAGAGAGAGAAAGAACAAGAAAGAGGGATAGAAAAAAAGATAAAGAAAGAAAAGATAGATGAAATATAGTGAGTGAGAAAAAGGAAGAGAGAGAGATGAATCGAGGAAAATGGAGAAAAATGCACCTGAAATGCTCTCAAACATAAGTAAAAGGAAACATATGTCAAAAACATACTTGTGAAAGGCTTTCAGAAACACTGGTCAAAGGTTTGTGTTCATATTCACTTACATTCCTCATATTGTTTCATAAACCTATGTCAAAAACTTAACAAATGCTTTCGTATACACTTCTCAAACACGCTCACCTACAGTACTGAAATGGTCTCATCAACCAAGCTTACTCACGTACTGGTCAAAATATTTTGTATACACTGCTCAAAATTGTTACTAAAATGGTCTCATAAACCTATGTCAAAAGGAATTTAAACTGCTTACAATTACCTCAACAGAAGCTGGCTTCTGCACGGATTCACTACTTCATTGATATGCATGTTGCATTAAGATCTCCATTTTGATTGGCTTAACAGTCTCTTCACCTCTTCTCTACCTAGATATTAATTCAGTTGTGGGTAGAACACCTTGCTATATTTGTGTTATGTAAATGCTAATTCTCTTGCAATATCAATAATATTTAAGACCCATAATGTCGACGAAGGTTTTCCAGCTAACACCGTATTGAATTGAATAATAGAGAATGGTTAAAGATAAATAAATGTTTCTACTTCATGTATTTGTCACGACCAGATTGGAATTAGGACCCAAATGCGTAACGTGAACCAGAAGTTTATTGAGAAAAAGAGAAAAGGAAGTGATACGAATCGGAATTTGTTCCGAATGCGGAAGTGGATCTTCCGGAGGAGGAGATCGTGGTGTCGTAGACGGGAGTCAGAGTAAAAAATGCTTGCCTTGTGTAAACAGAGGTTGGCTGACGGACTGACAAAGGGAGAGTGAAAGCACTGAGCTTTAATAGGAGGGGGAACCAATCAGGTAACCAGCAGCAGTGTTGGTTTTGGTCCCCACTAACTAAGATAACCGAGGGATTACTTTACTCTACTTTATTACATGTCTATCCTGGAGTGCCACATCCAATCTTGTAAACAATGTTCACTACGTAGTTCTCATCTCTTATCTTATTAGCTACACCGCTTATCCTCAGTAGGGTCGCGGGGGTGCTGGAGCCCATTCCAGTAATCATCGGGCAGTGGGCAGAGGACAACCTGAACTGGTTGCCAGCCAATCGCAGGGCACACGGGGACAGACAACTCACTCGCTCATTCACACCTAGGGACAAAGGTCGATAGCCGGGACAGGAAAGTAAAACATGGTCGGGATCAAAAAACCAGTCGTAAGCCGGGACAGGAGATCAAAATGTGGTTGGGGTCAAAAAACAGGTAGTAGCCGGAGACAAACAGGGAAATCAGGAACGGATGAGGAAAACGGGTGACAAAACGGGACCGACAGGAGTCAGAGTCAAAATGTTTGCCTTGCAGAAACAGAGGTTCGCTGACGGACTGACAAAGGGAGAGTGAAAGCACTCAGCTTATTAGCTACACCGCTTATCCTCAGTAGGGTCGCGGGGGTGCTGGAGCCCATTCCAGCAATCATCGGGCAGTGGGCAGGGGACACCCTGAACTGGTTGCCAGCCAATCCCAGGGCACACAGGGACAGACAACTCGCTCGCTCATTCACACCTAGGGACAATTTGGACCGGCCAATTCACCTGAAATGCATGTTTTTGGAATGTGGGAGGAAACCGGAGTACCCGGAGGAAACCCACGCAAGCACGGGGAGAACATGCAAACTCCGCACAGGAAGTCTGGAGCTGGATTTGAACCCACGCAGGAGGTTCCCAAGACATGAACTGTGCCGCACATGCGCTAACCACTGCCCCGCCCTGCTGCCCCACTACGTGGTTATCAATGACTATAAATACTTTTATTAACAGTTTTATTATGTCACTGCATGTAGCACACATAAATAAGTGTGGAGTGAGATGGAATTTGTTTTATCCCTGGGGAATTATGTCAGGATTAAACTCTTGTCCTATTAACCTAGCGATTGTTTGTGTTTTAATTACATTAAGTTGATCCAAAGCTAGTGAGAAAATTGAAGAAAAAAAACAGCATGTTCACATGCTATATGCATTATTCATGACGCATTTCTTGCGGCATTGTGATGATGAAAATGACCTGTGTGATCATCACTACGATTAGCATGCTGCAGAATATTTCCAATTGCATCATTTGATTATTCCTACACCTAATGTTGGTTGTTTTTATTATATTTACTGATGTAACCTTCATTGATCAGTGCAGGTATCTGACACACTGCCATTATTGTGATTTATTATTATTATTAACATTATTACTAATATTACTGAGACACCCCTGATTAAGGTAACCAATGATCTTCTACTGGCAATGGACTCCGGCGCTTCATCACCCTTGCTACTGCTGGACCTTAGTGCTGCCTTTGACTCTGTGGACCATAAAATCTTACTAGAACAGTTGGAAAAATCGATTGGTCTCTCAGGGAACCGTTCTCTTATTGTTCAGATCCAGGGTTGGGTAGAGTTACTTTAACTTGATTACTTTCAATTACTTTTGGATTACTCCAACACCAAATATGCTAATAAAAGACAAAATAAACTAAATATGAATAAAATTATGACTCACAACACGTGGTAAGCTTTCTCTCCTGGCTTTGATCTCTTTGATCTCCGGCAAAACTAACATAAAATGCGACAGAAACAAAATGAAAATAAATCCAAACAGCTTGCCAACATCATTTTTGCCGTTCCATGTATTCCGTTACTCCCCAAGCCTGCAAAAAAAATAGTATTTTTTTTAAATTTGTAGTTGTGAATTCACTGCACGAGCTGAGGCCATTATATGTTAAGAAAGACAGCATGGAAACTGTAGGCAAATTGAGATATATGGCCTATGCTTAATCAAAATCTCCTGAAACTAATGCTGGGAAAATTGAAATGTTCCCAGATGATTGAATCCTTCCCCTACCGGTTGATTTCATCATACAGCGAACCCATAAGTTTTAGGTTAACCCCAACACTTATAATAAAACCTGCACTCAAAGAGGACACAGAGATGTGAGTATAACTTTACTTGCAAGGAGAAATGACCAGACTGCCCAGTCTCCCGAAGTCACTCTGAAAAAGTCTCTTTCGTCCTTGCCTTTTTATTGTATTAGGAACACCCTAGTTTACAAAAGGTTTCTTCTGCTAAAGGGAGGGGGAGTGACAAAAAAAAACAGTTTTCACAACAACATGTTATCGTATTAACACCTGTTTAAACTCACAACAACATGTTATCGTATCAACATTATTACTACTATTGAACTAGGCGAGAATGGCACACTAAGCAAGAATAGTATGCAACAGTAGAATAACATATTTACAGTTTAAATCCATCAATAAGTGACCGTGCAATGGTCTGTTCTGTGTAAAACAGGCTTTCGTACATGTTACTGTAAGTAGAAAACATCCAAAAGTTGTCAGCTGCTCATGCAACTTTTTTCCGTGACTGAGTTTCGACTCAAGCTTTGATGCTCGCTATTGTCTAGAAACCCGAGTACTCCTCTGTGTGTCATTTTCCCATATTTTGGGGCTCATTAGCATAGCAGCAAAGCCTTGTTTTTTTTTGTTGTAGCACTCTTGGGTTTATATCGCTTAAAGCCGGTAACAAGCTTTGTCTTAACGTTTCGGCTGAGTCTGGTGGATAACATTCACCTTTGCTTCAGTGCAGGGATGAGCAACAATTTGCTGTCCCTGGGGTGTCGTACGGCGCTTGTATAAATTATGTATTTATTACTCAGAGATTTTTGAACTACCTCCAAAAAAAACACCTCTCTGAGTGCCAAAATTCCAGCTAAAAAAATCGGTATATTTGCATAAAGCATACGGGACCATTAGAAACGTTTTTAGATTTCTATCTGTGCGGTTTAAAGGCCAATTAAAAGTACAGTAGACCTCCGGGATTAAGCATTATACCGTTCTGTGGTGGGTATCGCTAGTTGAGATTTTTGTATGGCTGCTAATAGAACAATAGGTTTATGGGTTCCAAACTCCCGGAACCCAATTATATTGTGTACACGTGTACATCATAAAGATTAGTATCATATAATTTACAATGAGTGTAGGGATTTTTCTAGCTTTGGTTTTGAAAATCATTGGGATTGAAACAAAATATTCTTTACTGCAATCAGTAAACTCAGTTTTGCTGGTGCTCCCCTATAAATCTTTCTTCCTCTGAATGATGCTCGAATTTAGAAACAAAAAAAAATTACGTTATTACTTTAAGTTATTTGAGTTCTGATATGAATGACTAATCCCAAGAAAATTGATTCAATGAACCAGGCCGATTGAAATAGGCCACACAATTTAATAACACAGAAAATTCTCATCTCATCTCATCTCATCTCATTAGCTGCACCACTTATCCTCAGTAGGGTCGCGGCGGTGCTGGAGCCCATCCCAGCAATCATCGGGCAGCGGGCAGGGGACACCCTGAAGTGGTTGCCAGCCAATCGCAGGGCACACAGGGACAGACAACTCGCTCGCTCATTCACACCTAGGGACAATTTGGACGAGCCAATCCACCTGAAATGCATGTCTTTGGAATGTGGGAGGAAACCGGAGTGCCCGGAGGAAACCAACGCAAGCACGGGGAGAACATACAAACTCCGCACAGTAAGTCCGGTAGCTGGATTTGAACCCACACAGGAGGTTCCCAAGACCTTAGAACTGTGCCGCACACGCGCTAACCACTGCACCGCCGTGCTTCCCACACAGAAAATGAATGATAGAAAAACAAAAGAAGGTGAAGGCGCCGGAGATTATGGAAGTTTTTCGACAACTGTGTCATGTCCTGCACGGTTGTCATGGCGCCCAGCTGGCCCCGGCCCTTGACACCGGCTGACCTGCATTTCCTGATTACTCCTATGGGTACTTAAATTTGCCTTTTGGAACTGCCCTTTGCCAGATCGTTGTTTACACTTGTTTGAACCTGTTTATGCTTGTTGTGCTTGTTGGACTTTGTGGCACTTCGGTGTAACATTCTGTGTGATTCCGGCAAGTTCTGTTTAATCCTGTTAAATGCCTAGTCTGTAAATCTGCCTGCGTTTGATCCTGTTTTGTTTTGTTTTTGGTCCGTTTGTGTGTTGGACAACTTTTCTTTCTCAATTAAAGTGACAGACCGTCTACACAAATGAGTTCCTACTTTCTGCTTCCTGACTGGTTTTTAAGACAGTCCCGTTCCGTTTCGTGACACACTGACATTCTGGAAGTTACTAGCACAAAAATAAAGTTTTCCGTTATAATGCTAGTCGATATGACGAGATCCCCTTGTACATAAAAAAAATGCTCATTCCCAAGAGCCAGCAAATATGGTGTCCTCTTGGGAATCTGAAACTGTCCTCTTACTTGTTATTGCGGAGGGACTTGGTCGTGTGCTCCGGATGGTCGCAATGTATGGCCCACGTGCTGAACTCGAGGCCACAGTCCTGGCCCGCACGGGTGCGCTAGGTGGCCGACGCGGAACAAGTACGTCAGCCAGCTGTCCAGGTAGCAGAAAAGAGAATGAGCTATCAATCAGCTCCTCTTTTTATTGGAACAAGGACGCATGACTAGATTATGCCTCCTTGGGCGTTCTCTCAGATATCTGATACACTCGGTATCGGGTGACAGTGTTTGAAATTGTTAAACTTGTTAGAAAGCCAAAAAAAGTGACACATTTTCATCCATTCCAAAGTAAGTTATTCGAAACAAAAATGGTGGAAGTCATTTCTGTACTCGGCTTATTTGCTCTACATAAGTATGACTTAGGCAGCACGGCGGCGCAGTGGTTAGCGCTTGTGCGGCACAGTTTTAAAGTCTTGGGAACCTCTTGTGTGGGTTCAAATCCAGTTACCGGACTTCCTGTGCGGAGTTTGTATGTTCTCCCCGTGCTTGCGGGGGTTTCCTCCGGGCACTCCGGTTTCCTCCCACATTCCAAAGACATGCATTTCAGGTGGATTGGCCGGTCCAAATTGTCCCTAGGTGTGAATGAGCGAGCGAGTTGTCTGTCCCTGTGTGCCCTGCGATTGGCTGGCAACCAGTTCAAGGTGTCCCCTGCCCACTGCCTAATGATTGCTGGGATGGGCTCCAGCACCCCCGCGACCCTACTGAGGATGAGCTGTGCAGCTGATAAGATGAGAAGTATGACTTAGTATAAGGTGCACCCAAAAACCCGAAATCAGCCATAAATCCTAACATTAATTATATAAAATACGAATTATCATCCTAGACTCCATGAGGTATTACATTTCTCATGGTGGAACGTTTTAGGATCAATGTAGACATCCATCGAAAAAACTAAAAACAAAAGACAAAACAAAAACTCCATTTGCAATCGTTCCCCAACCACAACAAGAAAGAAAACACTCCGAAAATGGGAGTCGCTTTCTGTCAGTGAGATCTTATAAGACACAACTCATTGCATGACATGATGGACCTTGGTGCTTTCACATCCCTTCGATTGCCGACTGCACTTAAAGATGGATGCTAGCCATTATCTATCTGCTTTTGGTGTTGGCTGAGTGTCCGGTGACCTCTCTTGGGCAATCGCTGTCAGGGATATCGATCAAACTCCATGGTAAGCTTGTTGAAAATGTGTAGATGTGATGACACACACAAACAGATATATAAAAAAAACATGGTTTAAAACAGCAAATGAGGCGTTGCATAGAGAGAGAGAGAGAAAGAAAGAGAGACAAAAAATAGACGAATCATTTTTGCTGGGGACGCATGGGGTCAAATCAAAGTGCGTCCCCGGGACGCAACATTTTTGACCCTAAATTGTCATTATTACCCTGTTACTTTTTTTTTTCTTTTTAATAAAGATTTACCGCACTCCAAACTTTCGTCAGGCAGATCCGCCATTGTTGTTTTGGTCTCGCGCCGATCTCGGCAAACGAGATTTCGTTGCTTCGAGATGACGTCATTGTTGTGGCGGTTGACGAGTGAAAGAGAAGTATGCCTCCGGAAAAACAATTGGTATTAGGTGCAAATCAATAAAAAAATTGGTAATTTCTTCAGTGTCGGTAATAAGTCGAAACATAACACAGAAAGTGGTTGTAAAGTTGACTGTTTTGAGATATGTGCATTTCTCAGACTTCAATGAACCTGTTTTTATATTCCTAAATATAAAAACAATCTCTCTCACACACATATAGTCACGTTTCAAACATCAGTCTAATTTCATTTTTCATGTCTATACGTTTTTCCTTTTGTTGTGAAGTCGCGCTTATGTGTGACTCCATTTCCTGTTTATGTGTAAAGTCAAAATAAACCACACCTCCTCCTGACACACCTTGACTGATTTCATCTGAGTAATTCTGCCAACAGAGAGTTTATATAATATATAGCTCTTACAGTGGTAACAACGGCAATAATTCCGGCACGAAAAAATGGCGGAGAAATTCTTCAGAATACCGTGAAGGCAAGGAAAACACGTGTGTTGAAGCGAACGGTTCGACGAAAGAAAATAAACAAAAGAATACTAGCAAGAAAAGGACTTCTCTGCAAAAATGGACTAAATTATATTCCTGTTTACTCTATGAGGAGGATGATAATGGATTGGACTTTGAGAAGGCATTACAACTATGGCGGGACAGCAAACCATGAAGAATATATGAACTGAAACATTTGAAGTGATAACTGCTTTGTATTACCAATTAACTGTAATGATTAAAACTGAATGAAAATATAGATTAATATAATTATTTCAGCAATAATATTTTGTATAATGTAAAATATTGTTGTGAACTGAAAAATCTTGAAGTGATAACTGATTTGTATTACAAATAAACTGTGATGATTAAAACGGAATGAATATATAGATTTATATTATATATTTGTCGCCGATTTACAATTTCAACTGCGATAACACTAAATTTTGGGGACCCATAGATCTCTGTTGGGACCCAGATTTTTGAGCATGCCAGTCCCCGGGACGCATCACTTTTCACAGGTAAAATGAACACTGGATGGATACACAGAGATAGACACACACAAAAACAGACAGACAGAAAAAAAACAGACATCCTAAAAAAGAAGCTCGTTTGATTGAGTGTGCTGTAATTTTCAATCCATTGACTTATTTGTGACACTTATCTTGTGACACAATATCAATACCTTAAGAACACCCTAGAATTTGTATAAAGATGTTGTCAATATTTGATCCAAGTAATTTGCTAGTTTTCTGCACGATAGCTCTCTTATGGTTTGTACTGCTATTCATGGATACAGTATTATAAACACGAAGGAACTGTTTAGTATTTGGACGGTCTGCAAAACATGCTGCTTCTACTCAAGTCATGTTTATTTGTATAGCCATTAATCGCAAAGAGTCTCAAAGGGCTGCACAGACCACAGATTATTGCAAACCACAGACTATTATGACATCATCCCCTGATCTAAAACCCACATGAGGACAAGGAAAAACTCTAAAACCTTAAGTCAAGTCATGTCATGTTTATTTGTATAGCCATTGATCACAAAGAGTCTCAAAGGGCTGCACAGACCACAGATTTTTGAAAACCACAGACTATTATGACATCATCCCCTGATCTAAAACCCATATGAGAGCAAGGAAAAACTCAAAAACCTCAACATGAGGAAAATGAAGAAACCTTGAGGTAATCCCCCTTCTAGGATGACCAGGCTGCAACGTATGTTGCGATAACAAATAAAAAATAAAATTATGACTCACAACACGTGGTAAGCTTTCTCTCCTGGCTTTGATCTCTTTGATCTCTGGCAAAACTAACATAAAATGCGACAGAAACAAAATCCAAACAGCTTGCCAACATGATTTTTGCCATTCCATGTATTCCGTTACTCCCCAAGCCTGCACAAAATTGAGTCATTTTATTCATATTTAGTTTCTTTTGTCTTTTATTAGCATATTTGGTATTGGAGTAATCCAAAAGTAATTGAAAGTAATCCAGTTAAAGTAACCCTACCCAACCCTGCAAATAATACCGGTGTATTGTCAACTGCATCACATTTTAGAATCAATCTTATTGACATTGGTAAGTAGTGACTATTGTTTATGAGATTAGACATGACATCCAGGTCAAACATGAAATAATGACTTTAAATAAAAAATACATACACATTTTTAAGGTAGGGTTACTGGCCTGCGTTTTAAGTGCATCAGAAAAGGTGCAGTGAAAAAGTAGTGTGATTACATTTCGTGGCAAAATATTTTCAAAAAACTTGACCAATAAAATATCAATACACATACAAGATCAATAAATTCCTGGATTGGGGTTGTATCTAGAATTTTCGGCATCCGAGTAAATTTTTCAAATGAGGAATAACTGAAAACAGATAAATCGGTTCCTGGTCTCCCAAAATCATACCTAAATAGTTGGTCACTAATTAAACATTCAAATACTAATTGTGCAAAAGAATAGTCACAATATAGACAAAAAGATATTAACGAAATAAAATTTGAGGTGTATGCGGGGCGGTGGATGAGTGAGGGAGATGTGCGGTAGAAGTGAGGCAGCACGAGAATGTACGATAAAAAAACACAACACAAGCGCGTGTGCAATTACTCTCTATAGTAGGTTTAAAAGTAGGTTTATAGAAGGTTGCTAACTGGGAAAAGTTGAGTGGTCTCTAACACTAAGCCCTCTAGTGGTAGCATATGGAAATTCTCATAACTTGGGCTTTCTCAACATCTTTACTCAAAAGACACGACGTATCGCGAAATTATTTATGTCTATATCTATCCATCTATCCATCCATCTACCTATCCGTCTGTCTATTTATATACATATATATGTATTAGTTTAACAATTTCAAACACCGTTACCCGATACTGAGTGTATCAGCTATCTAAGAAAACGCCCATAAAGGCATGATCTGGTCCTGAGTGTTTCAGATATTTAAGACCACGCCCATAGAGGCATGATCTATATATGTAATAGTTTTTCACAGTCTTGGACTTTTGTTTAGGGTGGTCATGGCCCATTTTCTGACTCTTTTTTTTCGGAGTCCTTTTTTAAGGGACCTGTTGCATCTGCCAAAGTGCAACAAGTCAAAGAGGTGGTGGCCTGGTATGAGATGAATCCTGTATAATGCTTTTGGCTCTGGTGCAGTATTGCAAGTTGGCATTGTCCTTCAGACTGGGTAAGAGCAGCCAATCTTTTTCTGGGCTGTGTTGATGACCCTTTGTTTCTGTCTGCTGAAATGCTTCCAATATACCATACTGTGATACCGTTAGAATGCTCTCAAGGTTGTTTTTAGTCAACTATCTGAGGAAAGGGAGTCACTTCTGGACCTTTCGTACCACAGCTTTGGTTTTGGCAGAGCAGAAGAGGTTGTTGGAGACGCCCAGGAGTCTGAAGGAGTGGACTCTCTACACAGTCTTTATTGATAATGAGTGAAGATGGGTCCGTGCCTGTGCTCCTAAACACAAAATTGAATCTGATGAACACCTCTGTTCATCCACTCTCGATCTTCTAGATATTGTCTTTTCACCCCATCTACTACGTGTATTTCCCATTTAATTTATGAACACTCATGGCATTTTCTTCATATTTATCGGAGCTTTATCGTCGACGGCGACTTTAATCGGGCATGTTTATGGACTGTACTCCCAAATCCATTCAATATGTGGACTGAGCAATTCGAGAAAAACACTGGACTACAGTATGTGTAATGCAAGATCAAACATCTAACATTCCGGTTGTATCCACCAACTCTGTTTGTCCCTTCAAACAGCACTACACTATCTTTATTCAATTGTTTCATTTGTGAAGCTTTGATCTCATGACGTCAACTGTAATCGTCCCTATTTTCATAGACAAGTATTTTTATTCACATACCTTGTCTCTCCTCTATCCGTCGTTTTTATTCTTAGCGCTACAAATACAATGCAGTTTTGTGTTGTTGTCACTGAGTAAAGGCCCACATTAAATCACACCACCTACATTGGATCTTACTGAATTATGTGTTCTGTGTAGCACTATTTAGTTAATCTATATAACATGCTAAAGTGGGCATTTGCACGTCACACTGGGTATTTGTGTATTGTTTTTCTTTGGCTTTATTATTGTATTGTTCTCAGCTCAGGGATGCTGCTGGAAATGTGAATTTCCCTTAGGGGATGAATAAAGTATCTATCTATCTATCTATCTATCTATCTATCTATCTATCTATCTGTGTAACCCCTTTAAGGATCGTAGCAATGAGAATAAAATGCAAAATTAAGTCAAAGAAATACTACCTATTTCCGGATTTTGGTCTATTGTAATGCACAGGAGGTTTTACCCAAGTGTAGCGATGAACAATTGTTCGTATTTTATAGTAGATCAAATGCGGACCCAAATGCGTAGCGTTTCACACAATGCTTTTGTAAGGAATCTCAGAAGTCAGGGCGAGAGAAAAAGACAGCAATCTGGTGCTCGCTGGCCAGGAGGGTCAGGAAGCCCTCGCGGCCTGTGACAGGTGGCAAGTTGGGTAGCTGGGACAGGGGAACAAAGCGTGGTCGTGGATCGGAAGCAAGCCGGGTAGCCGGGACAGCAGAACGAAGCGTGGTCGGGGATCGGAAGCACGTCAGGTAACCGGAGGTGATCAGGAAGCCAGGGACAGGGGATTCTTACAGGAAACAGGGGACGGAATCAAGAATAATGCAGGAATAGGTCGGACTCAAAACGGGAGCCAGAGTCATAAACTACGTGTTCTTTTTGCAAAACTGTAGTTTCTGAGCTGCCTACTCATGTTTGTATTGTTAAAACAAGGCATTATTTCATCAATGATGGCGAAATACCAGAATGTTGCTCATGCCTGGGACTAATGTCTTTCAATTTCAAAATGGCAGTTAAACTATTTGTTTAACAATTTAAAGGTTTTGATATAATATGCTGAAAATACCATATAATAATACAGTTTTTACTGTTATTTACTGGATTGCAAATTTAAGATAAATCACCCATTCAAATATTAAGTGTAATCTCATCTCATCTCATCTCATTAGCTGCACCGCTTATCCTCAGTAGGGTCGTGGGGGTGCTGGAGCCCATCCCAGTTATCATCGGGCAGTGGGCAGGGGACACCCTGAACTGGTTGCCAGCCAATCGCAGGGCACACAGGGACAGACAAATCGTTCGCTCATTCACACCTAGGGACAATTTGGACCGGCCAATCCACCTGAAATGCATAAAATACATTTTAAAACAATGAAAACTGTAGTAAATCGTAATCCATCCCTGAGACAAACATGAAAAAAAGAAAAAAACATATCTAATAAATTTTTTGTCACGACCAGAACGGAGACAGGACTCACTTGCGTTACGTTTCTCTCAGTTTTACTGGAAAAAAGGAAAGGGTTGCACCCACAAACCGCGGAATTTAGACTTCCGTTTTGGCGAGCGGTGTCGGGAACGGAAAACGGGTCAGTAACCAGGACACTAGAGAAAAAACGTGGTCGGAAAAGAGTCGTAAGCCAAGAAAGTAGAGTAGATGTGGTCAGGATCAAAAACAGGTCGAACAAGACGGGAGCAAAAACAGGTGGGAGTCAGGGTTGAAAAATGCTTGCCTAGTGTAAACTCAGCTTCGCAGACGGACTGACAACAAGTGACAGAAAGGAATGGGTTTAAATAGGGACAGGGAGCCAATCAGAGTTCGAAGCACAGGTGCATCACATTGGTAATCATGAATTTTTTTTGCATACTCATTATAATTAGTGTTTTTTTATATTCGCCCACTCCTATTTTCTCACTATTCTCTCCGAGCCTTCTCCCCTATTTGCCAAAATCCCCGTCTGTCATCCCGGGAAGCCTCTCCGCGGGATGTTTTGACGTCCTTCCATTGTGCCAGGAGCTTGTCAGCTTCAACTTTCCCTCCTGTCCATCATTGCCTGCGGCGCCACCTATGCATTAAATATAAATCCTCCTGGTAAAAACGAGTCTCAGAAAACGTTGCTGGGGTTGACTTCTCTTGGCAGCTCTGAAGTAAGTCTCTCACGGTGGGATGATTATCTAGCTCACTTCTCAGTCTCTATTAGTTGGCAAGAATGGCATAGCAGCTTGAGAGTACAAAGGTGACGTTTTTTTCTTATTATTCCCACATGAGTCACATGTGACCTTCTGAATTTTTAATTACATAAAACATCGGTTGAGCGAATAACATTAGCGTCCTGCATAATGGAGCCAATGGCAGTGACCAGGGGAATAGTCCGACTTGGATCAGAAGTTGGATTTTTGGAGAAGTAAGAATACCATATTTTCCGCACTATAAGGCGCACCTAAAAGCCTTTATTTTTTTCAAAAGCTGACCATGCGCCTTATAATACAGTGCGCCTTATTCATGGCTCAATATTAAGTCGCAAAGTCTTGCAACTAATGCAGCAACCGCCGACTAGATTTTCCCCCGAACGCCAAGTAGTTCGCCGTGTATGCTGGGATTTATTTACCGGCGTTCCATTGGCTAACCAATGTGTCAATCATCATTTAAATCGATCACTATTGGCTAAAGTTATTCGGAGGTAAAGGGGGCGGATCCTTTTTATCATTTACAGGCTGGCATAGGCTAAAGCGGCAAAACAAAGCCTGCAATTGGCCGAAAAAGATGAATGTGAATCACACGTTGGGTTGACAGCATGGAGAAAGCATTTTTTTACTATTCTGTATTTGTAAATATTGTATTCTCCTGGATTTACTACACTCACGGATATAAGAGGACCATAGTTGCACATTATTATTGAACACAACGACTTTGGTGAGCTACTCCGGCTATATATTTTCCCTGTATCTTGTTTCAGACTGAACTCGATGTTTCTGTGATAAGCGGTGCAGCTAATGGATGGAATGGAGTGTCTATTTTTAAATTAAACTCAATTCCAAGTGTTTATTGTCATATTCACAGTAAAGTTGCGAGCGAAAAATAAAATAGAAACTAAGGAATCGTTGGCATTTCTTGAATCCCAAGACTTTAACCTTCCGAATGATATTTGGAACGATGCATTTGAGTGACATCGTACGGACACCGCATCTGCACGTGTTCTCGACACGTATTTGCTTCTTTGCAAGCTTTGGGAATGTTAAGGGGGTAATAAGTTGGACTGAACTATCTGACTGTTCTGTCGACGTTCCCATTGTAGCGCCCTATAACCCGGTGCGCCTTATAGTGCGGAAAATACGTTAATCGTAATTTTTAGACTATACGGCACACACTTTGTTAGACTACATTTCATGCAAAAATGCGTTTATTGTATGCATGTTTTAGCCGCTATAAGCACTCGAGCAAAAATAGTTAGAGATGACATTAGCTCAGGAGGTAGAGTGCTTGTCTTAAGCTCAAGAGGTCATAGTTTCGATCCCTGGCTCCTCCATATTATATGTACCGTAAATTCCGGACTATAGAGCGCATCTGATTATAAGCCGCACCCACCACATTTTAAGAGGAAAACCGATTTTGTACTTACACAAGCCGCACCTGTATATAAGCCGCATGCGCCCACATTAAAGAAATGTAACACAAACACAAAATTAACCCAAACCCGACTTTATGTCCCGCGATTGAAACTGAATGTCCTTCATAAAAGTACACAGTCCAAAAATCACAGCCGGCAAAATAAACAGAAAATGATACCGGTTCATTTGGTGTTTTCAGGGATTTTTTCTCCGACTGACTTTTTGCTTTCACCATTTTGCACCCTTCACCCTACCCTCCTCACCCTTTATACTGTACAATGTGATAGTAGCTTTTCAGACTGCGTCCCTCTATCTACCTGCCTCCGTCTTAGTGTACTTATGCTGCCTTCAAGCCTTTCATTATCCTGTCTTTACACAATATGTTGTCATTGCTTTCCAGCCAGTGCTACTCTGGGATTCATGTTATCTCCAGCTCTGTCACTCGCTTATCTCTTTTCTAGACCCTTGAAGTAATCATTTGCCAATGGCGTCTCGCACAAAATAACACGAGAGGCAAAACACAAATATGAAAAATCTGCTCCTGGCAGTGCCCTCCCTATATTAAAGGGAATTTGCAATCTTAATGCACAGAAAACTGATATGCAAAGTCAAGGTTGCCTGGTGACACAGGTGACTCGGAACACGAGGGCCGGGATTGGTTTTGCTGTCCCCTGGGTTTAAGAAAAAAGACTACTAATTGTAGTGTTAATTATTGTTCACAGCTTTATACATTATCCACAGGCTTGGATTATTAGAATACATGTAATTATAAACTCCGGTTAATTACCCAGACTTGCTGCTTACCCTAGTGCTTAGTCTCTAATTCAGGAGTAGGGAACCTATGGCTCGGGAGCAATGTTCCCTGTAATTTTCCTTACAGGTCTGAGCGTTCACACAAAGTCGGTGAGCAACGCTTGAAACAACAGTGAGCAACAGCAACCCCAGATGTGGCTACTAAATCATTATTTACTGGAGAGACACGTGAAGCCGCTGCGTATAGTCGCGCCGCCATTTTGAAAAAAAACAACATTATTATCAAATTATCAAACATGTTCAAAACTTGACATCACGTTACATTTTGCTGAGTGAAATTGACTAATGTACGATTGCAAAGGTTGCAGGGCCTACAAACGTCATTTGTTTTTACAATTCTTTCACAAGATTTCCATTTTTTACCTGGTATCTTTTGTCGCATTATACTAACATTTTTGGGGCTTATTTAGTCGGTGGCACGATACAGAACTGTATTTAATTGAATTTTTTAGTGGAAGTGCAAAGAGCAACAAAGGAAGAGAAAAAGAGAGACACAGAGAGTGAAAGAGACAGAGACAGAGTGGGAGAAAAGTGGTGGAAAAGAAAGAGAGAAAGAGAGAGAGCGACAGAAAGAGAGAGAAATAAATACAAGTACAGTGTCTTTGTTCGAGGCACCTGGCTTTGGCAACATCAAGTTGATATATTTCAACCTGCAGCTTGTTTTTCTCTTGCGCTTCTCTGAGTGTTGTTTCGCAGGCCGGATTCAATCCCTTAGCGGGCCTAATCCGGCCCGCGGGCCGCCTGTTTGACACCTGTGAGCTAGACTATGTTTGGGTGTCATTAATCTAGGGGTAATCGAATTACTTTTTAAAATTAGCGAAGGAACTTAATTATTTGTATTCAGTGTTGCGCGTAATACTGTCTGTGGATAACATAATTATTATTTTGTTATTATTTGAGCAGATAACATGTTTGTTTTGCCTTTTTCTATTCAAATCGCTCATATTGAAACTGTTATGCACTCTACCATAAAGCTTATTTCAGCATAAAAAGCTTTATGGTAGAGTGCATAACAGTTCTCAAAAGTGATTTATATACGGTGTGCATTACCGTTCGATTACATTCACAACAAATACAAAGACGGAATGGTTTAAGTTGTATTACATTCCCAACAAATGCAAGACAGAGTGTTTTTGTTCATATGTTCGTCATTACATTTCCGAAAAGTGATATAAAAGTGAGATAATACGAGGTAAAAGTGATTATAGTAGCGAGGGGATGCAAATCTCGGCAGGGATGAATTTCTCGGCATAACACCGGCACCCATGATGTGCACACCGCTGCCATGTCCATTATGCAACCTGTTGCTGGATAAGTAGCCTCTCCTAAAAATGAAATGAAATTAAATGATCTGCATTTATATAGCGCTTTTCAAGTCAAGACTTCCCAAAGTGCTTTACAGTGTGCTTCACATTTCCCAATAGCGGCCGTGCAGCCATGTAAGGCGCTAACCTGCTTATTAGGGGTATTAGGGGTTCAGTGTCTTACCAAAGGACACTTCAACATGTAACACGGAGGAGCCGGGATTCGAACTGCGATCTCTTGATCCCAAGACGAGCGCTCTACCTCCTGAGCCACTGCCGCCATCATTAAATGATCTGCATTTATATAGCGCTTTTCAAGTCAAGACTTCCCAAAGCGCTTTACAGTGTGCTTCACATTTCCCAATAGCGGCCGTGCAGCCATGTAAGGCGCTAACCTGCTTATTGGGGGTATAAGGGGTTCAGTGTCTTACCCAAGGACACTTCGACATGTAACACGGAGGAGCCAAGATTCAAACTGCGATCTCTTGATCCCAAAACGAGCGGTCTACCTCCTGAGCTACTGCCGCCCTAATGAAATGATCTGAATTTATATAGTGCTTTTCAAGTCAATGAAGACTTCCCAAAGCGCTTTACAATGTGCTTCACATTTTCCAATAGCGGCCGTGCAGCCATGTAAGGCGCTAACCTGCTTATTGGGGGCATTAGGGGTTCAGTGTCTTACCCAAGGACACTTCGACATGTAACACAGAGGAGCCGGGATTCAAACTGCGATCTCTTGATCCCAAGATGAGCGCTCGACCTCCTGAGCCACTGGCGCCCTAATAAAATGATTTGCATTCATATAGCGCTTTTCAAGTCAAGACTTCCCAACCTGCTTATTGGGGGCATTAGGGGTTCAGTGTCTTACCCAAGGAAACTTCGACATGTAACACGGAGGAGCCGGGATTCGAACTGCGATCTATTGATCCCAAGACGAGCGCTCTACCTCCTGAGCCACTGCCGCCCCACTCTGCATTTTATGCACCTTGTTTTGTTGCCAGTGATAACAGCCAAGAAACCCGAACAGATAAAGTCCAAAAGACAGTGACTATAACAGCGGTGACAGTACGTTTCAGCAGCAAAATTTAAAGCCATCTAAATCAAACACCCACTTGCACAAACATTGAAGTGGCTCCCATATTTCTCCTAGACAGCTGGCAAAAGAGAGGCGCATATAATGTACAAATAAGCTCATCCTCTTGTCACTTGAACACAATTCTTTTTTCTTTTCTTTGTGGAAAATGATGAGAAAGATGTGTTTTGCTTTCTGATTCCGCGGTTTCGTAAGCTCCGGCGTTGATTTGCCGCATGAGTCACCGCCATTTTTTGCAACCTATAGGCACGCATCTGCAAGGCCAAGATGAGAAAAACAGGAATGTGATGAAACAACTTTGGCAATTGTCTTCTTGCTCATCTTACCGTAAATTCCGGACTATAAGCCGTTACTTTTTTCCCTAACTTTCAACCCTGCGGCTTATTCAGTGATGCGGCCAATTTATGTCATTTTTCTAATGGCGGCGCTCGAGTGTTGCTACCATTAACTGCCCTGTCAAAGCTATATTATTATTATTAAAGCTTTGAAAGCTCTCTCGGTGTACCGTCTTTCTTTGTAAATATGTGTAACGCATGTATAATATGTATTTGCAACTGTATATTTTTGTAATGTATTTATTTGTACGGTATTTATTTTAGACACTTATTCTGATATGTTTTGCACGGGTGAACCAAAAATGAGGGGCGGAACAAACGCGGGGTGCCGAGTTTAAGTGGGGAGCGCTAAAGGTGAGGGACAGACAAGGAAAGAAGGGGTAAAAAGTTGGTTAAAGAAAAAGGAGTTGCGTGAGTAAATGTGTTCATCTGATATATTTTTCCCACCCTTACCTTTGGAAATATACACTTTTTTTCCCTTGGATTACTTTCAACGGGACCTAGACTCTGCAGGTCTGCATCAAACCTTAAGTACCGGTATCATTTTCCGTTCATTATGCCGGCTGTGATTTTTGGACTGTGGACTTTAACGAAGGACATTTAGTTTCAATCGCGGGACTTGAAGTCGGGTTTTGGTTAATTTTGTGTTTGTGTTACATGTTTAAATGTGGGCGCATGCGGCTTATATACATGTGCGGCTTGTGTATGCACAAAAACGGTTTTCCTCTTAAAATGTGGTGGGTGCGGCTTATAATTGTCAGAGATAGACATTATTAAGACTATTTGGTGGCTGTATTTACACAGATAATATACATATATATTGTTAAATACTACAACGTGATAGCAGGAGCAAGTATTTACACGAGGCTCCCATGATGGTTCCAAGAAAAAACAGAGACTGCCCCCAGAGAGGGCGTGGTTTATTATTCGTCAGTGTAAACAGCATACACATAAGCACGACTTCAAAATAAAAGAATATAAGATTGATAAACGTACAAGAGATATAATTAGACTGATTATTGAAACGTTGTTTTATGTGTGTGTGTGAGAAAGATTGTTTTTTTGTATTTCGGAATATAAAAACAAGTTATTTACATAATAGAAAATTCTGAGAGATTAACATCCAAAACGGCCACCTTGACAATAATCAGGTGCGCTCCATAGTTGGGAATTTACGGTAATAGAATTCACAAGTCCTTTCCCTTCCTGTTTAGGGCTATATCCGCCTCTTGTGTTGGATGCTTTCTTTTTTTTCCCTTTTTTCTTTTCACTTATCTGAAGCGAGGGCCCTCTCGGAGTCGACAACTGGCTTATTGCGCTCACGGGCAGGACAGAGCAGATTAGTCCAATTAAATGAAGCTGTGGAGGAAAAGGGCGCTCAGTTTAGACTCATCCTTAAGCTTCTATTCTGTTGCTCTAAAGAAGAAGCTGGAAGGAGAAGGGACTCGAAGGACTAGAATGATTGGGAAAAGTGAAAAGGACAAATGTAAACAGGCTTGAGCAAACTTTTAATAATGTCATTTTTTGAAAGACCTGAGCAGCACACAGCTTTTTCAAAAATCCGTGTTCTCATCTCATCTCATTAGCTACACCGCTTATCCTCAGTTGGGTCGCGGGGGTGCTGGAGCCCATCCCAGCAATCATCGGGCAGTGGGCAGGGGACACCCTGAACTGGTTGCCAGCCAATCTCAGGGCACACGGGGACAGACAACTCGCTCGCTCATTCACACCAAGGGACAATTTGGACCGGCCAATCCACCTGAAATGCATGTCTTTGAAATGTGGGAGGACACCGGAGTGCCCGGAGGAGACCCACGCAAGCAAGGGGAGAACATACAAACTCCGCACAGGAAGTCTGGAGCTGGATTTGAACCCACGCAGGAGGTTCCCAAGACATGAACTGTGCCGCACATGCGCTAACCACTGCGCCGCCGTGCTGAAAATCCGTGTTTTGACCACTAAGGTTTGATTGTTGCGGAAAAAGATCCCATTAGCATTGCTTTTAATTCAAAATTCAAATTCAAATAATCCGACTAACAGTTGGATTTCATATTTACATCACTGTATACCAAGGGGCCAATTGCGGCACGCGGGTGATAGTTTGAAGCCCCGTGTGAAAGTGAAGCCCGCGCAAATTATGGATTCATTTATTACTGATTTATCGATTTTCAGATTCATTTTTGATATTTTTCATTTTTGGATCTTATTTTGTGGGGGTTTTTTAAAAGATATTTGAGAAGAGTGGATTTGTTTTATTTTGGAAATCTAAAGGTGTCACGGTTGCCATGGCGCCCAATTGGCCCCGCCCGTGTCGCATCAGCTACGGCTCATTGAGAGATTGGCTTTCTGTCTATTTTAAGCTCAGCGCTCTCATTTTTCCTTTGTCAGTCCGTGAACGATCTTCTGCCCCGCAAGACGTGGGTTTGGACTCTGTCCTGTTCCTGTTGGTATTTTCTGTCCCGTTTATTTTGACCTGTTTGATTTTGGTTTCCAGTTTTTTTTCCGTCTATTGTTGTCCTGTTTATTATTTTCTCCTGTTTCCGCTCCAGTCTAGTTTGTCCTGTTTATTTTCGATATCCTGTTTCATTATCTATCCTGTCTGTCCCGTCCTGTCCGTTATTGACCCCATCTGTCCGATATTAACTCGGGCAATTGGTATCGATATTGTCGGCCTCTGGCTTCCTATAAATCCACGGCAGACTGCTGTCTAACGTGCATGACTCCCCATTTCCCGTAAAATAAAAGGATTGTGTGAGAACGTCACACGTTTGGGTCCTGATCCTGTTCTGGTTCTTGACAGATAATTAAAAAAAACAAAACAAAAACAGACCATTGATATAACTTGATGATGTCTTTATAGTCATCTGTCAGACATTCACAGTACGAAAAATTTCTAGAATAATTACTGTCTTCATCGTCATTGATAATAACGTAGTGAACATTATTTAAATGAGATTAGACGTGGTAGTCCTCTATAAACTTGTAATAAATGATATAAAAAGAATGCCAGGATAAATATTTCCAAGTTAGTTCTTGCATACTGGCCTAATTTGTAACAGTGGAATGGAAAACAGACCAATAATGTTTAGCAGCAAGACATTTCCAAAATAATCCAATAAAATATGAATACTCATTTCGTATACAGAGGCAAGATGTGTATTTTTCAAAGTGTTGTGCTCTTGTTTAGGGTGGGGATGGTCCTGGGCAAGAAACTGTTGTCAGGACCAGAACGGAAACAAGACCCACTCGCGTAGCGTTTTCTTTCTTTATCAGGAGAAAGGGAGGGGGTTGCGCCCACAATCCGGGGATTGCTGTACGTGTTTTGCAGGTCAGTGGCGAGCAATGGTGGTAACGGAAAAAACGGGTCAGTAGCCGGGATAGAAGAGAAAAACAGTGGTCGGGATCAGAAACAAATCGAAAGCCAGGAGAGGAGAGTAGACGTTGTCGAGATCGAAACAATGGATCGTTATTCGGGACGGTTAGAAGAGACATGGTCGAGATCAAAACAGGTCGTAATTCGGGACGGGGAGAGCGGACGTGGTCGAGATCAAAACAGATCGTAGCGGGAGGCAAACGGGAGCAAAAAACGGGACAGGTGAAAAAGGGCTAGCCCTGTAAAAACAGAGATTCGCAGACGGACCGACAAAAGGGGACTGTCAGAGTTTAAATACTGACAGGAAGCAAATATGTCAACAAGCTGCAGCTGACACCACATGGGCGTGGCCAATGGGCGCCATGACAACCGCGACAACTGTCTCTGAGGTTGTTAGCCCTTTTTGTTAGCTGTATAAATATGAGGGAAAAAATATTTTGAAGCAAGCTGACTCTTTGCAACTGTTTAGCAAGAAGGGTTGACAGTGTGATATGCATTTCTAACATAACAACGTATAATGGTATTCTTAGATTGTTACCATGTTATTGTTATGTTATTACCAGGTTGTAATAATGGGAAGTAGAGTTTAAACAAGCCCAGTCAACCACCATCTGCCCTGTTTAGGCGCACTGATTGATTTTCATGTATCAATTAAAGGCTAATCTTAAAGCTAATTTGGGAATAACTCATCATGATAAGACACTAATCATGTCAATGATTTACCATGCAAGTTAGAAATCAAATTTCCATGAAAATCCCAATGGGCTACTCAAGTGGTGGGGGACTACCTGGTGCCCACAGGCACTACATTAGAGTGCCTTTATTTATACTTTAAACAAATAAAATGATCCGCAACTCAATTTTAGGACATTACAAACCGACTTTGAAATAAGAAAACAATAATAATGAGTTATACAATAGAGTATTGTACTCAAAACAGAATAGAATAGACTGGAATATACCTTTATTGTCATTGTTACAACAGGGGATATAGTGTGACGACGAAATTGGACGTGGCACTCCAGTTCCACATTTCACAGTGAGGATAAGGAAAACAAAGAGATAAAGGAACAAAGAAGATGTTTATACTGTCCTTGTTGCATAGGCTTTGTTTACCTCCGGAGGGGGGAGTGTAGAAGGGGGTGAGGGACAGACAGAGATGGCCGGATCCAACTAGATGTTTGATCTTACTGTATTTACGGTCCCGTGTTTTTTCCCTAATTGCTCAGTCCACGTATTGAATGAATTTTGGAAGTACAGTCCTTAAGCATGCCTGATTAAAGACGGTGATGATAAAAGGTCCATCGGGGTGTGCAAGCTGCTGTTTATTGATATCACACTCAATATTAGGTTCTATTTCTTTCGTTTTTTGAGCGAGTGACATACTATTCTGAAGAAGAGTCCCAATTTGCCAATTGTGTGATGCTTAAAGGTTAGCTCATTGTGTGAAATTAGCTAAAACAGAAAGGTCAGCAGCCCTGTTTCCACCATGCGACATTCAGGAACTATAGTGATTTGAAAGATGTGTGATGCATTCAAAATTGTCCGAAAAGAACAATTTGTACTGCAACAACCATAATGTGTTTCATTAAGAAAGTAAAACAAATACAATAACTTTAAAAAGCATCGTTTCTTGTCCCCGAGTGTGGAGTGCATGCTTGCAGAACCATCTACAGGAAAACTACAGAGAGTGATGACCAGCACAAAGGGTAAACCCAATCGCGTAACGTTTCTCACACAAGCCTATTATTTTACAGGAAATGAGGAGTCATGCACATTAGGCAGCAGTCTGGTGTGGAAGGACAGGAAGCCAGAGGCCGTTGAGATCGATACCAATTGCCCGATCAGATATCGGACAGACGGGGTCGATACCGGATAGAAAGGGACGGACAGGATTGATATCGAAACAGGATATCGAGATTAAACAGGACAAACTAGACAGGAACAAAACTGGAGATCGAGATTAAACATATTAAACAGGACAAAATAGACGGGAACAATACCGGAAAGGAAACAGAGGCAGGGAACCGTAAAGAGTCAGAACCCACGTCTTGCGGAGCATAGGTTCGTTGACAGACTGACAACAGGAGAGTGACAGGACTGAGTTTAAATCGGGACAGGGAGACAATCAGTGTATGATAAGGAAGACCCAATGAAACAGTCGCCTATCAGGTTGATGACTGACTTTCAATAATGCCATGGTTTAACGCCTGCAGTCCTTCTCTTTCTCCAAGAGATGGCAGCATTACCCCATTTCCAATTCCAATCAACCAGTAAGCCAACCTTAACCACAAATACTCTGGGCTGCCACTTCACGTTGCTGAATTGTTTATGATTCCTCCACAAGGCGTTCACTAACAAAGCTGACAAGCTTCTCCTCCCACTATGTTCTTCTTCAGTTCCTTCTTTGTACCTAGCACATCCACTCCAACCATTTTCTTAAAGGTATTCCCAAATCTCCTACTCAAGCATTTTGCTACTCTAATACCCCTTCTCAAGTTTTCCCTCCGGTTCCACACTCTCTATTTTTGTTCTTTGAGTACATATCCCCTTATTGACGTTTGATTACGTCCCCGTTTTAAGTCTCCTTGTGTCCTGCATTTGGGTCTGTCCGAAATCCCTTGACAAAACATATCTTTGACCACGAATCGGATAAGTGGATTGAGCAGTGTGAGTGAAACAGACAAACAAAAAAACAAATAGACATTCATGGAGATCCAAAATAGACCCCTTTCCAGACGAGTTTCCATTACTCCTTATGCTAAAAAATGTTTATGCTCATTTTTCAACAAAATTCCAAGAGGCTTAGTCTTTGAGAAAGACATAGATCTTTCCCGAAAATGTATTACGCTTACCGCAAATTCCAGACTATAGCACCTGTATATAAGCCGCATGCGCCCACATTTAAACATGTAACACAAACGCAAAATTAACCCAAACCTGACTTCAAGTCCCGCGATTGAAATTAAATGTCCTTCATTAAAGTCCACAGTCCAAAAATCACAGCCGGTAAAGTGAACGGAAAATGATACCGGTACTTAAGGTTTGATGCAGACCTGCAGAGTTCAGGTCCCGTTGAGAGTAATCCAAGGAAAAAAGTGTATATATCCAAAGGTAAGGGTGGGAAAAATATATCAGATGAACACATTTACTCACGCAACTCCTTTTTCTTGAACCAACTTTTTACCCCCTTCTTTCCTTGTCTGTCCCTCATCTTTAGCGCTCCCCACTTAAACTCGGCACCCCGCGTTAGTTCCGCCCCTCCTTTTTCATTCACCCGTGCAAAACATATCAGAATAAGTGTCTAAAATAAATACAAATAAATAGATTACAAAAATATACAGTTGCAAATACATATTATACATGGGTTACACATATTTACAAAGAAAGACGGTACACCGAGAGAGTTTTCAAAGCTTTAATAATAATAATATAGCTTTGACATGGTAGTTAATGGTAGCAACACTCGAGCGCCGCTAGCAGCCGTTAGAAAAATGACATAAATTGGCCGCATCACTGAATAAGCCGCAGGGTTGAAAGTTAGGGAAAAAAGTAGCGGCTTATAATATTGATGTATTCCAGGCCTAAATTATACTGCATGTATCCCCTAAATTCTTAAACCAGTGGGCACAGTGATTGAGTGAAACTCAAGGATATTTATATTAACAGTGATACATTTAGCGTGGACAAAAAGCATCAAAGAGGCCAGTAAGTGAAAAGTATTCATTATTAATGCAAAGCCAATCAAATGTACTTGGCATGGATCATCATTCACATTGCCTCTGGGGATCCAGCTTCAGTTTTTAATAGGAAGCGGCTGAGCATTTCCTCGGGGTGCCTATGCCCTTTGCTATTCACAGAAGACCCACAGCAGGGAAGCTTCACAAGCGTCCTGGAAAATTAAAATAAAAAATATAAAAAACGGACGAGTTGCTGTGTGGGGCAACTGTTAAGACTTAACAAATATGTAATTGTGAGGGCCAGAACGGAGACAGGACCCACTCGCGTAACGTTTCTTACAGTTTTATTGCGATGGCGGTGTCGGGAACGGAAAAAACGGGTCAGGAGCCGGGATAGAAGAGCAAAAACGTGGTCGATATCAGATAATGGGTCGTAATAAGATGACGGCGCCCCTGTTCGGCTGCGGCTACATCGGCTCACTACAGTTTTTTTACACTCCGGTCATAAAACCCAGTCTTCGACTCAGTTTTGACGGCGAACAAAGTCAACTCAAACCGCAGACTAATATACGATCGCAGTTTTTTTGCTGTATATGCGATCATCCAGAAATCAAGCGCTCAGTGCTACGACCACTCGGAAGTGTTTACTTAGCCTCGGACTGCTACGTCAACAAGACCCAGCGGCCTACAAAGCAGCGAAGCAGAGTGGCAAGAGAGCGGTGTGACCGGAGGAGGAAGCGAGGTTGTCGGGCCGGGCTAACCGCTAGGCTAAAGGCTAAACCCTTCAAAACGCCTCTCGCATCCATTTTCCTCTCCAACGTTCGCTCTCTGGACAATAAACCGCGAGATGACGAACTGCTGCGCTAAAATTCTGACGAAGACAAACTTCCATCCCTGCCGCTCAAGGAAACTGTGCGGGGGCAGATTTCTCGACATTTCGTTCTGTATACACGTGTACATGAATGACAATAAAGTATATCTGAATCCTAATCTCTGATCTGAATCTGTTATTCGAGACGGGAGAACAGACGTGTTTGAGATCAAAACAGGACGTAATTCGGGACGGGAGAGCAGACGTGGTCGAGATCAAAACGGATCGTAGTGGGAGACAAACAGGAGCAAAAAAACAGGACAGGCGAAAAAGGGCTAGCCCTGTAAAAACAGAGATTCGCAGATGGACCCACAAAAGGGGACTGACAGGACAGCGTTTAAATACTGACAGGGAGACAATCTGTCAACAAGCTACAGCTGGCGCCACAGGGGCGGGGTCAATTAAAGGTATTCCCAAATCTCCTTTTCAAGAATTTCTCTACCCCAATACCCCTTCTCAAGTGTTCCCTCCTCAGCAGTCCTGGTTCCACATTATTTTGTTTATTGAATACATTGCCCTTTATTGGGGTTTGATTATATCCCCGTTTTAAGTCTCTCGGGGCCAATTGGGCATAATGGCAACCGTGACATAAGCTGGCGCCACACGGGCGGGGCCCATTGGGCGCCATGGCAACTGTGACATGTCATTTTGATTTCTAAGAGTTTGTTATTATTGCTTATTCTCCATTGATCTATAAATGACGCCAACACGTCATGTTAATTAAAGAAAATAGAGAATTACACATGATTATGTTCAGTTTTCCGCTGTTGTTTTTCTCTCCGTGTGTTGTTTTTCCCCCAATCAGGCATATTTAAAGACATCCGTACCTACGTGCTCTTTTTGTAATATTCCCAATAACAAGGTTTTTTTAATTTTTCCATCATTGCGATTGAAATCATGACTATTGTTCTCCCAGTGCTCATTTGTAAGATCATTCATACGTGGGGGGATTTTGTCATTCTGCAATTGGGATTCACTTGTTGATTTGGTTCGATGATGTATTTTGTAATCAGGGTTGGGTAGGGTTACTTTAACTGGATTACTTTCAATTACTTTTGGATTACTCCAATACATCCTACATGCCGACATTTCTTGTGTAAATTTTGTGTAAATTATAACTATAACCTTATCCTCCTTGTTTTATCTTCTCTGTTCCATTATCTTCTTGGGTTTTTTATCTCACTGTAAATGTGTGAAACTGGAGTGTCATGCCCGATTTAGTTGTCACAATATGTTAACCCATTTTGTAACAATGACAATATGTCACGGTCGCCGTGGCGACCAGTCTGCCGCGCCCCCGAACTAAAGCTGTAGCAGATCAGCTGATTGCTGGTCTGCTACTTAAGGCTGGGTTGTGGGTTTGGCGGGCGCTGGCTCATTACACATTCCCCGGTCTGTTATGCCTTGTCCTGTTTTGGTTTAAAACATTGTCCGTTCTGTTATGCCTTGTCCTGTTTAGTTGAGTTGGAAGAATCAACTGTTTGTTTTGTCATGTCCCAGAGTTTTGGACAACTTTTATTTTTGTGAATAAAAGTTTTGGATCGTTACGCAATTGAGTTCTCCCTTCCTGCCTCCTGCCTCCGTTCCGGTCCGGTCAACCCTTCCACTCCACCACGCCTCGTGACAGCCCCCTTCCACTCCTCGTTTCCGTGACACAATAAAGGTATATTCTTTTCTATTCTGTTCTATTCTACCAGATATGCTAATAAAAGACAAAAGAAACTAAATATGAATAAAATGACTAAATTTTGTGCAGGCTTGGGTAGTAACAGAATACATGGAACGGCAAAAATTATGTTGGATTTATTTTCATTTTGTTTCTGTCGCATTTTATGTACGTTTTGCCGGAGATCAAAGAGATCAAAGCCAGGAGAGAAAGCTTACCACGTGTTGTGAGTCATCATTTTATTCACATTTAGTTTCTTTTGTCTTTTATTAGAATATTTGGTCTCGCAGTAATCCAAAAGTCATTGAAAGTAATCCAGTTAAAGTAACCCTACCCCACCCTGTTCCTTAGACTGTAGGGAAGAAGTTTTGCTGTCATTACTGAGCTTTTCATGTTTAAAAATTGTGAAGCTAAAGATGAGGCTTTATCTGATCTTCTATGATGGGATGTTTTTCGCACAAGCCGGGAAACAAAGCACAGCCCTAATTTGTTTCCCCAACTTCAGTTGGCAGACAGGAAGATGTTTTCCTTTCTATTCCCACCTCCTTTGTCAGGGCCATAGATAAAAAAATATAACAGGAGAAGAACAATGTTTTCCTGTCAAAGTAATGTAAGCTTCGGGGAGACATCTTGCGGCTATATTCGTCTGAAGGATCTTTCAGAAACTTGAGAAGATCATAAAAGTCTTTCCCCAGGCTGCGGTATTAATCAACTAAAATAACTGATTTTTCAATTCTTAGGTGACAAAGTTATCACTGAAACATATTTAAATTCCTCAGATTACTTATTTGCAGATTTTTTTTTTAACGTCATCCATGATAAAAGACCAGTTGTGTTTCTCCATCCATTCACCCATCCATCCATCTTCTGCACCACTGATCCTCATTAGTGTCACAGGGACGCCCATTTGATTTCCACTGATGATCAGTTTAAGGACATTTTGTTGTGTCTATACCATGCCATTAGAATTTTTTTTCACAAAATGGCATTTTAACAGAAAACGCCCTGATCAAAATCAGAGAACACACTGATAATCAACAACAATGATGTTCGCATGGAAAAAGAAAACATTGTCATGAACTGGAACAGTATCAGGACCCAAATGCGTGACGTTTCTCACTCAAGCCTTTTATTTTATGGGAAACGGGGAGTCATGCACGTTAGGCAGCAGTTTGGCGTGGAATGATAGGAAGCCAGAGGCCGACAATATCGCTACCAATTGCCCGAGCAGATATTGGACAGATGGGGTCGATACCGGACCCGACGGGACAGACAGGATTGATATCACAACAGGATATCAAAATTAAACAGTACAAACGAGACGGGAACGAAACTGGATATTAAACAGGACAAAATAAACGGGAAAAATACTGGACAGGAAATACCAACAGGAAACAGTCAAAACGCACGTCTTGTAGGGCAGATGTTTGTTGACGGACTGACAAAGGTAGAGTGAGAGCACGCAGCTTAAGTAGACGGAAAGCCAATCCGTCAACGAGCCGCAGCTGGCACTACACGGGCGGGGCCAATTGGGCGCCATGGCAACAGTGACAATTTATTTTCCAATATAGGCATCAGCATTTGTAAATATTTGTTTTAATTAATAATAGCCTTATGTGTACAGCTAATATAACGCCAGCTGATAAGAGTTATGATATATTTTCCTTGGCCGAGGCGTGAAGGTTGCAACTGTCAATATGCGGCCACAGCATAGCACTAGTCTTTCACCCTGCTCTGGTGTGAGTTTGGTCCATTCTTCTTCCAGCAAGTTGTGCATCAACTATAAATCAGCTGCCTTCGAGCTGACAGTGGCCTATTGTGTGCAGACATCTGGCAGGATGTTATGAGATAATGTTGATACAAGAAGTCACAAGATGTTGACTGAGCAAAGTCCGGGCCGGAAAAAAATACTTTAGATTCCGAGAAAAACATCACAGTATAAGGCCAAAGTCTTTCAGACGAATTTCGAACGTGTCTGGAATGAATTTTGCTAAATAAAGGACGTTCCCTCTCTGTCATACTTCTGTCTCTGCGTATATTTTGGGGCGATGCCCAACGACGTCCTCTCCAAAATAGGTTTTACTTACAGTTAATCCACTACACTCAAACTTTAAGTCAAACTTAGTCACTAAGGCTTTTCCAGAGGTTCCCTATTGGGTTGAGATCAGGACTCTGGTAATCTGGTACAAACAAATACATAAATTGTTATTTACTATTTTGATTTGCACTGATACTTAGAATGACATGAAAATATATACCGTATTTTCCGCACTATAAGGCGCACCGGGTTATAGGGTGCACCCCGAAAAAATAGTTTTTTGTCCTATTTTTGACATACATAAGACGCACCGGATTATAAGGCGCTACAATGGGAACGTTGACAAAACAGTCAGATAGTTCAGTCCAACTTATTACCCCCTTAACATTCCCAAAGCTTGCAAAGACGCAAATACGTGTCGAGAACACACGCGGATGCGGTGTCCGTACGATGTCACTCAAATGCGTCGTTCCATCATTCGGAAGGTTAAAGTCTTGGGATTCAAGAAATGCCAACCATTCCTTAGTTTCTATTTTCTTTTTTGCTCGCAACTTTACTGTATATATGAAACAATAAACACTTGGAATTGAGTTTAATTTAAAAATAGACACTCCATTCATTATATGCACCGCTTATCACAGAAACATCGAGTTCAGTCTGAAACAAGATACAGGGATAATATATATAGCCGGAGTAGCTCACCGAAGTCGTTGTGTGCATAATAATGTGCAGCCGTGGTCCTCTTATATCCGTGAGTTTAGTAAATCAAGGAGAATAAAATATTTACAAATACAAAATAGTAAAAAATGCTTTCTGTATGCCGTCAGCCACGTGCTATACGCATTCATCTTTTTCAGCCAATTGCAGGCTTTGTTTTGCCGTTCAAACCAATGCCAGCCTGTAAATGATAAAAAGGATCCGCCCCTTGACCTCCGAATAACTTTAGCCAATAGTGATCGATTCAACTGATGATTGACACGTCTTTTTTGGCAATTGCAGGCTTTGTTTTGCCGTTCAAGCCAATGCCAGCCTGTAAATGATAAAAAGGATCCTCCCCTTGACCTCCAAATAACTTTAGCCAATAGTGATCCATTCAAATGATGATTGACACATTGGTTAGCCAATGAAACGCCGGTAAATAAATCCCAGCATACACCGCGGACTACTTGGCGTTCGGGGGAAAATCTAGTCGGCGGCTGCAAGTTAGTTGCAAGACTTTGCGAATTTATTTTGTTCCATAAATAAGGCGCACTGTATCATAAGGCGCACGGTCAGCTTTTGAAAAAAATAAAGGCTTTTATGTGAGCCTTATAGTGCGGAAAATACGGTACTTTGTGTCGGATTCATCAGCTAATCACTGAAAAAATCAGCGGAAATAATGACTATTACTATCCTGTTTTATTCAGTCCTAGTCTTAAATCCAAATCCAGACATTTTTCCTCCATTGCCAACATACTGAGCAGCCGTGAATCGAGTAAGCAGTGGCAATTAAGAATAGTTTACTCACAACGGGGTGCACGTTTGATATCGACCTTGAAACCTACCCAAAACCCATGAATAAATTACATGACACAAATGCGGGGTATTAATGATGTGGAGTTGACGCGATGGATCACTTGGACTGCATTTTATCATTCAGTCAATGTTCCCTGTAATTTTCCTTACGGGTCTGAGCGTTCACACAAAGTCGGTGAGCAACGCTTGAAACAACAGTGAGCAAAGGCAATCCTAAGTGTGGCAACTAAGTCATTGTCAAACATGTCCAAAACTTGACATCACGTTACATTTTGCTGAGTTTCCGGCAATGCGAAATTATTTTTCACTTTTAAATGAATTGACTAATGCACGATTGCAAAGGTTGCAGGGCCTACAAACGTCATTTGTTTAACAACAATTCTTTCACAAGACTTTCATTTATTTTTTTCCTGGTATCTTTTTTCGCATAATACTAACATTTTTGGGGGCTTATTTCGTCGGTTGCACGATACACAACTGTATTTAATCACATTTTCTTTTAGTGGAAATACAATGTTGGCAAGAAGATCGACTGATTGGAAACTTTTTCTTCTTTTTCCCTGTTTTTTTAATTCATTTAAAAAAAATCTCATTGTGTTTATTTTTTCCTAGCTGTTACTTTTTTCTTTTTGTTCTCTATTTATTTATTTTTAATTTGTTTCTTTCTTTTCTTTTTTTCTGGCTTTTTTCTGATTTTTTCCTTCTTTTTCTCTTCCTTTTGTTTATTTTTTCTCAGCTTTTCACTACTTTTTCATTTTGGTATTTTTTTTCTTTTTTGTTCTTCCCCCCACCCCTTCCTTTAGGTCATGTTGTGCACAATTTTACATAATATTTGGTCGTGTAGGGATTAAAAAAACAAAAACAACCTGAAAGGCCGTGTGGGACCCAAAAGAGTCGGTTCTCTTTAGTGAGCCGAGCCGAAGAAGCCGGTTCTCGAAAAACTCTACCGACTTTACTCAACTTCGTTCGACTTCGAGATTGACTTCAAAATACCGCATTTAGAAATCAAAGTCAGGGGAACCCGAGTATTTTTACCTTCATGCACTGTAACTTTGACTTAAGTCGCTTCTTAATTATTAATTTTGAGCCCTCATTTTTGTGCGCTGGCTAGATTTTCTTGTGCGCTGAGAATGTGTGGGCATTGCGCGATTGCGCAAGCGCGCAGCTTAGAGTGAACATTGCATTCAGTATTTATACACGTTGAACAGATATCACGAGATATTTAACATTGGAGGACATTGCTTTGTACATTGTTTGTTTGCAGTACTTTGTATGTGTCGAAAGCGTTTGCCGCCAGCTCTGCTATGCGTGTTGTGCAAGACACACTGTTTACCAAAGACAGACTCAAATTGAAGCTATTTTGCCAGAAGAGGTGAGGCAGAAAGGCATGAGTGATTTCAAAGTGCCTGCCTGATATCATGCATTTGTATGATTGTCCTGAGTTGAAATGTAGCCTGATGCTGTCCTGTGCTGTCTCATTCTTGTAAATTTATCCCACTGCTCTTTTCTTTTTGAAAGCTAATCACAACATTGGAAATAAATCACTAAACTCTCACTATGACCATTTGGAAGTGTTTTGAATAGACCATTTATATAATGTGAATAGAGTTTTTACTATTTGAATAAAATAGAACCGGATAGTGCCCTGCGATTGGCTGGCAACCAGTTCAGGGTGTCCCCTGCCCACTGCCTGGAGATGGCTGGGATGGGCTCCAGCCCCCCCGCGACCCTAATGAGGATAAGCGGTACGGCTAATGAGAGATGAGAGAGATGAGAGAACCGGATAGAACCAAATAGTACGGAATATGATAGAATTGAATAGAATGGGGCGGCAGTGGCTCGGAAGGTAGAGCGCTCGTCTTGGGATTAAGAGATCGCAGTTCGAATCCCGGCTCCTCCGTGTTACATGTCGAAGTGTCCTTGGGTAAGACACTGAACCCCTAATACCCCCAATAAGCAGGTTAGCACCTTACATGGCTGCACGGCCGCTATTGGGAAATGTGAAGCACGCTGTAAAGCGCTTTGGGAAGTCTTGACTGGAAAAGCGCTATATAAATGCAGATCGTTTCATTTTCATTTCATTTCAATAGAATAGATTAGAATAGAATAGAATAGAATAGAATAGTCTTTATTGCCATTGATACCAGCCTTGTGCAATATTGTATGCAACGAGATTAGACATGGCACTCCAGGGTAAAACATGTAATAAAGACTTTGGAGAGAAAACAAGATAATTACATACATATTCTCAAGATTAGCGATGTGAAGCATCTGTGCCCGCTCCTTTGGCGCCAACTGCCTCTGACTCTGATTGGCTCCCTGTCTCTATTTAAACCCATTTCTATCTGTCCCCTTTTGTCTGTTCGTCTGCGAACCTCAGTTATCACTAGGCAAGCCTTTTTTCGACCCTGACTCCCATCTGTTTTTGCTCCCGTCTGTCCCCCGGCTTCGACACGTTTTTTATCCTGACCAGGTCTTTGGGGCGGCAGTGGCTCAGGAGTTAGAGCGATCAAGATATCGCAGTTCGAATCCTGGCGCCTCCGTGTTACATGTCGAAGTGTCCTTGGGTAAGACACTGAACCCCTAATATCCCAAATAAGCAGATTAGCGCCTTACTTGGCTGCACGGCCGCTATTGGAAAATGTGAAGCACACTGTAAAGCGCTTTGGGAAGTCCTGACTTGAAAAGCGCTATATAAATGCAGATTATTTCATTTCATTTCATACTCTCCCGTCCAGGCTTTCGACCTCTTGTTGGCTCCCTGTCACTATTTGAACCCAGTCCTGTCAATCCCCTGTTGTCAGTCCGTCTGCGAACCTCTGTGAACACTAGGCAGGCCATTTTTGACCCTGATTCCCATCTGTCCCGTTTTTTGCTCTCGTCTGTCTCCGGCTACAACCCGTTTTGATACCGACCAGGTTTTTGCTCTTCTGTCCCGGCTATCAACCTGTTTTTCTGTCCTTGACATCGCCCGCTACGGAAGATCCACTTCCGTGCTCACATCACAATCCGAGTACGAGAGTGACTTGCTTCCCGCGCTTAGCGAACACCGGATTGTGGGCGAAGCCCTTCTTCTTTCCTTTGATAAAACTTGTGAGAAACGTATCACAATTCGGTCCTGTCTCCGTTCTGGTCCTGACAGATGTCTCAGTCGCATCCTTCCATATGTAGTGTAAGTCTATGTTTTGTGCTAGCCACGTAAAAGCACATCTCGTAAACACACAAGAGGCAACTGTCATGGCCAGCATTGTCGCCGCGGCGACCGGCCGGCCCCGCCCCCTGGGCACCGGCTGTAGTAGATCAGCTAATTTGCGTGTGTGCTTCTTAAGGGTGGGTTGTGTGTATTGCGGGTGCTGGCTCATTGCATTTTTTGTCTGCATTTTCCGTTCTGTTTTGCTCTGTCCTGTTTTGTTTGATTCGGAGGAAACCTGTGTTTTCACGTTTTGAGTAAAAGCCTGTTTTTGTTCTGTTTTGTCCCGGAGTTTTGGACGACTTTTATTTTGCTAAATAAAAGTTTCGATCGTCAACGCAGATGAGTTCCCCTTTCCTGCCTCCTGCCTCCGTTGTGGTCCGGTCTCCTCATGACAGCAACAAAGAGGAAGCAATTGCGATACTTTGTTGAATTTGGTACAGTAAGTGATATGAATGAAATCCATTACTTAATGTCAAAAGTTAAATGCAGAAACAAAGTCTTCATGCAAAATAACGTCGCTATCGTATGACATCCGCTTTTTCTGTCCCCGCGTCCAGCGAACACCTGATCGTGGGCGCAACCCTTTCTCTTTCTTCCCTAAAAACTTGAGAAAAGCAATAAAACGTGCATAAAACGTTAATAAAACACAATGCAAGTGGGTCCTGTTTCCGTTCTTGTCCTGACAGCCGGAAAAGAAAAAAAAAAACACACAGCTACCGTATGATACATACAATTATCATTGATGTACTGTCCACATTCACATTGTGGGTGTTGACCTTGCTAGGCGCATGAGAGAGAGATTTGCAAGCCCAGAGGGGAAACCTTGTGGGTCAGCGTTGTGTTAGATGTACACTTATAGCAGAACGGACAGTAACACAAAATTGCATGAGTAGCATTTGCAAAAAAATGAGTGATGGATAAACACTGTAAATTGGATTACATTTTTAGACTGGATTGCCAGGTTATGTTATTTTTCTAATTAGGAGGATTAAGGGGGGGTGGGCAGCACGGCGGCGCAGTGGTTAGTGCATGTGCGGTACAGTTCATGTCTTGGGAACCTCCTGCATGGGTTCAAATCCAGCTCCAGACTTCCTGTGCGGAGTTTGTATGTTCTCCCCGTGCTTGCGTGGGTTTCCTCCGGGCACTCCGGTTTCCTCCCACATTCCAAAAACATTTCAGGTGAAATGGCCGGTCCAAATTGTCCCTAGGTGCGAATGAGCGAGTGAGTTGTCTGTCCCCGTGTGCCCTGCAATTGGCTGGCAACCAGTTCAGGGTGTCCCCTGCCCACTGCCCGATGATTGCTGGGATGGGCTCCAGCACCCCTGCGACCCTACTGAGGATAAGCGGTGCAGCTAATGAGATGAGATAATGAGATGAAGTTTAGAGGTTTTTGGCCCAACATATATTGACTCAGGGTTGGGTAACATGACAACATTAGATTGTTAACATATTCATTGCCAGACATTTCTCTCAAATAGAACTAGCCGGTGCCAGCCAATTTCTGCCATTTTGACGCGTTTTTGAAGGCCTACAGAACTTTTTGTTCAGCAGCTACAGTATATAGCATACCTGTCAACCTGTACAGTTTTGCCATACAAAGTACGTTTATTATGCATTTTAAGACATGTACGACGTACGAGAAAATCTGTACGGAAAAACACGCATTCGTCAATTATGGGTGCCATCCGGTATACACCGACTGTCACGAAACGGCAAATCAATCATGTCAAACCAGTTCGCCGCGGAAGCGTCTATCTCACTTTCGTTTTCTTCGTTACAAACGAAGGCGAACGGTTTGATGTAGTGAAAGGAAGTCCGTCTCTTTTTAGAGAACCGGCTTTTTTGGCTCAACTCATTAAAAACAGCCGGTTCTCAAACGGCTCACTTGCTTAATGCATTATAATACGAACTATTATGTTGTAAAAAGAAGTTAAGAAAAAAAGGAAGTATAAAAGGAGAAAATGAAAAAAGACAGGTTTGTGGTGATCCCTTATATCAGTATATTACCAACAATAATTTAATGCAGAAAATGAATTCATCATTTGAATAAGAAAATGTATTATTCTACTTAATTATATTTGCATGTATTTTTTCCTTTTACAGTGAACGTCCAAGCGACTTTATTTTTTAACTTTTTTTCATAATAAACCTCATTCGTGTCGAGCAACTTAGTATCTCACAACAAAATCTTAACTAACAATATATATGATATAACGAAACACATGTACAATATAACATGTTAAACTAGATCAATAAACACGTTTGAAAAAAAAGTGGTGTAAGATTATTTTACATTTTGTAAGGGAAAATATGACAGTTTGTAAGGGCATGGAGCCCTGGAGCGCGACAGGTATGATAAAGTTATAGAACATATCCAAAGAAAGCTTTAACTCTCATACTTATAGCTTTACAACTGTTCAATAAACAACAGTTGAACATTGGTAAGTTTCTTGCAGCTCATTAACAAATTGGCTTTCCATCTTTTTAAGCTCAGTGCGCTCTCTCTTACCATGTCAGTCCGTCAACGAACCTCTGCCTCGCAAGACGTGGGTTTAGACTCTGTCCTGTTTTCCTGTTGTATTTCCAGTCCGGTATTGTTCCCGTTTATTGTTGTCCTGTTTGATATCGATTTCCAGTTTATTTCCCGTCTATTTTCGTCCTGTTTATTATTCTCACCAGTTTTTGTTCCCGTCTTGTCTGCGCTGTTTATATTCGATATCCTGTTTCGTTATCAATCCTGTGTGTCTGTCCTGTCCGGTATCGACCCCATCTGTCTCGTCGGCTTCTGGTTTCCTATCATTTCACGCCAGACTGCTGCCTAACGAGCATGACTCCCCATTTCCCGTAAAATAAAAGGCTTGTGTGAGAACGTCGCACGTTTGGGTCCTGATCCTGTTCTGGTTCATGAGAGTTTTTTGAGGGGGTGCAGCTTATGCAGAAAAAAATAAGCTGCGCATGGCAATGACTTGTATTAATTTAGATAACAGCAGTAGGAACCTGAGCCAAAAATGAACAATATGCTCACCCACGCACCAATATAAAACAATGTTCTTTATTTCCTCATAGGAGAATTGGAAAAAGCGATCCTGCAAGCAGGTGATGGCTCACAAAAATGGCTCATCCATCTTTTACATGGATTTGATGATCAGTGAGATCCTTTAAAATGGAAAGATCACGATGCACTTGTGGCGCTTTATATCACCGCGACGGTAGCTCGACAATTTCACGGCGCTAGAAAACATCGCGTTGCGTAGGGATACAGCGAGAAACCATAAATACTCTCGGGACATTTTCATGGTCCGGCCAAACTGCAATAATTCTTGGCATAATTTCAGAAGCACTTTAGAGAGATACATTGAAAATCCATATCTCCTCTGCTGTTTATGTCCACTGTGGCAACCTGGTCAGCTCACGACGTGTAATGGGAGGAGGGCGAGTCCACCCCGACCACATTTCACTCCTGTTAGTCCTTCATAAAAAGCCGTTCTACAAATGTTTCAATAACAGATAGATAGATAGATAGATAGATAGATAGATAGATAGATAGATAGATAGATAGATAGATAGATAGATAGATAGATACTTTATTCATCCCCGTAGGGAAATTCACACTTCCAGCAGTCTACCCTGTTTATAACAGATGAACATGATGCCCTAGGGGTGCTTGTAGCGAAGTGGATGACGTCACGCCAGTCCAAAAATTCGACATCCCTGCGGCAGATGGAAAACTTTTCTTTGTGAAAATCCAGGGATACACCACCTCGTGTTAGCAAGTCCGCCTCCTCTCCGATTCCCCCCGGCTTTCGTGTCTCTGTTTAGCGGCGTTGAAGCCGGATTGCTCCGGGTAGCTCCGGGTGGCTACACGTTAGCGTCCGGAATGCTAAACGTGAGCCACGTTTCCGCAAAACACAGCAACTGCGCTCCCTGTGCGCTTCGATGTTTTCCACCAGCACTCGATGATCTTATTTGGTCGTGAGTTCGCATTTACCATGATTACGGATGGTACCGAAGACTTATAACGCCGCTAGCCGCTTCGCTAGCTCCGGCTTTCCTTCCACGATAGGCCCCTTCATCACGCCGGCACGCGAATTTTTCAGGGCAAGGAGTTGAAATTCCTTGAATACACGCATTTCTTGTGTGTTAAAACCCATGTTCATCGGATAGAAGTAATCCATAGTGTAGTTGTCAAAACGGGAAGAAAAAACACCTAAGATAGGAGCAGACAATAAAACAATAGGGCAGCTGCTGGAAAAGGCAGCCGCCCGTGGCAGCGCCGCTTTGATCTTTGATGCTGGTCACAATTCGTAGAAAGCACTTGTGGTGCTTTAAATTGGGAAAATACACTTTCTACTGCTGGGAATGAAATATTAAAATGTATCGTTTACCAAATCGTTCAAATTGGTTGTCTGACTCCATTAACCAAACACAACAATGCACGCTCGTTTCTTGATGGAAAAGATGAACAAGAATAGCTCTGTATTATTTGTGATTGCAACATCCTCTACTGTCTGGTAATCCTGAAAAGGGGATGCCACATGTGCGGTCCTTTCTCAAGATTTTTTCATTTTCCTCATGTTGAGGTTTTTGAGTTTTTCCTTGCCCTCATGTTGGTTAAAGATCAGGGGATGGTGTAACAATAGTCTGTGTAATAACCTGTGAAGCCCTTTAAGACTCTTTGTGATTAAGGGCTATACAAATGAAAATGACTTGACTTGACATTTTTACACGGGGGCAGATTTAATTTTATTAGCAATTTAACTAAGTGAACTCCATCGAAACTAGCCGAATTAGTTGTATTAGTGTCGTTGGAGTCTCTGGCGAGCCTTCTCTTCAAGTCCTCTAGCTTTCTCCTCTCGGCCCACGCCTCCCCGCAAGATGGTGTCTCGACTCCTCCCATAGGCGTGCCAAGGAAGCCCCCTTCCTGGGCGTCGCGATGTCTGGAAAACTCAAAACACAGAGAGTTTCTACGTCATCAGGACCTTGTTTTCAAAACATCGGCTGCCGTCCTCCGTAAGAGTCCTGTTATCAGCAGAACTAGACAAAATATTCTGCATTCGGAACGGCGCGACCTGTCATTGAACTATAGCCTACTCGGTGAAAATAAATGTAACTTGTATTCAATCGTATAAAATCCTTTACAGTCAAATGTATAAAATCCTTCACTACAAATAAATTTGACACCACGTAAATGAGAAGTTTAAAGGTAAATGTCAAGAACCGGAACAGGATCAGGACCCAAACGTGTTCTCACACAAGCCTTTTATTATGGGAAATGGGGAGTCATGCACGTTAGGCAGCGGTCTGGCGTGGAAAGACAGCAAACCAGAGACCGACGAGATTGTTTCCAATTGCCCGAGCAGATATCGGACAGATGGGGTTGATACCGGACAGGATGGGACAGACAAGATTGATAATGAAACAGGATACCGAAATAAACAGGACGAACAGGACAGGAACGAAAACTGGAAACCGATATTTAACAGGACAAAATAAACAGGGACAATACCGGACAGGAAATACCAACAGGAAAAAAGGACCAAGTCAGAACCCACGTCTTGCGGGGCAGATGTTCGTTGATGGACTGACAACAAGGGACAGAGAGAACTGGGTTCAAATAGTGACAGGGGCTTGGACTAAAGAAACCACAGCAAAAACGGCACCTACGCCAGGCTAGCTGGTTAAACAGTACCAAAACCGGGAGCAAACAAAACAGGAAAGCCCTCAGCAGCCCCAATGCTAACACAGAGAAAGCCAGACAAAATTATACCAGCAATGTGACATGGGGCGAAAAACATAAACGAAAAGCCACAATGGCCTACTTTCAAGCAGAAATGAACCGTATGCAATTGTTGTTCCCTACGATCTTTGTCTGTTTCGGAGCTTGCCTGACATGTAGTGTTAATGGGATTCTGAAAGTCCTTCATTGATGTCACAGCTCTATAGCAAAACATTAGATGAGTCATCTTTTTTGACTCCAGTTCCTCGGCGGGCGGACAATATTGTAACATATTTACATACATGTGAGGAGGAACAGTACTGGTTATGTGCCTAATGGGAAAACTGGTTTTGGAATACTTTTAAGGATGTTTCACAAAGGTTGTTTGACACAACTAAAAACAACTGCCAAGTGTAATTTCCGTCAACTCCATTCATCAAAAAAGAAGCACGCTCGGTCATAAAAGACGAGCTACTTCAAAAAATATCAGTTTATTGGTGTTAGGCTGAAGCAATCTCTAGTCTGAACTGGGGCTAAATTGCAAGTCTTGCTCGATTTCTGGTGGAAGCTTTGTCAGCAGTCTTGTGCTGGAAGGCTCCCTGATGAGCCGGATTATATTGCTGATGCCCATCTCCCTTGGAAGTGACTATCCAAATGAATTATTCTCCTACTATGCTAAGGGCTACCTGAAATATTCAACATCCTCTCAAGACCTTTCCCTATTAAGAGTAGCATTAAAATTTGAATGAACTGAACAGTGTGAGCGTGTGATCACAAATGAAATGATGCAATTGGATTATTGCATTATTTCGGTTACTTATTTATGACTTTGTCCAATTGGTATAGTGCATGTCCTTGGGTTGGTGCCTTTTAAAGTTAGTACAACTGTCATAATCACTGATGTGACTCAGCTTTTGGTGGCAAATGCCGCGGGTTCTGATTGGCTCCTGATTAGTATGTGAACCCAGTCCTGTCAATCCCCTGGGGTCAGTCAGTCTGTGAACCTCAGTGTATAATAGGCAAGACTTTTTCAACCCTGACTCCCACCTGTCCTGTTTTTTTCTCCCGTTTGTCTCCGGCTACAACCCATTTTGATCCCTATCACGTCTGCTGTCCCGTCCCGGCTTACGACCCCTTTTTGTTCCTGACTACGTCTACTCTCCCGTTCTGGATTACGACTCATTTTCTGACCCCAACCACGTTTTTGCTCTCTAGTCCCGGCTATCGACCTGTTTTTCTATCCTAGAGCAAGCCTTTTTTTACCCTGACTCCCACTTGTCTCATTTTTGCTCCGGTCTGTCTCCAGCTATGACCCGTTTTGATCCTGACCACGTCCGCTCTAACGTCCCGACTTACGACCCGTTTTTGAACCCGACCAGGTCTGCTCTCCTGTCCCGGCTTATGACCCATTTTTTACCCGGACCACATATTTGCTCTCCTGTCCCGGCTGTCGTCCTGTTTTTCCGTCCTTGACACCGCCATCGCTCGCTATGGAAGATCCACTTCCGTGTTCGGATCACAATCCGAGTACAAAAGCGACTAGAGCCTAGCAAACACCGAATCTTGGGCACAGCCCTTCCTCTTTCCTTTAGTAAAACTTGTGAGAAACGTACCACATTTGGGTCCTGCTTCCGTTCTGAACTTGGCTGCTGTCATTTGCAGGACGTATGGCACAGATTAAAATGACAGCCTAACCACACTTCAGTATCATTCCGTTTAAGGATCATGCACCGAAATGAAACCAAAAACTGAAAATGTGAAGGGCTTGGCAATAAACCAAAAATGAAAACTAATAAAGGAACATTACAAACTAATACGTATGTGACGGGCATCATAATAGATAGTAAATGTTTAATGTTTCATTTTTTTAAATTCCTATAAAGCAATAGAAACATTTGAGTGATAAAAAATCCAGTCAGACAAAAAAAAAACTAAAACGGAAGATGAAAACAAAAATGCAAATCACACTAGAACTAGTTATTTGAGTAAAGTAGATTCTTATAATTACAAATAAATAGCCTGTAAATGCTACACCGCCTGATCTTGCTTTTAATTGGGGGCAGAGTGAATGGTGTCAAGACATAAGATCATGTATATTTGTGTCGCCCTTAACCACAAGAAGTCTCAAAGGGCTACACAGACTATTGCAAACTACAGACTTCATTACACCATCCCCTGATCTAAAACCGACATGAGGGCAAGGAAAAAATCAAAAAACTCAGCATGAAGGAAAAAAAGAAACCTTAAGTTAATGAGGATCACCAGGCTACAACCGATTATGAAATAACAAACAATACACTGATATCGTCAACATGAAATAAAGGTCATTCATAAGCTATAGAATATGAGTGTGTTCTGAGACTAGATGTCAGGACCAGAACGGAGACAGGACCCACTTGTGTTGCGTTTCTCACAAGTCTTTATTGGAAGGAAGAGAAAGGGCTGCGCCCACGATCCGGTGTTTGCTGGACGTGGGAAGCAAGTCGTTCTGGTACTCGGATTGTGCTCCGAACGCGGAAGTGGATCTTCGAGCGATGGCGGTGTCAGGGACGGAAAAAGCGGGTCAGTCGCCTGGACGGGAGAGCAAAAAACGTGGTCGGGGTCAGACGCGAGTCGTAAGCCAGAAAGGGAGAGTAGACGTAGTCGGGGACAAAAAGAGGTCGGAAGCCGGGACAGGAGAGCAGACGTGGTCAGGATCATAAACGGGTCGAAGCCGGGAACAGACGGGAGCAAAACGGGACAGGTGGGAATCAGGGTCGAAAAAGGCTTGCCTAGTGTTCACTGAGGTTCGCAGACGGACTGACAAAAGGGGACATACAGGACTGGGTTCAAATAATGATCGGGAACCAATCAGCAGTTGGCGCCAAAAAGAGCGGGCACTGCTTAGTCACATCAGTAATCAGGACACTAGGAGGAAATGATGGAAGTGTTGCAGTCAGCGCAGTCTATTGCAACAAACTAGTCGTAAAAAAAACAAAAATTAATCATCAACTGAACTCTCGCCGTACATAAATTTGCTCAGGCAATAAACTCCAGGCACAAAGGGACTGAATTGCACATACAACGTACAAATTCAACTGTCTCTGCGGTAGTAAGTCAGCTGTGTAGAGTTAGCTTGTACAAACATTAGCCAAGTTTGGGCTAGCATCTAACAAAAAATGGAAGAAAAGGGTCTCACAAACTTTGTGATGATGTCATATTGGTAAAAGTTTGGCAGCGCTCCTGTTTGGCAGTGCTCCTCCATTCTTTATGTGTACAAAATCAGGCACATGAATTACCTGGCGAATGCCAATATCCTTCTTTTGAAACCTTCACTTTGTTTTGTTTTTCCTTTTGATCACTTTAGCCAGAAAATGTTTCAGTGCCGAAAATCCGTGCATCCTAGTAAGGATAATTTTCTATATTTTCGTAGAAAAACATGAATTATAATTCAGATTCAGATTCAGATATACTTCATTGGCATTCTTGTACATGTGTATACAGAACGAAATGTCGCTACATCAGTTTCCTTGAATGTACAGATATAAATCATCATCATCATCATCAGCTACACCGCTTATCCTCAGTAGGGTCGCGGGGGTGCTGGAGCCCATCCCAGCAATCATCGGGCAGTAGGCAGGGGACACCCTGAACTGGTTGCCAGCCAATCGCAGGGCACGTGGGGACAAACAACTCACTCGCTCATTCACACCTAGGGACAATTTGGACCGGCCAATTCACCTGGAATGCATGTTTTTGGAATTTGGGAGGAAACCGGAGTGCCCGGAGGAAACCCACGCAAGCACGGGGAGAACATACAAACTCCGCACAGGAAGTCTGGAGCTGGATAAATAAAACAGATATAAATAAAATGTTGTATTGAGTTGGAGTATTGAAGTACTAATAATATACTAAATAATAATAGCTATGTATAGTATTTTACACTAGTGCAAAGAGTGCAAGAGGAGCAGCTAACCAGATGTGCAAAATGGGCAGTCAGGTAAACAAGTCACTATACGATAACAATAACACTGGATTAAGATAGTGCAGAGGAGAACAGATGTGCAAAGGAGTGGCTAGGTATAAGAGAACTGCCAGTAGTGCAAAAAACAAAAACAAACAGATGTACAGATGAGCAGCTATGTAGGCTTACTATGTGTGTGAATTCTACAGGTATATAGTATTGTCTGAAATGACAATGCCCGGATGCCCGAGGCGTGCGTCTTTTACGTCGGACGTCCGGGTGGCCGACAACTTTTTCAAGAAAAAAAAACATATATATGTATATATATTTTTTTCAAATCAAATGTTTGCTTTATTCCAATTTAGAAATCATCTTCATTCAGTTTGACAATTTTAGAATTTCGGTTTGTTAGGCAATTTGCATACTCGGCAGCCTCCATCGAATAACTTCGTGCTTCCGGATGTCCCCGAGTTTTATTAGGTCATGCATTTGCATATCATTTTCCAAAGTAGACGCACAGAGAACAGAAGAAAAATAGATAAGTGGTTAGGAATCAAGCCAAAACATAAGCCCCAGAAGAAAAATTCAAAAGAAGCTAACACAATGTATGACGCTACAAATCGTAAACATACATTTAAAGCATCGTGGAAAGAGGAGTTCACGAGGCTTGTAGCAGACGACGCAACGCAAACATTGCATGAATGAAGATGAGTCAATACAGGTACATAACTGACGGCAGATGGAAAACAGTGATGTCATATACATGCAATGAATGTGATAAGTAGATTTATAGTAAACTTAATCCTTGATACTTTTTTTTTGGCGATGAGTCGTCTTATTGTGTTTCAAGTTGTGAAAAATGGGGCAGGCAAGGTTATGGCTGGTGTCCGTAACTTTTTGTCACGAATTTCAGACTATTATTAATACAGTTAGTATATAACATCCCACTGTACTTGGAATCTGAAGATGCAGTGAGGCACACAATGATCTTGCCTCATGGCAGAGGGTGATAGTGAGACAAATGATACTAGTTGCACACCTCAGTCTTAATCAATACATTTAGTGATGATATTAGCAGAAAAAAGTAATTCTGTATTTTTAATCTTGTTGCTTGGACTTTGTTTATAAATTGAGGATTTCCTATCTATTGATGCTTCTATTCAAAAGGAGCAGCGCAAAACATAACTCATCTATAATTTAAGGTATGATAATATATACAAGTGGTAGATATAAAGGTATATATTGCTTTCTTGCGGCAGCACGGCGGCACAGTGGTTAGCGCTTGTGCGGCACAGTTCATGTCATGGGAACCTGTCATGGTTTCAAATCCTTCTCCAGACTTCCTGTGCGGAGTTTGTATGTTCTCCCCGTGCTTGCGTGGGTTTCCTCCCACATTCCAAAGACATACATTTCAGGTGGATTGGCCGGTCCAAATTGTCCCTATGTGTGAACAAATTGTCTGTCCCTGTGTGCCCTGCGATTGGCTGGCAACCAGTTCTGGGTGTCCCCTGCCCACTGCCCGATGATTGCTGGGATGGGCTCCAGCACCCCCGCGACCCTACTGAGGATAAGCGGTGGAGTTAATGTGATGAGATGAGATGAATACCGGACTGTGACTTCCAACGGGAAACAGGACCGAGTCAAAACCTACGTCTTGTGGGGCGTAGGTTCGTTGACGGACTGACATTGGAAAAATGAGAGCACTGAGCTTAAAAAGACGGAAAGCCAATCTGTCAAAGGGGCCAATTGGGCGCCATGGCAACTTTGATACACTGTGCCTCACCAGACACAAACATCAGCGCACATCACAGCAACAGGTTATCACAACTATGTTAAATATTTATAAAATAAACCTGTGGTTGTTAAATGACAGGAGTTCTTCCATCACACAGACCATACAAGCAAGCCCTTTGCGAGGGACAGGCTAAATATAGTTAGTTTTAATTTGAACAAACCTTTACATGTTAGAGCTGCCCGTGCAAGACTCGCCGAATGTTTCATGCTTGGTTTGCTCATCCTATCTGTCAAAAAGCATTATAGTTCTCTTCTGAGCGCCATGATAGAAGAGACAGTTAGCCTTTTAGCCATACTAAAACGGATAACCCTTTCAACTCCTCACAGATTCAACGTTTTCCCTCGGTACATGCACCTCACATTGACGTGTAGCACGCAGTATTCTACAAATAAGAGATTGATGAGGGATTACCGTAAATTCCGGACTAAAGAGTGCACCTGATTATAAGCCGCACCCACCACATTTTAAGAGGAAAACCGATTTTGTACATACACAAGCTGCACCTGTATATAAGCCGCATGCGCCCACATTTAAACATGTAACACAAAGACAAAATTAACCCAAACCCGACTTTAAGTCCCGCGATTGAATCTAAATGTCCTTCATTAAAGTCCAAAATCCAAAAATCACAGCCGGCAAAATAAACGGAAAATGATATCGGTACTTAAGATTTGATGCAGACCTGCAGAGTCAGAAAGCAATCCAAGGAAAAAAGTGTATATTTCCAAAGGTAAGGGTGGGGAAATATATCAGATGAACACATTTACTCACGCAACTCCTTTTCCTTTAACCAACTTTTTACCCCCTCTTCTTTCCTTGTCTGTCCCTCACCTTTAGCGGTCCCCACTTAAACTCGGCACCCCGCGTTTGTTCCGCCCCTCATTTTTTGTTCACCCGTGCAAAATATATCAGAATAAGTGTCTAAAATAATTACAAATAAATACATTACAAAAATATACAGTTGCAAATATATATTATACATGGGTTACACATATTTACAAAGAAAGAGGGTACACCGAGAGAGTTTTCAAAGCTTTAATAATAATAATATAGCTTTGACAGGGCAGTTAATGGTAGCAACACTCGAGCGCCGAGTATTAGATAAATTGGTCGCATCACTGAATAAGCCGCATGGTTGAAAGTTCGGGGAAAAAGTAGCGGCTTATAGTCCGGAATTTACGGTAATAAGAATTTTACTTGTGGCTACCCTTAAGCTGATGGACTGTATTCTCATGCTCAGCACAGGTCTATGGCAAAAGGCAAAGGCATATTTGAGAACGTTTTGTTTTTTTCATGGACTCCTACAAGAAAACATGTTGTACTCACAGTCATTTTATTATGTGGGTGTTAACAGATCTCACTTGGTTCGTGTCCAATAAAAGTAAACGGAATAATACCAGTGTCTGAAACTCGTGACAAAAAGTTACCGGACACCAGGGCAGAAAACTCGGAAAAGTTGCCTGCCCAGCCATAATGTTGCCTGCACCATTTTTCCCAACTTGAAACACAATATGACAACTAATTGCAAAAAAACCCATTGTTGCAAAGTATTAAGGATATATAACAGAACAACACTTTAAAATTAAATTTATTATAAATGTACCTCTAACATTCATAGCATGTCTATGACATCACTGTTTTCCCTCTGCCATCAGTATGTACCTGTATTAACTCATCTTCATTCATTGCGTCGTCTGCTACAAGCCACGTGAACTCCTCTTTCCACGATGCTTTTAATGTACGTTTACATTTTGTAGCGTCATCAATTTTGTTAGCTTCTTTTGAAATTATTTTCCTGGGGCTCAGGTTTTGGTTTGATTCCTAACCACTTATCCGTTTTTCTTGTGTTCTTTGTGCGTCTACTTTGGAAAATGATATGCAAATGCACGACTTTGTCACGCTCGCAAAAGTCCGGAAGCACAAAGTTATTCGATGCAGGTTTCTGATTGGCTGCCGAGTATGCAAATTGCCAAACTAACTGAAATTCCTAAATTTCCAAACCGAATGAAGATTTAAAAATCAGAATAAAGCAAACGTTTGATTTTATATGGAAAAAAAAAGTTGTCGGCCACTTGGGCGGAGACGTTTTGTAAGTTGTACGCCCGACGTAAAAGACGTAAAACAGGATATCGAAATAAAACATGACAAACTAGACGGGAATGAAACTGGAAACCGATATTAAACAGGACAAAGTAAACGGGAACAGTACCGGACAGAAAATACCAACAGGAAACAGGACTGAGTCAAAACCCACGTCTTGCGGGGCGGAGGTTCGTTGACGGACTGACCAAGGACGAGTGAGAGCACTGAGCTTAGATAAACGGAAAGCCGGTCTGTCAACGAGCTGCAGCTGGGCGCCATGGCAACCGTGACAAATTGTGCCCCATTAATAGACTAAATTGGTCTTTTTTAACTTTTATCTTGTTTTAAATGTGTGCTACTTTATTTTCAGCTTTTCTAGAAAGATACGATAAACATTACTTGAATGAAATGCTCTTCTATGGCAGATCAATTTGCTCATTTTAAAACTTATTTCATCCCATTTATACAAACATTTATAATAATTCTAAAAATAACAATAGTATTGATAATGACAACAATCATAACAATAATAATTGCCCGACGTTGCCAAGCTTGGGGTTGTTGGGCTTGGCATTGCTGGGTTTGGAATCGCCAAGCTTTGCGTTGCTAGGCATTCTACTTGAGAGAGGTTGTTGGGGCCTTGGTTTGTTGGAACAGCAACAGGGAGCCACCAGGGAGTGCCAAAGAGCAGTATGACCGCATGCAGCTCCAGAGAAGCTTCTACTTGAAAACAGATGCTTGTCGAATTTTTGGGTATTTATTGGGTATGCCTTGACACTAAACCTAGCTAAAGACACTCCCAGAGGTCTAATGCACCACTGTGTAAATGTTCACGGATATTACTTTAGGCTTTTTGGGGCCTATAAACCACATACGAACACCCACCCACACTCACACACACGCAATAGTCTAGACTACATAGATTGGAGTATTAATACCTCTTGCAATCGTAATAATAATGTATTTAAAGAATAATATTGCATTATTTCTTGACAGTTTTGCCCATTCACATTTTTTAAATATTATTGGTGGCAGATTTTGTTTATTGTGGTGTCTCCGTTAACTTTAACACACACCATTTTTCAATATATATATTTTCTAATTTAGCCGAACAGTCGGGAGGATAGTAAGTGTATTCATCGCAGACTATTCCATCTCCTTAATGTACTTCTCAGAGCAAAATCGAAATAGAGAGATGAAGCCAAGAGGATAAATAGGACTCCCACAAAATGACTTTGCGTCTTCAATGGGACGCTGAAAGATTGAGAAATAGCCCATGGACACAAATTTCCAGAGAAAGAAAAAGACGATGAAAGAGAGAGAGAAAAAAAGAGGGAGTAAAGCGAGTTATGTGAGAAGGATGAGCCTAAAGCATGAGATGAAAAGGAATACAAGGCGTGTGACTGACTGCAAGCTAACTGGCAAAAAAACAGCAATGATTTAAAGACTCTTCACTCCCCACAGATGCATAAGTTAGAGTGAGATTGGCGACATTAATTGAAAAATTCCACCCAGTGGGGTTTTCACTAAACGTTGACGAGTCATGTATGGAGAGAAGCGATTCATCTCGGCCGAACTTTCGAATCTAGTGAAAAGCAACAGCAGCCTTTGCTCCGAGAAACTGTAAAAACCGGAAATGTGGACGGCTCAGGAGGCAACTTTTAATTGGATAAGTTTTGTTTTTGTTTTTCTATTTTGTATTTTATTTAGAGCGGATACAAACGAAAGTTGTGAATCACTTGATTCCCATTTATGACGGGAATACACCACCAGGGTTGAGTAGGGTTACTTTAACTGGATTACTTTCAATTAATTTTGGATGACTCCAATACCAAATATGCTAATAAAAGACAAAATAAACTAAATATGAATACAATGATGACTCACAACACGTGGTAAGCTTTCTCTCCTGGCTTTGATCTCTTTGATCCCCGGCAAAACTAACATAAAATGCGACCAGGGTTGGGTAGGGTTACTTTAACTGGATTACTTTCAATTACTTTTGGATTACTCGAATACCAAATATGCTAATAAAAGACAAAAGAAACTAAATATGAATAAAATGATGACTCACAACACGTGGTAAGCTTTCTCTCCTGGCTTTGATCTCTTTGATCTCCGGCAAAACGAACATAAAATGCGACCAGGGTTGGGTAGGGTTACTTTAACTGGATTACTTTCAATTAATTTTGGATGACTCCAATACCAAATATGCTAATAAAAGACAAAAGAAACTAAATATGAATAAAGTGATGATTCACAACACGTGGTAAGCTTTCTCCCCTGGCTTTGATCTCTTTGATCTTTGGCAAAACTAACATAAAATGCGACCAGGGTTGGGTAGGGTTACTTTAACTGGACTACTTTCAATTACTTTTGGATGACTCCAATTCCAAATATGCTAATAAAAGACAAAAGAAACTAAATATGAATAAAATGATGACTCACAACACGTGGTAAGCTTTCTCCCCTGGCTTTGATCTCTTTGATCTCCGGCAAAACGAACAGAAAATGCGACAGAAACAAAATGAAAATAAATCCAAACAGCTTGCCAACATCATTTTTGCCGTTCCATGTATTACGTTATTCCCCAAGCCTGCACAAAATTTAGCATATTTGGTATTGGAGTAATCCAAAAGTAATTGAAAGTAATCAAGTTAAAGTAACCCTACCCAACCCTTTTACCACCATATTGTCAGCACTGAAAATGCTTCTACCGAAAATGACCTTTTCCTTGTTTCCTATACCTTTTTTGATCATTTTAATAGGTGTTCGCCATATAATGTGTAATGTGTGTATTTTGTAAAAACAAAACAGAACTGTCATGATTACCAATATGCATCACCTGTGCCCGCTAATTTGGCGCCAACTGCCTCGGACTCTGATTGGCTCTCTGTCCCTATTTCAACCAACTCTTATCCGTCCCCTTTTGTGAGTCCGTCTGCGAACCTAAGTTAACAGTAGGCAAGCCTTTTTTTCGACCGTGACTCCCACCTGTTTTTGCTCTGGTCTGTCCCCCGGCTTCGACCTGTTTTTTTATCCTGACCACGTCTACTCTCCCACCCCGGCTTTCGACGTCTTTTTGTCCCCAACCACGTCTACTCCCCTTTCCTGGTTTACGACTCGCTTCTGACCCCGACCACGTTTTTGCTCTCCTGTCCTGGCTAATGACCTATTTTTCCGTTCCCGATACCGCCGTCGCTCGCCACGGAATATCCACTCTCGCGTTCAGAGCGATCTGCTTCCCGCGCCCAGTGATCACCGGATCTTGCGTGCAACCCTTTCCTTTCTTCCAGTAAAACTGAGAGAAAGGTAACGCATGTGGGTCCTGTGTCCGTTCTGGTCTTGACAGTCTCAGGAGGCAACTTTTATTTGGATAAGTTTTGTTTTTGGTTCTAATTTTCCTACATTGCATTGTATTTAACACAGATACAAATGGAAGTTTTGAATCACTTAATTCCCATTTATGACAGGAATACCATATTGTCTGCACTTTAAATGCTTCTACTGAAAATGATGTTTTCCTTGTTTCTTATTCCTTTTTTGATCATTTTAATAGGTGTTCGGCATATTTGTATGAAAAATTATTTTCGAAAAACAGAACAAAACAAGAGCAGCACGGCGGGGCAGTGGTTAGCGCGTGTGCGGCACAGTTCTAAGGTCTTGGGAACCTCCTGTGTGGGTACAAATCCAGCTACCGACCTTCCTGTGCGGAGTTTGTATGTTCTCCCCGTGCTTGCGTGGGTTTCCTCCGGGGACTCCGGTTTCCTCCCACATTCCAAAGACATGCATTTCAGGTGAATTGGCCGGTCCAAATTGTCCCTAGGTGTGACTGAGCGAGTGAGTTGTCTGTCCCCGTGTGCCCTGCGATTGGCTGGCAGCCAGTTCAGGGTGTCCCCTGCCCACTGCCCGGAGATGGCTGGGAAGGGCTCCAGCCCCCCCGCGACCCTAATAAGGATAAGCAGTACAGCTAATTAGATGAGATGAGATAAACTAAATATGAATAAAATGATGACTCACAACACGTGGTAAGCTTTCTCTCCTGACTTTGATCTCTTTGATTTCCGGCAAAACTAACATAAAATGCGACAGAAACAAAATGGAAATAAATCCAAACAGCTTGCCAACATCATATTTGCCGTTCCATGTATTCCGTTACTCCCCAAGCCTGCACAAAATTAGTCATTTTATTCATATTTAGTTTATTTTGTCTTTTATGAGCATATTTGGTAATTGAAAAAAGTAATTGAAAGTAATCCAGTTAAAGTAACCCTACCCAACCCTGTACACCACCATATTGCACTGAAAAGGCTTCAGGCGGCAGTAGCTCAGGAGGTAGAGCGCTCGTCTTGGGATGAAGGGATCCCAGTTCAAATCCCGGCTCGTCCGTGTTACATGTCGAAGTGTCCTTGGGTAAGACACTGAACCCCTAATGCCCCCAATAAGCAGGTTAGCGCCTTACATGGCTGCAAGGCCGCTATTGGGAAATGTGGAGCACATTGTAAAGCGCTTTGGGAAGTCATTGACTTGAAAAGCGCTATATAAAATGCAGATCATTTCATTTCATTTCATTTCATTTCATTTCATTTCCTTTCTACCGAAAATGACGTTTTCCCTGTTTCTTATACCTTTTTTGAATCCTGGATCCTTTTTTTTCCAACTCCTCCCCGCACACAAGCTTCTATCTCCACTCACCTTTGGCCTTTCCTCACCAAGACACTCCCCGCGTCCGTGTTTCTCACTGAGCATCAAGAACAGGGAAGTGTTTGTTTTTCGTTAGCTGCTGGCTGCATCCTCCAGTGGGAGTGTGCAGTTTTGTAGGACTGCGGGATGCATAATTAGAGTTGGCATAGCGGCAGAGCCACGGGTGCTGCGCCTGGAGGTGTCGCTGCCTAAACTAAGACAGCCGCGGCCAAAACAAACCCCTCGGCTGTAATTTCGATAATGACGTCCTGAGATTTGTCTTCCTAGTCGTTTGCATTTTGTGTGTTTTGCCTATGAACAATGTTCCCTGTAATTTTCATTACGGGTCTGAGCGTTCACACAAAGTCGGTGAGTAACGCTTGAAACAACAGTGAGCCACCATAATCCCCAGTGTGGCCAGATAATTCATTATCAAACATGTCCAAAACTTGACATCACGTTACATTTTGCTGAGTTTCCGGCAATGCAAAAGTATTTCTCACTTTTGAATGAATTGACTAATTCCAAGAGATTCCAAAGGTTGCAGGGCCTACAAACGTCATTTGTTTTTACAATTATTTCACAAGATTTCCATTTATTTTATTCCTGGTATCTTTTGTCGCAAAATACTAAAATTTTGGGGGGCTTATATAGTCGGTTGCACAATACAGAACTGTATTTAATCACATTTTTTAGTGGAAGTACAATGTTGGCAACACGATTGGCTTGGTATAATTGGAAATTATTTCAATGCAACACAAACTTTTTCTTTTTTTTCCCTGTTTTTTTTTTCCTTTTTTTAAATTCCTTTAAAAAAAAAAAATCATTGTGTTTATTTTTTCCTAGCTGTTACTTGTTTCTTTTTGTTGAAATGAAATGAAATGAAATGATCTGCATTTGTATAGCGCTTTTCAAGTCAATGACTTCCCAAAGCGCTTCACAGTGTGCTCCACATTTTCCAATTGCGGCCTTGCAGCCATGTAAGGCGCTAACCTGCTTAATGGGGGTATTAGGGGTTCAGTGTCTTACCAAAGGACACTTTGACATGTAACACGGACGAGCCGGGATTCGAACTGGGATCCCTTGGTCCCAAGACGAGCGCTCTACCTCCTAAGTACAGATATAAATAAATGTTGTACTGAGTTAGAGTATTGAAGCACTGATAATATGCTAAATAATTTATAGCTATATATAGTAATATACAGTAGTGCAAAGAGTGCAAGAGGAGCAGCTAACCAGATGTGCAAAACTGAACAAAGAAGTTTGTCATATCTTTGAATTGTTTCTGAACAGGTGTTCCGAGTCATTTTAAACAGACCACTCTTGGACTCTATGCATTACACAACAACAATACCGTATTCCATCGATTTCCGCAGTGTATCCTTTCTATGACCACTTTTATGAAGTACATTTCCTCACGGAAATACATTTATATATTATATTGTAACTCAATTAATGTCGGTTGCCCATGGTGCAATTTTTTTCCCTCTTTTTTCTCTTCCTTTTGTTTCTTTTTTTCTCAGCGCTTCACTCCTTTTTCATTTTGGTATTTTTTTCTTTTTGTTCTATTCCCCCTTCCTTTAAGTCATTTTGTGCATAAATGTACATCATATTTGGTCATATAGGGATGAAAGAAGCAAAAATAACCTAAAGAGCCATTTAGGACCCGGAAGAGCCGGTTCCTTATAGTGAGCCGAGCCGAAGAAGCCGGTTCTCGAAAAACTGCGCTGGATCGATATTCATGTGCGCCGAGAATGTGCGGGCAGTGCGCAATTGCGCACGCGCGCAGTTTAGAGGGAACATTGCCTATGAATGGTGGCTTTTCTTTAAAAAACAGCCGACCTTTGCGTGTAATTGCTCATCTCACACGTTTAGTATCCGCGCCCGTAGCATCTGCAGCCAACCCAACTGCTCATTATTATTTAACATTGCAGTTTGTCAGAGCTGGAAATAGAGCACAGCAAACCCTTTGAAAACATCCAAAGTGCATTTAGACTCACTTTGGTGCAGCAGGTACGAAGAGAGAGAGAGCTTGAAAAAAATATTTTAACTCGTCCCAGAAAATAGTCAGGAATTGCTCAATAAATAGTATTTTCCTACCTAACAGACCAGTATTCACATGGATAATTGATGTGATTTGTGAAAAAATGCTATATTTGTAAAGAAACACAATAAAAAAACACAAAATACAGGTATTTCATGTGAAAATACACCGTGACTTAGGAGCAGGGAACTCACGGGATCAGAGTGTGGTCGGAGGGCGGGAACGAGTTGTGCAGCCGGGACGGGAGATCAGAGCGTGGTCGGTGGGCTAACACAGGTGGAGTAGCCGAGGCGGGAGATCAGAGTGTGGTCGAAGGAAGGAAAAAATCAGGGAGCCGGAGACGATCGGGAGTCTAGGGGCAGAAGAGCAGGATACAGAAACGACGGGACGGACGGGAGCCAGAGTCAAATAGTGCTTGCCTTACATGTGCGGAGGTTTGTTGACGGACTGACAAGGAGTGAAAGGAAGCCGTGTGTTTAAATAGGAGGTGAACCAATCAGGCAACGAGCAGCAGCTGGCTCCAAACGAGCGGGCACAGGTGAGGGCAATGGGAAATCATGACACCCTGGGGATGAATGGGCACTGCCAGACTTTACTTGCTAATGACACACTACAGGAAATGGTTACCCTACCACCCTTGTGGTTAAGAATTGCAACCAACCAACCAAACCAACCAAATAATAACACTCAAATGCATGCACAATCTTGTGCATTGTTTTTTTATTTCATTAATGCAATACATTTTCAATTACTATTTAAAGCTGTTTTAGTGATTAGTAAGATGGATTTTAAGCTTTTTAGGGTTAACATGGCTAGTTTTTGGGGGGCGTGGAATGGATTAATTGGTTTTCAACTTTAAGATTTTAAAAAAATCTAGGTCTTGTTTGTAGAGGGGCCACTATATATTATATGGATTTGAACAGAAACTGGACCCACTTGCGTTGGGTTTCTCACAAGTTTTATTGGGAAGAAGGGAAATGATTGCACAAACGATCCAGTTATCGCTGGGGAGCAGGTCTCTCTGAATGCGGAAGTGGGACTTCCTTGGCGAGCGATGGCGCTGTCAGGAGCGGAAAAAAACAGGTCAGCACCCGGGATACAAGAGCAAAAACGTGGTTGGGATCGAAAACAAGTTGAAAGCCAGGAGAGGAGAGTAGACGTGATTTAGATCAAAAACAGATCTTTATTCGGGACGGGAGAACAGACGTGGTCGAGATCCAAACAGGTAGCAATTCGGGACAGGAGAGCAGACGTGGTCGAGATCAAAATGAAATGAAATGAAATGATCTGCATTTATATAGCGCTTTTCAAGTCAATGACTTCCCAAAGCGCTTTACAATGTGCTCCACATTTCCCAATAGCGGCCTTGCAGCCATGTAAGGCGCTAACCTGCTTATTGGGGGTATTAGGGGTTCAGTGTCTTACCCAAGGACACTTCGACATGTAACACGGACGAGCCGGGATTCGAACTGGGATCCCTTGATCCCAAGACAAGCGCTCTACCTCCTGAGCTACTGCCGCCCCAAACAGATCGTAGCGGGAGACAAACGGGAGCAAAAAAATGGGACAGAGGAAAAAGGGCTTGCCGTGTAAAAACAGAGATTCGCAAACGGACTGACAAATGGGGACTGCGTTTAAACACTGACAGTGAGCCAATCTGTCAACCAGCTGCAGCTGGCGCCACACGGGCGGGGCCAATCGGGCACCATGGCCACCGTGACAATGGAGAATCAAATCTTTCTAGTTGTGTTGCCTGATTTAATAGTATAGGAGGGCTCTGAATGACAAATCATCAGGTCTATTTTTTGTATTGCGCCAAAAACTGTAACATCATATTTAGCTTGATAATTATTGTGCATCCCCAGTAATTATTGTTATTATTTTGTTTGAATGTGTCCCAAATGCGGGAGAGCGATTCGGATTTGTGATTTTCATGGTTCTGGTAATTGGTGCTAACATATTTAACATCTATCTGCAGGTACAATGGAAAGCTGAGAGTGAGGTTTTATGGATGAGACTAAGCAGCTCTAAATCTATGACAGTCAGAGGGATTGGGATCCCCTTTGGGAGAAAGACTTTAAGGATCGAAAAGTTTTGTTGGGGAGCGGTGAAGGACATTTGCAGTTTGCTGGGAACTACAAGAAACAAAATGGAGGAATCTAGATTACCCAAAAATATGTTTAGAACCTCACAGATTGATTTAGTTTTTAAACATTGAAATCAATTGAGTGTCAAAGTTAATATTCTCCCTTCTTATCTTGAGTACTTGTGATGCCATTCAAGCGGATTTCTCATATTTGCTTTTTCCTCTTGTATTCTTATATTATAGTACCCATATTTGATAATGTGGATAAGGATTATCATAAAGGATTTTAATAAAATGAAAGTTTAGACCAGGAGTATAAAACCTAAAGCTTGCGAGCCAGATGTGGTTCTTTACCAGGGTTGGGTAGGGTTACTTTAACTTGATTACTTTCAATTACTCCAATACCAAATATGCTAATAAAAGACAAAAGAAACTAAATACGGTACACCGAGAGAGTTTTCAAAGCTTTAATAATAATATAATAACTTTCATCCCAAACCGTGCCTGTGAAGGGTAGCAAAACGCTACTAGCAACACGCTCGCAACACGGTAAACAGGTCTGTTAAAATAAATATACGGTACTTGTAGAAATTTCGGTAAACCGTCCTCCTCCCCCTCCTTATAATTGACGTCACAAAAGTCGCCTTCCCCGGTATGGGAAAGAGACTTTTTCATACAGGCGTCGTCCTACGCTCCCTTATTCCAAAACACGCTAGCAACACGCTCATAAAGTAAGGCTTACGTGCAATAGCTCTATTTCCTTCTTTATCGGATTGCTCGATTGCGTTTAGCTTGAAAGCTGTGTCATGTGCCTTTCTTATTGCAATTTACTTGGTGAGGATATGTCTACGCTAGAGGTAAGATTGGGCCAAAAAAAAGCACCCGAGCCCGACGCAGGCCCGAGGGGTATTAAACCCGACCCGGACCGAGCCCGACTAATTAACTGGATTTGCTGGCCCGGCCCGAGGGGTCCGAAATTACATATTTTATTTATAAGGAGGGGTGATTTATGATAACAAATTAAACTCTGCCTTTTGTTACAACATCTAGGCCTAAGTTAAATAAAACTGTATAAACATTTACATCTTTTATATTTCTGTGTCTGCACTGCAGATGTTACATTAAGCGACAATCTGTCATTGACGTTTTTTTTTTTTTTGAGGTAGCGAAAACATTTAAGGGCGTCCGTCATTTTGACGACTTGATCATTGGGCCATAATCCACAGCAGCAGTAGTAGTACGTCCTTAAGATTTTAGCGCAGCACTTTCATTCAGGGGGTGTTGACGTGTGGTGCCCTTTTCCGACTCCTATGCAAATCCCCCCCCCCCCCCCCCCCCTGATCGTATTCTATATAAAACGCTTATTAAAACAATAAAGCGAGCTAATTATAATAATTGGGAGATCCTAGTCTATATAACGCGTTTATTTAAACAATAAAGCGTGATTTTATTCTGCAAATTGCGTTTTTTAACGCGGATGAAAATGTCACCAACGTCAATGTACGCTTCCGACAAAAGCGATCGTATTCTATATAAAACGCTTATTAAAACAATAAAGCGAGCTAATTATAACAATTGGGAGATCCTAGTCTATATAACGCGTTTATTTAAACAATAAAGCGCGATCGTATTCTACAAATTGCGTTTTTTAACGCGGATGAAAATGTCACCAACGTCAATGTACGCTTCCGACAAAAGCGATCGTATTCTATATAATACGCTTTAAAACAAAATAAAGCGAGCTAATTATAATAATTGGGAGATTCTAGTCTATATAACGCGTTTATTTAAACAATAAAGCGCGATCGTATTTTACAAAATGCGTTTGTTAATGCGGATGGAAAAGTCACCAACGTCACTGTACGCTATGATTTCCGCAATCACAACTAATTGTACACAAATAATATTTATTTGATTTACTATATTCCTTGGTCTAGTATCCATACATAGTTTAAGTATATATTTTTAATGAACATATATTTATAATTATTAATTAATTAAAAAAAAAAAAAAAAAAAAAAAAAAAAAAGCAGGACCGAACCCGACCCGACCCGACCGTATGACTGACATTTCAGGCCCGACCCGGCCCGAAATTGCCTCGGGTTCGGGTTCGGGCTCGGGCTCGGGCCATAAATCTTAGGTCTAGTCTACGCTAATTTAAATTGTCAATAAGCTAAGAAGTTGCAGTCTTCCTCGGTGCATATTTTCCAGCGGTCTAAATCTTACCTTTTGTACTCGAGCGCCGCTGGCGGCTGTTAGAAAAATTACATAAATTGGCCGCATTACTGAATAAGCCGCAGGGTTGAACGTTTGGGAAAAAAATAGCGGCTTATAGTCATGAATTTACAGTAGTTTTCCTGATGTCTCCTCAATCGTTTTTGTTTTTGATGCCTGAGAATCGGGACTTTTTTTCCCTCCTTTTTTGGCACCTGATAGCAATGTCAGACTCTTGGCAGTCGGCGTTTTGATTCGACACAAAAAATGAAGCTACTTTGTGAACTTCTAAATCGCAACGATCGCGGCTGCATAATGAGCAGATGGTCTTTTCAGTCGTGCGTGACAGTTGAAGGAAATAAGCAATTTACACAATTTATTCTGGAAATAAGGTTGTTGATGTTTGATACAAATGGGCCGGGCACATTTATGATCATAATGATTGATTCAAAACAAAGACAACTACACACTTTTTGTGTTTAATGAACATGTTGCGATAGAATATTCCATCACAGATTCGCTGTGCATCATTTTTTTGTTAATTTTAATACATTATACTGATAAATACATACTTCGGGGAATAATTGTGCCATTTAACATGTGCCTTTTGACTAATAAACAATCATAAAACTTGTTTCTGTTTTTTGGGCCTTGATTTGAGGAATCCAATTGAATGGTTTTCAAGACTAGAGATAATCAAATAGAATTTGGGGCGGCAGTAGCTCAGGAGGTAGAGCGCTCGTCTTGGGATCAAGGGATCCCAGTTCGAATCCCGGCTTGTCCGTGTTACGTGTGGAAGTGTCCCTGGGTAAGACACTGAACCCCTAACATTCCCCCAATGAGATAGAATAGAATGGAATAGAATATACCTTTATTGTCATTGTTACAAAATGGGTTAACAAATTGTGACAACGAAATTGGGCATGACACTCCAGTTTTACACATTCACAGTGAGGTATGAGCCAAGAAGATAAGGGAACAGATAAGATAAGGTTATAAAACAAGGGGGATAAGGCTATAAGTATAATTTACATGGTATAAGCAGGTTAGCGCAAGGCCGCTATTGGGAAATGTGGAGCACATTGTAAAGCGCTTTGGGAAGTCATTGACTTGAAAAGCGTTGTATAAATGCATATCATTTCATTTCATTTTCATTTCAATTTTTTTCTGCTTTTAAATTTGTACACGTATCCTTATCAGTAAGGGGCTGCAAATCATATTTTTCTTTAATTTACTGAAAATAAAGTGTAGAGTGGCCGGTAGGATATTGGATCCGGCTGCTTGGAGTGGTCAGGAACTGCACTTCGCAAACTATACAATATAAAGTATAATAAATAAATAAAAGATACAGAGTCATCACCTCTGATATATAATATTTACCTCTAAAATAAAAAATATACACAACCGGGATATTGTACTTTAAACCAATGTATTGCACTTAAAATCGGGATATTGGACATAGAACCATACTATTGCCCTTAAAACTGTCGTCTAAAACTATGGTTTAGTGCACAGGTGTCAAACAGGCGGCCCGCGGGCCGGATCAGGCCCTCAAATGATTGAATTCGGCCCACGAGACTACACTCAGAGAAGCGCAAGAGAAAAATAAGCTGCAGGTTGGAATATGTCAACTTGATGTTGCCAAAGCTAGGTACCTCTCACAAAGTCACTGTACTTGTATTTATTTCTCTTTCTCTCTCTCTCCCTCTCTCTCTTTCTTTTCCACCCCTTTTCTCCCACTCTGTCTCTGTGTCCTTTAACCTATTTTGCTCTAACTTCCCTTTTTTCCTTTTCTCTCTTTCCTCATTCTATCTTCATACCCTTCGCGCTTTCTTTTCTCTTTTCTCTCCTTTTGTCTTTCTATTTTTCTTTGGAGTTCTTTCTTCCTATCCCTTTCTTTTCCCCATCTCTCACAACTTTTTATCACGCTCTCTCCCTCTCTTTTTCTTTCTCTGTCCCGCCCTCTCTCCTTTTCCCTCCCTCTTTCTCTTATTTCTTTATCTCTTTTTGTTTCTCTTTAATCTACCAGTCCGGCCCCCAAAAGAATGTTTGTTCTATCGTGTGACCCCCGAGTTAAAATGTGTTTGACAACCCTGGTTTAGTGTGTTGGAAGTGTGGGAAGACGCTATCCCTCCGTCTGTTCAATCAGGCCTTGTGGAATCTGAACCGTCGACCTGATGGTAGCAATTCGAAAAGATGGTAAGGAATCATTCAGGATGTTAGCTCTGCTGAGGTAGCAAAAGCTGGCAATTTCCTCCAGGTTGGGCAGGGGGCAGCCAGTGATCTTTTGGGATGTGTTTATAATCCTCTCTAGGGGTTTTCTGTCCGCGATGCAGTACATTAGGGCAGGGGTGACCAAACTTCTCAGAAATCGGGCCAGATTTGGTAAGCTGAAAATTTGTGAGGGCCAACTATTCTGATAAAACTGATAAATTCACTGTAAGTGAAAGGTTTGCAGTGTTTGGCGATCTCAGCGTCGAGACCTCGTAGCTCGACTTTACGGCTCTACTTTGTAGCTTGCCTTTGTAGCGCTCTTTGTAACTCGCCTTTGTAGCTTGTTTATTTGACTCAGGGGTCTCATGAAAAGCTTCGCTGTGCCATTAAAGCAGCTTTCAGTTGCTTCACCTTTTTCACAGTTCCAGTTAGCTTTTTGTGGTCAGCATGTTTCGTCCGGCAGTGCCTCTTGATATTATATTATTTTGAAACAGTCTCTTGGAAAATTAGGCAGACACAGTTATTTTGGATTTTTGGTGAAAAAATACTGCAATGTACACTTTCCCTGGAGGTAGAGTCCCTCACAGTCAACTTTCCTTTTTTATTTTCAGTCGCCATGTCAGTAATGAAGTGGGCCAAAATTCTCACAGAAAGCCAAAAGGCTACTGTCATCATACGATGAAATGTTGATTGTTGTTTGAATAAATATATTTTTATACTGCGGTCAACAATTAAAATTTGATCTTGGGCCGTAGTTGGCCCCTGGTTTGGACTTTGGACATATGTGTGTTTGGGTGCTATTTATAGTAGCAGTGTAGAATTTCCTCTTCAGATTATTCATGCTAGGGACTCTCAAGAAGTGGAGTCACTGCCAGGGTTGGGGAAGGTTACTTTAACTTGATTACTTTCAATTACTTTTGGATTTCTCCAAGACCAAATATGCTAATAAAAGACAAAAGAAACTAAATATGAATAAAATTACAAAATTTTGTGCAGGCTTGGGGAGTAACGAAACACATGGAACGGCAAAAATGATGTTGGTAAGCTGTTTGGATTTATTTTAATTTTGTTTCTGTCGCATTTTATGTTAGTTTTGCCAGAGATCAAAGCCAGGAGAGAAAGCTTACCACGTGTTGTGAGTCCTAATTGTATTCCTATTTAGTTTATTTTGTCTTTTATTAGCATATTTGGTATTGGAGTAATCCAAAATTAATTGAAAGTAATCCAGTTAAAGTAACCCTACCCAACCTTGGTCGCATTTTATGTTAGTTTTGGCGGAGATCAAAGAGATCAAAGCCAGGAGAGAAAGCTTACCACGTGTTGTGAGTCCGAATTGTATTCATATTTAGTTTATTTTGTATTTTATTAGCATATTTGGTATTGGAGTAATCCAAAAGTAATTGAAAGTAATCCAGTTAAAGTAACCCTACCCAACCCTGGTCGCATTTTATGTTAGTTTTGCCGGAGATCAAAGAGATCAAAGCCAGGAGAGAAAGCTTAACATGTGTTGTGAGTCCTAATTCCATTCATATTTAGTTTATTTTGTCTTTTATTAGCATATTTGGTATTGGAGTAATCCAAAAGTAATTGAAAAGAATCCAGTTAAAGTAACCCTACCCAACCCTGGTTGCTTTCTATGTTAGTTTTGCCAGAGATCAAAGAGATCAAAGCCAGGAGAGAAAGCTTACCACGTGTTGTGAGTCATCATTTTATTCATTTTTAGTTTATTTTGTCTTTTATTAGCATATTTGGTTTTGGAGTAATCCAAAAGTAATTGAAAGTAATGCAGTTAAAGTAACCCTACCCAACCCTGGTCGCATTTTATGTTAGTTTTGCCAGAGATCAAAGAGATCAAAGCCAGGAGAGAAAGCTTACCACGTGTTGTGAGTCCTAATTTTATTCATATTTAGTTTCTTTTGTCTTTTATTAGCATATTTGGTTTTGAAGTCATCCAAAAGTAATTGAAAGTAATGCAGTTAAAGTAACCCTACCCAACCCTGACGATAGTCATGGAACAATGTAGTACTGTATACTGCAGTTGCAGTTACTGGTTTATTATTGTTATTATTTCAGATTTTGTTTTTGCCGTGATATTTCTACTCCACATCAATTTGTATCTTAAAAGCCATCATAGACCTCAGCACAATCTATTTTCTCATATCATTCCCACTGACTCTATCCCATCACAACGCCATTAGAGAGAAATGAAATCACATGAGCCCAGCCACTTCACCATCATTCCGCTCTGCGAAAAAAAGATTCACAAAATAGCTTTAGCAATTCTAAACAGCCCGAGAGAATTTTCAATGTTTGGATTATGTGAGTGCGACGAAAATGTCTTTCTTTAAGCCTCCCAAATGAGGGAACACGGGGTAGTGAAGGCGATGATTGGATTTCCTTGACGTGACTTCCGACTAGGGTATGGGGTGTTGGTGTTTTCAGTGTTTATCCCTCGGCTTTTAGGGAAAAATAGGCATTCAATAACTAACAATAATAAACACGTGGCACAGTTTAGGCAGATTTTGACAAAAAATTGTTATATTACACCAGTTTACACAAGTTTTGTTTTACAAACAGGCTCAGACAACTCCTCCCATGGCTGTCACCACACTAAATCAGGGTACAAAACCGTGCAAAATTGTTTGGGGGTTTTCTTCATTGTTACTGTTTTCCGCTTTTTCTTCCCCCTTGTTCCTTACTTATTTAGGACCTATTACTATGGGCATTAAAACTTACTAAATAACAATAAAATGAGATGTGGTCCCTTTCAAATTTCATCGGAATGGTGCTAAACTCAGATTCAGATTGAAGTACTGATAATATGCTAAATAATTTATAGCTATGTATAGTATTATACAGTAGTGCAAAGAGTGCAAGAGGAGCAGCTAACCAGATGTGCAAAACTGAACAAAGAAGTTTGTCATATCTTTGAATTGTTTCTGAACAGGTGTTCCGAGTCATTTTAAACAGACCACTCTTGGACTCTATGCATTACACAACAACAATACCGTATTCCATCGATTTCCGCAGTGTATCCTTTCTATGACCACTTTTATGAAGTACATTTCCTCACGGAAATACATTTATATATTATATTGTAACTCAATTAATGTCGGTTGCCCATGGTGCCAATTGGCCCCGCCGTTTGGCGCCAAATGCGATTCGTTGACTGACTGGCTTCCCTCCTATGTAAGCTCACTGCTCTCACTCAACCTTTGTCGGTCTGCCAACGAACCTCTGCACCCTCAAGACATGTGTTTTGACTTTGTCCGGTATCCTGTTTGTGTATCCTTTCCGGTATCGATCCCGTCTATCTCGTCCTGTTTTGATATCGGTCTCCAGTGTCTGGTATCGTTCCCGTCTATCTCGTTCTGTCTGATCACCATCTGTCCGGTATCGGCTCATGTAACTGGTATCGATCTCGTTGGTCTCTGGCTTCCTGTTGTTCCACGTCCGACTTCTGTCTTCCGGCCAGCCATTGCCGAATTACTGGCGTTTGTGTTGATGTGCATGGCTGCCCCATTCAAGTCAAGTCCTGTTTGTTTGTATAGCCCTTAATCACAAAGAGTCTCAAAGGTCCGCACAGACCAAAGACTATTGCAAACTATTATTACAGACTATTAACCTACACGAGGGCAAATGATACACATATTTTCAACATAAGGTATAGGTTATTCATATACTATAGAGTAGAAGTGTGTTTTAAGCTTAGATTCAAACATTTCCACTGAGGTTGCAGATCGAATCTCAGGGGGGAGAGCATTCCAAAAAGCTTGTGTGAGAAACGTTACGCATCTGGATCAACCTGTTCCGGTTCATGACAATTAACCTATTTCATTGAGGATATTATCCGGGATATCTTTATGCTGCAAAGTACCCTGGACAATTGTATCCATCCATATATACAGTAGGTCTGGCAAGCAACTGACAAACACGACTAGTAAACACACAGGATGCAGCAACGAAGCACGTTTATTCTGTTTCTTATATTGAGCACCTGCTAAGGAGTTTTTAATTGGATGCCAGTTTCTTATTTTGACCATTATTGTGCACTTTTACACATCTTTGTCACATCTTTGTTGCTGTTCATACTTTTTACAGCTTATCTGTTTTTTTGTAATTTTGAAGATTTATTTGCCTTGTAATAACAGAGTTTCGCTGACGGACTGACAACCAGAGGGTGACAGGACGGGGCTTAAAAAAGGACAGGGAACCAATCATGTAGCCCGCAGCGGGTGAGTGGCTAGCACGTCTGCGGCACACTCATGGGATAAACTCCAGCTGCAAGCTTTCCTGTGTGGAGTTTGCATGTTCTCCCCATGATTGCGTGAGTTTCCGCCGGGAACCCCGGTTTCCTCCCACATTCCAAAGACATACATGTCATATTAATTAGCCGGTTCAAATAGCAAACAAGCATGTTATTTGGCTGATTTTGTTTTTGAATTAAATCATTCTTTCATCACCGCGATTAAATCACTTTGTCAGAGACCAGAAATGGAGACAGGACACACTTGCGTTCGTTTTACTTGGCTTTATTTAGAAGGAGGAAAGGGCTTGCACCCACGATCCGGTGATCCTTGGTCACGGGTAGCAAATCGCTTGGAACGCGGAAGTGGCACTTCCGTGGCGAGCAAAGGCAGTGTCGAGAGCGGGAAAAGAACAGGTTGATGGCCGGGACGGTGGAGCAGAAACGTTATCGAGTTCGTAAAAGGGGTCGGCGCCGGGAATCAAACGGGAATCAGGACAGGATAGAGTCAGGGTCAAAAAGGGCTTGCCTAGCGTGGGGCTGAGGTTTGCAGACGGACTGACAATGGGTGACAGGAAAACGGGGGAGATGAGCAGCCAATCAGGGTCTGAGGCAGTTGGTGCCAAAGGAGCCGACTCAGGTGCCTCGCATGGATCAGTTATTTGATTTTCACCAGTCTTGAAAACAAATAATGCAAATTGATCCAATAAGCTCCTAAGAAACAGAAAGCAGTGAGTTTAAAGGTGCTTGTAAAGTGACGTCGTAATTCTGCTAAGAACAGATTTTTCAATGGGGCCTATTAAGAGAATTAATGCTGATATGGAACTATGATTCTGTAACAGGTACAGTTTACACCCTATGCACTCATTAGTGGACTTCACATTTGTTTTTCCGATTTTTACTGAAGGAAGCAGAAAATAAAACAGCAAAACTGCTCACTAAAACATGCAAAAGCTGACCAAGGATTCCCTCTGCCAAACAGACAAAATGCTGTGCCGTTCATTTTGTAGGACCTGTTAGGAGTATAGGCAACTAGATTAATTTAGCAGACACAGCGTGATTCATCAAAGCTTGGAAGCCTCTGAAAACTGCAGGGTGTGGTTACCCGCTGTTGCTCAAAATAAGGATGAAGCACAATAAGGCTGTGTTTCCACTTTAAACTGCTAGATTAAGGAAAATTCTTGCAACATAGAGGTACTTGGAACTAAGGGGGAGTGATATTAGGGATTTTAGTATACAGGCGATCCAAGCGAATACATGGTAGTATCAATTGATACTGGTTCCGATGCCAAGACATTTTCCTTAGTAATATCATGATTATTGAACAATTACCGTACATTTCGGCCTATAAGCCGCTACTTTTTTCCCTAACTTTCAACCCTGCGGCTTATTCAGTAATGCGGCCAATTTATGTAATTTTTCTAACGGCCGCCAGTGGCGCTCGAGTGTTGCTACCATTAACTGCCCTGTCAAAGCTATATTATTATTATTGAAGCTTTGGAAACTCTCTCCGTGTACCGTCTTTCTTTGTAAATATGTGTAACCCGTGTATAATACCGTATGTATTTGCAACTGTATATTTTTGTAATGTCTTTTTTTGTATTTATTTTAGACACTTATTCTGATATGTTTTGCACGGATAAACGAAAAATGAGGGGCGGAACAAACGCGGGGTGCCGAGTTTAAGTGAGGACCGCTAAAGGTGAGGGACAGACAAGGAAAGAAGAGGGGGTAAGAAAAAGGAGTTGCGTGAGTAAATGTGTTCATCTGATATATTTTTCCCACCCTTACCTTTGGAAGTATACACTTTTTTCCTTAGATTACTGTCAACGGGACCTGGACTTTGCAGGTCTTCATCAAACCTTAAGTACCGGTATCATTTTCCATTCATTTTGCCGGCTGTGATTTTTCGACTGTGGACTTTAATGAAGGACATTTATTTTCAATCGCGGGACTTGAAGTTGGGTTTGGGTTAATTTTGTGTTTGTGTTTGTGTTACATGTTATTTGTCAATTGTCTCCATTGTTTTCTAGTCATTTCTATTGCTATGCAGTATTTGAATTTTTGATACATTCCTGCCTTTTTGGTTTGACTCTTATGGCCTTTAGTCGGAAATAGTTGTAAAGACATAATTCTATTTATCTTTCAAACTGCAAATTTTAACAATGTAGTTATTCAATAAAAGAGTAACATTTTAATGTCTTTTACTTATTAATAATCATTAAAGCGGCGCTGCCACGAGCGGCTGCCTTTTCCAGCAGCTGCCCTATTGTTTTATTGTCTGCTCCTATCTTCGGTGTTTTTTCTTCCCGTTTTGACAACTACACTATGAATTACTTCTATCCTATGGGACATGGGTTTTAGCGCACAAAAAATGCGTGTATTCAAGGAATTTCAACTCCTTGCCCTGACGAATTCTCGTGCCGGCGTGATGAAGGGGCCTATCGTGGAAGAAGAGCCGGAGCTAGCGGCTAGCGGCGTTATAAGTCTTCGGTACCATCCGTAATCATGGTAAATGCAGTTGCTGTGTTTCGGAAACGTGGCTCACGTTTAGCATTCCGGACGCTAACGTGTAGCCACCCGGAGCTACCCGGAGCTAATCCGGCTTCATCGCCGCTAAACAGAGACACGAAAGCCGGGGGGAATCGGAGAGGAGGCGGACTTGCTAACACGAGGTGGTATATCCCTGGATTTTCACAAAGAAAAGTTTTCCATCTGCCGCAGGGATGTCGAACTTTTGGACTGGCGTGACGTCATCTACTCCGCTACAAGCACCCCGAGGGCATCATGTTAATCTGTTAATAAACAAGGGGGTAGACTGCTGGAAGTGTGAATTTCCCTACGGGGATGAATAAAGTATCTATCTATCTATCTATCTATCTATCTATCTATCTATCTATCTATCTGTCAGTCTTTCTCTCTCTTCCTCTCTATCTGTCAGTCTTTCTCTCTCTATCTATCTATCTATCTATCTATCTATCTATCTATCTATCTATCTAATGATTACACAGCACAACGATTTAAGAGATAGAGAGTGAGAGAAAAAGGGAGAAAGAGAGAGAGAGAGAGAGAGAGAGAGAGAGAGAGAGAGAGAGAGAGAGAGAGAGAGAGAGAGACCACTAGAGCATCTTTGTGAGAGGCAACTGGCTTTGGCAACATCAAGTGGACATATTTCAACTTATAGATCATTTTGTAATATTTTGAAATTCGTCCAGAAAGGTACACCACATAGCAATGCCCGGTGGTGGTTGAAGTGACACAAAGACGAAAGAAGGTCAACAAGGATATCAAACCGTGGTACTAACATTTGGGAGACATTTACAGTTCAGATTCAATCACAACCGCAGCATGACATTCCTGAGAGGCATGGAGAAAATCAAACATCTTTGATATTTACCTTCGGGGTCTTGAACTGAGCGGCACTGCGTTATGGCGGTTGCTGAAAACCAAGCACCTGCAGAGACGTGAAGCAAGAGGGCTTCTATTTGTGTATCGGATCGAATTCACATAAGAGAAACGAGATCGGGAGCAGGATTCTGTTTTTAACCTGGAAAATGAATTTAAGATTTGGCTTTTAAAAACAAGGTGGGTCACACTGGGTCTTATTTTGAAGGGGTGGACGATACACGGAATCTTAATATTCATCCAATCCAACACATGATCATTGAATAATTGAACCCTCCTTTTGAAGTTAGTTTACATTCTTGATAAACACAGCAAAAATATTTTAAGCACTAAAATGTCATATTTATTAAAGGGGCAGTGTGATCATAAAATTTCAATTACCGTAAATTCTGGACTATAGAGCGCACCTGGATATAAGCCGCACCCACCACATTTTAAGAGGTAAACCGATTTTGTACATACATAAGCCACACCTCTATATAAACCGCATGCGCTCACATTTAATCATGTAACACAAACACAAACTTAACCCAAACCCGACTTCAAGTCCCGCGATTGAATCTATATGGGGGTTTTGGGGTTTTTAAGGGTTATTGTTCTGTCTTCGTTATTCATTATCCATTATCCGTTATCGGTCAGTTCATAATACGCTACAAAGCCTAGGAGCCGGGACACTTACTCTCAGCCAAAAGGCCAAGCTAAGGTCCTAGCCCTAAAGCCTTGCTGCGATCATTGCGAATACACCGTTCCCGGAGGTACTGCAATACCGGGCCGATGCGTGGAGTGGACAGAGCAAGCTCTTATTCCATCTCCGAATTGCAAAAATCAAAGAAGGCCAAGCTAAAAGGCCAAGCTAAGGACCTAGCATCAAAGCCTTGCTACAGGCCAAGCTAAGGACCTATGTGGGGTTTTTAAGGGTTATTTATCTATCTTCGTTATTCATTATTCATTATCCGTTATCGGTCAGTTCATAATACGCTACAAAGCCTAGGAGCCGGGACACTTACTCTCAGCCAAAAGGCCAAGCTAAGGTCCTAGCCCTAAAGCCTTGTTGCGATCATTGCGAATGCACCGTTCCCGGAGGTATTGCAATACCGGGCCGATGCGTGGAGTGGACAGAGCAAGCTCTTATTCCATCTCCGGAATGCAAAAATCAAAGCTAAAAGGCCAAGTCCAGATCCGCTGTGAGATCACTAGACTGCTACACCGGAGAGCCACTGACCTATGTCCTTCATCAAAGACCACAGTCCAAAAATCACAATCGACAAAATGAACAGAAAATGATACCGGTACTTAAGGTTTGATGCAGACCTGCAGAGTCCAGGTCCCGTTGAAAGTAATCCAAGGAAAAAAGTGTATACTTCCTAAGGTAAGGGTGGCAAAAATATATCAGATGAACACATTTACTGACGCAACTCCTTTTTCTCTAACCAACTTTTTACCCCTTCTTCTTTCCTTGTCTGTCCCTCACCTTTAGCGGTCCCCACTTAAACTCGGCACCCCGCGTTTGTTCCGCCCCTCATTTTTTGTTCACACGTGCAAAACATATCAGAATAAGTGTCTAAAATAAATACAAATAAATACATTACAAAAATATACAGTTGCATATACATATTATACATGGGTTACACATATTTACAAAGAAAGACGGTACACCGAGAGAGTTTTCAAAGCTTTGTTAATAATAATATAGCTTTGACAGGGCAGTTCATGGTAGCAACACTCGAGCGCCGCTGGTGGCCGTTAGAAAAATGACATAAATTGGCCGCATCACTGAATAAGCCGCAGGGTTGAAGGTTAGGGGAAAAAAGTAGCGGCTTATAGTCCGGAATTTACGGTAGTAAAATAAGAACAAAATTGCTTTGAACACTAGGCAAAAATACATGATCTATCATACCAATGTTATTTTTCATTAAAAAAAAAAAAGAAGATCATAGTTAGTGAAATTCGTATTCCTTTAATATAGTGGAATCTCTACCTAGAAGTTGCCTTCTTTTTTTCTGACATCTTGCTACTACACCGTGCTCTTGGCATTAGTTTTCAGCCGCATTAGACAATACAATGGTATCTAGTGGTCAAAGATTACTATCATAGGTATTGGAATGTGTAAATGTTTTAAACAGTGAAATCCCTACCTAGATGTGGCCGCCATGTTTGTCTGACATATTGCTGCTACGCTGTGCTCTTGAAAGTGGTGTTCATTCGCATTTGACAATATAGTGTCATGTCGTTGTAAAATTTGACTACAATTCAAACTTTAGCAGTATGTATGTCTTAAGCAATGTAATGAACAAGCTCTTTTGGCTCTGTTGCCTCGGTGACAATGTCATGGTTACCGTTATACATCACCTGTGCCCCCTTCTTTTGACGCCAACTGCCTCGGACTCTGATTGGCTCTCCGTCCCTATTTAAACCCACTCCTATCTGTCCCCTGTTGTCAGTCCGTCTGTAAACCTCAGTTAACACTAGGTAAGCCTTTTTCGACCCTGATTCCCACCTGTTTTTTTGCTCCTGTCTGTCCCCCGGCTTCGACCCGTTTTTTATCCTGACCACGTCTACTCTCCCGTCCCTGCTTTCGACCTCTTTTTGTCCCCGACCGCGTCTACTCTCCTCTCCTGGCTTACGACTCCCTTCCGACCCCGACCACTTTTATTGCTCTCCTGTCCCAGCTACTGACCTGTTTCCGTTCCCGACACTGTCATCGCTCGCCACAGAAGATCCTCTTCCACGTTCTGAGCGACCTGCTCTCCATGTCCAGCAATCACCGGATCGTGGGTCCAACCCTTTCTCTTTCTTCCAATAAAACTTGTGAGAAACGCAACACTAGTGGGCCCTGTCTCTCTTCTGGTCCTGACAGACAACTGATTTACATTTTTTTTTCTTTAGGAACAGTAACATGTTTATATTTTTGGTGGCAGCTCATTTCTCTCTGTAGGGTGCACTTTTTAAATGTGTTAAAAAAAAATACTTTGGCAATATTTAACTTATGGGAGCACACGTAGATTTGGCCCTCTCTTCTGCCTGACAGGCAAGATGCAGCAGCAGGCCAGTTAGGGAGAGGTAAAAGTGTGCCTCTCAGTAACACAGAGAATGCCCGAGGGTGCTTGGTGAAAGTACATATAGTAGAAGCGCTTTGAGAAAATTGGTGAAGCGGTGAAGTTTCGAACCCAGGACAATAGCAGTCATCTAATCAAGTACTCTTAGTATTGATTACATCGATGTTTTCGATACTTTGAGCCTATTCCTTTTATCAGTCCTCAAAAAAACAATTCTGATGGCTGTAGAAACATAAAAGAATAATGTGTACTACTGCGTTATTTTTAAGAAAACATAAATCTGCCAATAGTGCAGCGCAGGAAGGTAGTTTCAGTCTAATATTGCAGGCCAGTCCCCAGGGATGAGTAAAGCATTTTTCTTCCATCTGTCTTTTCTTCATTTCTGGGTGAAGATTGTACATCTCTCTGCTCATTTACCGTATCCAGAAAATGAAAGCCTCATTTTGAGGAGGAACATAAATAAAGGATCCGTTTGAAGACAATGCCGCATTGTGCAGGATGATACACATCCCATGCACACACACTGACCAACAATGCACAAGCCGGTTGTTGTTCAGATGCTCGTTGCAAAACATAAATAATACCTTCACCTGTTTTTTTTTCTCTCTCTCTGGATTTTGGGCAGATTGATTAAATTGTCTGGTGTTCCATTCCGTTATTTTGTTGTCTGTGCACAGCAACCCTCTTTTAAGTAAAAACAATTAAAATAAACCAAGTAGGCTCTATCTTAGTGAATTTATTATGCATTTGCCCCAAAAATTGACGATGAGGTATGTTGGGAGCACAGCAGCAGGCAGAAAAAGCAGTGTCATCAACAGAGCCCAGACATTCATTGGCTGCCATCTGCCCGGTCTGAAGAACATTGCCGTGGGGGCCAGGGGCAGCCAAGATTCACGCCGATCGGCCAAAGCCTCTAGACTTGAGATCTTTTCACAGACCAGAAAAGGACACAGGACCCAATAGCGCTCGTTTTCTCATCTCATCTCATCTCATCAGCTGCACCGCTTATCCTCAGTAGGGTCGCGGGGGTGCTGGAGCCCATCCCAGCCATCTCCGGGCAGTGGGCAGGGGACCCCCTGAACTGGTTGCCAGCCAATCACAGGGCACACAGGGACAGACAACTCGCTTGCTCATTCACATCTAGGGGCAATTTGGACCGGCCAATCCACCTGAAATGCATGTTTTTGGAATGTGGGAGGAAACCGGAGTGCCCGGAGGAAACCCACGCAAGTACAGGGAGAACATACAAACTCCACACAGTAAGTCCGGTAACACAGGAGGTTCCAAAGACCTTAGAACTGTTCCGCACAAGCGCTAACCACTGCCCCACCGTGCTGCCCCAAGTCAAGTTAATTCATGTTTATTTATGTTTATCTCAAGGAGTCTCAAAGGTCTGCACAGACCACAGATTATTGCAAACTACCGACTATTATGACACTATCCCCTAATCTAAAACCTACATGAGGGCAAGGGAAAACTCAAAAACCTCAATAAATACACTTTTTATGTGGCATTGGGATCGCATATGTGGCACTGGTTTTCATTCACATTAGATAACAGTGTCATTTAGCGTTCAAATATTACGCACTGGTACTTTAAGAGATCAGATGCTTAAATTTCCATTACTGTACCCATAATTCTGTGTATACACAACATTATTACACCATGTCCTAATCTAAAACTTACTATAAAATGCTATTACTGGAAAACTAACACAATTATGAATCCCGACAGCGACATATTGTAATTAAACAGGTCACAATGTTTAATATGTCACCACTAGAGGGTGCTGCATTATAGATAGGAGTCTCCGAAAGTGAAAAAACATATATAAATGCTCTTTGAACTGAGTTGGTTACTGTTCGGGCACAGTTAATAGAAAAAAAAACATTTCATTTGAAATTTTAAAGGACCCCTCAAACTACGCAACCCACCTTTGGGCTCCACGTTATTGTGATTCAGTTCCACATGGAAAGGCTAAAAACACACTAAGAGTAAAGTCAATATATTGACTTTGCTAACCTAGATTTTTGAGCAATGCTCCATTAAACTAATTGTTTCAGAAAGCTGTGCTTTAAAATAGATGGTCTCACCTACTAAATGTCACGTGCTGCACTTTGGGGCAAAACATCAATAATAGTGGCGTTTAAACGTGCTTGAAAATAGCAACAGTAGTTGAGGTTTATTGCTTGGTTAAAGCATTTTGATGGCTTGATTTGTTTGAATTCACTTTTTCATTCTTTATTGTCCATTTTTTGTCATGATTACTGATTAGCCTCATTTGCCGCCAGCCGCTGCGGGCTACCTGATTGGTTCCCTGTCCTTTTTTAAGCCCCTTCCTGTCACTCTCTGGTTGTCAGTCCGTCAACGAACCTCTGTTGTTACAAGGCAGACATTTTGACCCTGACTCCCGCCTGCTTTTCCACCCGTCCGTTCCCGATCTCCCGTTTGTCTCCGGTTCCGACCTGTTTTTGATTCCGACCATTTTTGCTCTCCCGTTCCGGCTTACGACCCGTTTTTTGATCCCGTCAACGTTTTTGCTCTCTTGTCCCGGCTATCGACCTGCTTTTTCCCCACTTGTACTCGGATTGTGATCCGAACACGGAAGTGGATCTTCCGTAGCGAACGATGGCGGTGTCAGGAACGGAAAACATGGTCGGTAGCCGGGACTGGGAGAGCAAACGAGTCGTAAGCCAGGACGGAAGAGTAGACGTAATCGGGAACAAAAATAGGTTGTAAACTGGGACGGGAGAGCAGACGTGATCAGGATCAAAACAGGTCGTAGCCGGAGACAGACGGGAGCGGAAACAGGTCAGGTGGAAGTCAGGGTCAAAAAAGGCTTGCCTAGTATAGTAAGTTGGCAGACGGACTGCCTACAGGGTACTGACAGGACTAGGTTCAAATAGATAGGTTCAAATAGATCAGATAGCCTGCAGCGGCTGGCGCCAAAAGATAGGGTGATTCCAATCGAGATCTAAAAAATACTTGAGTTTTTTTGTTGCTTCGTGACACTCTTGTGAGCAATTTTCCTCCATCTAGCCCAGAAAGTCCAAATCAAAGTACGTAGTACTCTAAGAAGATCTCAGCTCTCATCGTTTCTCTGTGTTGTCATCACATTACAAAGTCCGGAGATAATGGTGGACTGCAAATTCAGCATGTAGAGAATGTAACTTGACAGGCAAGGTTGTTTGAAAAGAACCTTCAAGGGAACCAGCCTGTAGCTTAAAACCAGTGACGTGCAAGTGAGGTTCCTGTCAAGTGCGGGACAGTCAAATGTATTCTGTGTATTTGTTTCCAAATGCAGCTCACTGCAACGTGGAGAGAGGGTTACTCCTCATGTGGCCTTTTCTTAAGGGTTATTACCGTAAATTCCGGACTATAGAGCGCACCTGATTATAAGCCGCACCCACCACATTTTAAGAGGAAAACCGATTTTTGTACTTACACAAGCCGCACCTGTATATAAGCCGCATGCGCCCACATTAAAAAATGTAACACAAACACAAAATTAACCCAAACCCGAATTTAAGACCCGCGATTGATACTAAATGTCCTTCATTAAAGTACACAGTCCAAAAATCACAGCCGGCAAAATGAACGGAAAATGATACCGGTACTTAAGGTTTGATGCAGACCTGCAGAGTCCGGGTCCCGTTGAAAGTAATCCAAAGGTAAGGGTGGGAAAAATATATATCCACTATTGTCCACCGCGTCTAACAGGTCTCACCTTTTCCCGTCACCCTGCGTTTGTTCCGCCCCTTTTTTTTTCATTCGCCCGTGCAAAATCTAAAATAAATACAAATAAATACATTACAAAAATATACTGTTGAAAATACATATTATACATGGTTACACATATTCACAAATAAAGACGGTACACCGAGAGAGTTTTCAAAGCTTTAATAATGATAATAAAACTTTCATCCCAAACGGTGCCTATGACAGGGCAGTTAATGTTAGCAACACGCTAGCAACACGCTCGCAACACAGTAAACGGGTCTGTTAAAAAAACATACCGTACTTGTAAAAATCAGTGTAAACCGTCCTCATCTTCCTCCTTAGAACTGAAGCCATCAAAGTCGTCTTCCTCAGTGTCGGAAAGAAACTTTGTCATATAGACGTCACCCCACGCCCCCCCAGCCTCACTCTCGTTGTCACTGTCGCTGAAACTCTCATCCACTCCTGATTCTGTGCCCTCCTCTCCGTCACGCAGCTGACCGGCTTTTCGGAACCCGTTGGTGATGGTGGATTTTATGATGTGCCTTTCTTTTTGCATTTTGCATGACGAGGGTATGTTAACGCTAATTTAATTTGTGCACAAACCAAGAAGTTGCAGTCTTCTTCGGCGCATATATTCCACCGGTCTAAATCTTACCTTTTGTACTCGAGCGCCGCTGGCGGCTGTTAGAAAAATTACATAAATCGGCCGCATCACTGAATAAGCCGCAGGGTTTAAAGTTTGGGAAAAAAGTAGCGGTTTATAGTCCGGAATTTACGGTATTTCCCTCATCAGGGTTCCCGCGGTCCCTTGAAAAGTCCTGAGAAGCATTGAAATTTGTTATTCTAAAAACATGGCCTTAATTGGCATTAACATGCCTTCAATCCGATTTTCGAATGTCTGGAAAACAGTTCTTGGAATTAGAAGATATTTGCCAGTCCTGACTGAGGATCCATGATGTACTGAAAAAATCTTTTTTTATGTGAACTTGGTCTTACATTTAATTTCAAAAGGCATTTAAACATTCTTAAAAAAGTCTTGAATTTAACTCTCCTTAAGCATGCTGAGTTTTTTGAGTTTTCCCTTGCCCACATGCACGTTTCAGATCAGGGGATATTGTAATCCTGTTTTGTGCAGTCCTTTGATAGGGGCGGCAGTAGCTCAGGATGTAGAGCGCTCGTCTTGGGATCAAGGAATCCCAGTTCGAATCCCGGCTCGTCCGTTTTACATGTTGAAGTGTCCTTGGGTAAGACACTGAACCCCTAACACCCCCAATAAGCAGGTTAGCGCCTTACATGGCTGCAAGGCCGCTATTGGGAAATGTAGAGCACATTGGGAAGTCATTGACTTGAAAAGTGCTATATAAATGCAGATTATTTCATTTCATTTCACTTTTTGTGATCAGGGTGTGGTGTACCTCCATCCACCAGAGGGAGCCTCATCAATTTGTATTGGGTGTGCTTAAACACCCTACACCTGTCCCGAAGTAGCTTGACTCTTCATTAGAACAGCACCCGTTTTTTCCCAACTTGAAACACAATAAGACGACTAATCGCACAAAAACCCGTTGTTGTAAAGTATTAAGGATTGATAATCAGAATATATAACAGAACAACACCTAAAATTAGGTTTATTATAAATCTATTTATAACATTCATTGCATGTATATGACATAGCTGTTTTCCATCTGCCATCAGTATGTACCTGTATTCACTCATCTTCATTCATGCAATGTTTGCGTTTACGTTTTGGAGCGTCATCAATTTTGTTAGCTTCCCTTGAATCTATCTCCTGGGGCTGAGGTTTTACAAAGTTATTTGATGTAGGTTTCTGATTGCCTGCAGAGTATGCAAATTGACAAACGAACCAAAATTTCCAAACCGAACGCAGATTTCAAAATCAGAATAAAGCAAACGTTTCATTTGAAACGTCCCCGCCCCTCTGCCTGAAGACGGCTGCAATGGGCTCCGGCACCCCCGCGACCCTACTGAGGATAAGCAGATGATGGATGGACCGATATACTTTTGGGAATTGAGAAAGTTAGATACATCAACACATGGGATCACCAACAAACATAAATGCCATCTTTTTATGATATAATTCCGCTAGTACGTACCGCAAAATTCTGTTAGAACAGCGCTGATATAAGGTGATGCCGCTCTTTGATTTAACAGACAATAAAAGCTGCCCGAGAGATGTTCAAGACTAATGAATCACACTGTTCCTCAAAATGCTGCAATAACACGACACATTCCTTCTGTCCATGAATACGAGATACCGTAAATTCCGGACTATAAGCCGCTACTTTTTTCCCTAACTTTCAACCCTGCGGCTTATTCAGTGATGCGGCCAATTTATGTAATTTTCCTAACGCCCGCCAGCGGCGCTCGAGTGTTGCTACCATTAACTGCCCTGTCAAAGCTATATTATTATTATTAAAGCTTTGAAAACTCTCTCGGTGTACCGTCTTTCTTTGTAAATATGTGTAACCCATGTATAATATGTATTTGCAACTGTATATTTTTGTAATGTATTTATTTGTATTTATTTTAGACACATATTCTGATATGTTTTTCACGGGTGAATGAAAAAGGAGGAGCGGAACAAACGCGGGTGCCGAGTTTAAGTGGGGACCGCTAAAGGTGAGGGACAGACAAGGAAAGAAGAGGGGCTAAAAAGTTGGTTAAAGAAAAAGGAGTTGCGTGAGTAAATGTGTTCATCTGATATATTTTTCCCACTCTTACCTTTGGAAATATACACTTTTTTCCTTAGATTACTTTCAACGGGACCTGGACTCTGCAGGTCTGCATCAAACCTTAAGTCCCGGTATCATTTTCCGTTTATTCTGTCGGCTTTGATTTTTAGACTGTGGACTTTAATGAAGGACATTTAGTTTCAATCGCGGGACTTGAAGTCGGATTTGGGTTAATTTTGTGTTTTTGTTACATGTTTAAATGCGGGCGCTTGCAGGGGCGGCTTGTGTACGTACAAAATCGGTTTTCCTCTTAAAATGTGGTGGGTGCGGCTTATAATCAGGTGCGCTCTATAGTCCGGAATGTACGGTATGTTTTTTTTTTTTCATTGTTATCTCGTAATGACAGAAGCTTTTCTTTTCTTGTCCTTCCCATCATTTATGGAACAGAAGAGTTTCGCAAAGCTTATTCTCCATGTACACTAGCACGTATTTATTTATCAAACTCATTGCAGAATGCCACTCTTTTATTGATGCTATTGTTGCCTTGAGCTGTCTCGGTAGCCTTGCTAAGGGAACTGCGTTAGTGTTGCTGTTTTTTTTCAGTCTAATTGGATAAAACGATATAAACAACACTAAAGCGGTTGGTGGTCGCGGTCATAAGGAAGAAATTCCAGAGAGAGCTTGTGTCTTTTGAGCACATCAAAACTGTTTGTATCAGTTAATGTGGTTTATCATATACTATTATTTGATCTAAAGGTATTCCAATGTATAAAAGCTGTTGTCTTCCTAGTAAGGCATGGCAACAAACGCTACCTTCTACTCTAAGCTTTCTACATCGGAGGAAAGGAGTAAAGATGTCATGTTCCGGGAGCAGATCGCTCGGAACGTGGAAGAGGCACTTCCGTAGCGAGCGATGGTGGTGTAGAGAGCGGAAAAACAGGTCGGTAGCCGGGACGGGAGAGCAAAACGTGGTCAAAAACAGAAACGGGTCAAAGCCGGGAAACAGACGGGAAACCAGAAACGGAGACAGGACCCACTTGCGTTCGTTTCTCTCAGTTATATTGAGTAGGAGGAAAAGGCTTGCACCCACGATCCAGGAGCCTATCGCTCGAAACGTGGGAGAGGCACTTCCGTAGCGAGCGATGACGGTGTCGAGAGCGGAAAAACAGGTGGGTAGCCGGGACGGGAGAGCAGAACGTGGTCAAAAACAGAAACGGGTCAAAGCCGGGAAACAGACGGGAGCCAAAAAACAGGATAAAGTCGAGTCGCAAGGCTTGCCTAGTGTGACCTGAGGTTCGCAGACGGTTTGACAACCGGTAACAGAAAGCCGGGGGTTTAAAAATTGGCAGGGAGCCAATCAGCATCCGGGGCTGTTAGCGCCAAAGGAGCGGGCACACGTGCCTTGCATCAGTAATCATGATGACATGCTTGTTTTCAAGGTCAGGAAAATGCTTGAATTTTGGGTGAAGAGCTTGAAAACGCTTGAAATGTTTGCCAAGTTTCTTGGCAAAGACCGACCAAAGATTAAACAAAGACAATTATAAAGATAAAATTATATAGTAAAGGCTGAAAAATGACGCCGTATGGCATTGCCATGTAAATTGTCATCGCCCCCTGCAGGTACATCAGAACAGGTAAACCAGACCAAAAATCTGGGAGGTTGCAGTTTTAATGAAGGATGGCTCGAAAAAGAAAAATACAAAACACGGTTAAAATGTGGAACAAATCCACGCACAGCATGCTGCAAAGTGTGCACAAAAGAGATACAGACATTGATCCTTGGACTTGCCTGGTTGTCATTATGCTGTCTGTTCTCCAGTGTCTCCTTTCAAAGACCTCTGAGCCCATCACAGAGTAGGTACATTTAAATCTAAAGACATATGACAGAGGTGAAACCTGAAATGTGGTAAATTGAACAAAATGTTATTGTGGGGCCAATATTATGCCCTATTTACGAACGACGGTCGTTCGAAGGTTTACTTTGTTCGTAAGTTGCTTCAGTGATATATTTTATATGTTCAAGGTTTATATAAGTATGTTTAAGGCTTGTATACATGACCTGTATTGTTTTTTACTAAAAATTTCAAAAAAATGATATGCTCTTCAAACATGAATAAAGTTAAGTGTGACTTACTTATGGAAGATGTGCTTGAAGAGCTCCTCTCCATGGTAAAAAGTAGCCGAAAAAAAAAGCATTCCGACCATTTTCTCAACCGCATCAAGCTTTCTTATTCCACTTTCAATCAAAAGAAACGGCTCGCCTCTTCTTTACACTTTACACCAACCATATCGAATGGATGTGCGAGATATCAAACAATAAAAATGTCAAAGTTCTTAGCGTGCTAGAGATACAGTGCAGTGTGTTTACACCACACACGAACTAGGAAGCGAAAGCGGATTTCTTCTTCGGGGTGGATGCTGGGTGACACGGTGGAAAGAAGCACTACAGTAATGTCCTGTACTCTGAAAAAGTACAAAAATACAAAATCTAACTTACATGTCCGGATATTTTTTGTGTTAAAGTTAAACATTATATCAACTCTTTGGTGGCAGTATTACCCAAGTAAAAAGCAAGTATTACGTTTTAAAATCTCCCTCGAGGATGACCCAGCCCTGTCGGGATGGCATGTTGCCAAAAACCGACAGCCCTCCGACAGAACTGGGGACTTCCGGTCAGGTGTGGTTTTATTGACACAAACAGGAAAAGGAACACACATGAGCGTGACTTCACAATAAAAGAATATAAGATTGATTAACGTATAAATATATAATTAGACTGATGTTTGAAACGTGACTTTATGTGTGTGTGTGTGAAAGATTGTTTTTATATTTAGGAATATAAAAACAAGTTATTTTCATTGCATTGAATTCTGAGAAACGCACATATCCAAAACAGCCAACTTTACATTTTGACATCCCCAAAAAATGTTCGGATTTACCATTTTGCGTAAGTCGAATTGTCGTAACTAGGGGAGCGTCCGTATTACCAAATTATGTCTGTCTTTAAGAGAAAAAACAGTGTCTCGACGGAAGCCGGCTCCTGAATGATGGCTAGCTGGCTCATCGAGCCGTTACATTCACAAACTACACATTATTACACTGAATAAAGTACCAATATAAAGGCTCCGCAGGGTACACGCCAAACTCAAAGGCTTCAGTATGTTGCTATTATGTCGGAAAAGAAAATAATCCTTTTACTCGTATCATACATGAACATATTAGATTCACTAGCATAATTAAGATCTCCTTGACATAGCATTTTCACTTCGGGCTGAAAAAAATGACACAAACACGGCATTGTGTATTTCACCGCTTCAAGAACAAAACTGCATGACTAAATGGTTTACACTTAATTTTGTGTAAATTGGAGATAGAAACAAGTTTGCATGACTGAATTAATTTATGAAGCTGATGGTTATTTGCAAGTTGTGATAATGAACCAAGGTTGGGTAGGGTTACTTTAACTGGATTACTTTCAATTACTTTTGGATTACTCCAATAAGAAATACGCTAATAAAAGACAAAAGAAACGAAATATGAATACAATGATGACTCACAACACGTGGTAAGCTTTCTTTCCTGGCTTTGATCTCTTTGATCTCCGGCAAAACTAACATAAAATGCGACAGAAACAAAATGAAAATAAATCCAAACAGCTTGCCAATATCATTTTTGCCGTTCCATGTATTCCGTTACTCCCCAAGCCTGCACACAATTTAGTCATTTTATTCATATTTAGTTTCTTTTATCTTTTATACGCATATTTGGTATTGGAGTAATCCAAAAGTAATTGAAAGTAATCAAGTTAAAGTAACCCTACCCAACCCTGCCTATTACACCAGTTTACACAAGTTTTATTTTACAAACAGGCTCAGACAACTCCTTCCCCATGGCTGTCAACACACTGAACCAGGTTACAAAACCGTGCAAAATTGTTTAGGGTTTTTCTAATAATTAACTACAGCTATACATGTTGAGAAAACAACATCAATAAAAAACACTCAATTTATTTCTCTCCGTACAAAATCAAGACACAATACACACTAATGAACGTGCCATTTTCGTAAAGCTGTTCCACCCGCGAAAAGGCGCAATCGCAATTGATTAAGCACCACTTGCAGCAGTACAATAAGGAGCATATTGCCAGGATGACAAGGTCATGGCCTCCACGAGTGCAACACACAATATCCCATTGTAACACTGAAACGGAACAACTCTTGCCCCTAGTGACCGAATGGCACGACCTCCCACGGAATTAAAATAAATGGGACATCCCCACCCACACTTTCTCTATTATGATGTCTTTTTTATTGGACTATGTCTCTGAGCTAGCGATATCTCTCAGCATTACCTCCTTTGGTGTTTGCGCACGTTGTCTGTGGTAATAAAAACTGAAACCGCAGATGAGACCAAAGGGATAGGATTACAGTTTTCATTTCTGCTCAGAGCTGAAAAATATCTATAAGAGATTGTTTTAGTTTCAACCTGCATTGTGCCGTAAACGTTGCTCTGTTTAATAAAAAAGTCAGCTATGTGCATAGGTGGAGAGGGGATTTGAGGGAAGAGACTTAAATAGATGTTGCTTTCTACTTGTTTTAATGATGCGAGGTGTAAAAAAAAGTCTATTGGCCATGGAGACACCATTAAAAGTAGGATTTACCTGGTAGGGGTGGTCGATACCAGGAAGATTGGTATCATTCTGATCCAAGTAAATACACGCTATAATTGATTAATATCCATCCTTTGAGTTGCCTTATAATTAATTTAAACACAGCACAACACATAAAGACACTAAAATGTTTCAACCATCCATCCATTATCTGTGCCGCTTATCCTCAGTAGGGTCACGGGAGTGCTGGAGCCCATCCCAGCCATCTTCGGGCAGTGGGCAGGGGACACTCTGAACTAGTTGCCAGTCGCAGGGCACACAGAGACAGACACCTCATTCACGGCGGCACAACTCCGACACCTCCTGTGTGGGTTCAAATCCAGCTATACCGGACTTCCTGTGCGGAGTTTGTATGTTCTCCCCGTGCTTGCGTGGGTTTTCTCCGGGCACTCCGGTTTCCTCCCACATTCCAAAGACATGCATTTCAGGTGGATTGGCCGGTCCAAATTGTCCCTAGGTGTGAATGAGCGAGCGAGTTGTCTGTCCCTGTGTGCCCTGCGATTGGCTGGCAACCAGTTCAGGGTGTCCCCTGCCCATTGCCCGATGATTGCTGGGATGGGCTCCAGCTCCCCCGCGACCCTACTGAGGATAAGCGGTGCAGCTAATGAGATGAGATGAGATTTGCAAATGTACGTACCTTTGAAGTCTGCCATGCTCCACAATCCTTTTTTTTTTGTTTCATTCAATTGCCAGAAACACGTGGTCACTTTCATTTCTTTGTTACCTTACAACCATTTGAGCCAATCTTAAATCCATGAGGGATTACAATGGCCCCCATTTGTTTTGTTTGTCTCACAAAGCAATCCAACAAGTTGGCTAGTTCAATAATTCAATTTCTAGATTGTGTTTAAGTCTGGACGGTATCCCGTATACCGCCTGTCCGGCTATAATCGAACACAAAGTCGAGTCTGCACGACCGTTAAGGTATTCTTGTAACGGAACGCCGAGCACTCGAGCAGCATGGCAAACTGCTCTCTTGCGATTGGCCGATATGATTTTCATGCCGCTGCTATTCAGCTCACTTATTGATTTGTAAATCAAAAGTATGTTGGGAACGTTTTCATGGTTGCCGATCGGCTCACAAATCAACTCCTGCGGTTGCTACGCAGAAGCTTTAAAACGTTTGCGTGATAAAGCGTCGTATTTTCCTTTACAAAATACAATGAAAATTGTTTTTTTTTTAAACATGTTTATTATGTACCGTATTTTCCGCACTATAAGGCGCACCTTCAATGAGTGATATATTTTAAAACTAATTCCATACATAAGGCGCACCGCATTATAAGGCGCTACAGTAGAGGCTGTTGTTACGTTATGCAACCATTAGATGGTGCCGCGCTAAAGGGAATGTCAACAAAACAGTCGGATAGGTCAGTCAAACTTTATTAATAGATAACAAACAAGCTTTCCACAACTCCATTCACTCCCAAAATGAATAAACAGCTGTTTTATTATTTGCTCTGAGGTAAAGCATTTTCGTGACACATCTTTAACATCTTTGAACAACAGCAAAGCATAACATTTTACTTTTCCTCCATTTAGTCAACACGCAAAAAACATCTGATACTGTTATGGTATTTGAAACGTTAGTGCAATCGCAATATAGTGACACTTGTAATGTGCAAAAACAATACCAATAAAGCAATAACATAATAACTGTAAAATGTAAAACGTAAACTCACAAAAGAAAAACATAAAGCTCACTCTATCAGCTCCTCATCTACGAATACCTCAAAGTCTTCTTCTGCAGTGTTCGAATTGACCATCTCAGTGAATGGGCCATCCAACACGTCCGGCTCCGTCTCATCAAGGTAGTCATTAATCGAGTCGGTGTCGCTGTTGTTGTCTGGCAGTTCGGAGACAATTCAACAACCCACTGTTCAAGTGTGTCCTCTAACTGTGGCCATCTTGCTTCATTGCCACGGAAACTTTGTTTAGTCTTCTTTACTTGGAGCAGCTCATCCTCATTCTTCCTCCACTTCCGCACCATCGATTCATTAATGTTAAACTCTCTTGCTGCTGCTCTATTTCCGTGTTCTACTGCGCGACTGATCGCCTTGAGTTTAAGCGTGTCCCTTAATAGGAGCCATTTCAGGGCCTTTATACAAACGCACAAATAAAAGAGAATCGTTGTTTAATTTTTCCCAGTATGCACAGCGCACTTCTTCTACGCGAAAAATGGAGTCGGTGGCTGCTTACCGTAAGTTGCGAGACCTGTCGCGGCTCAATATTGATCCATATATAAGGCGCACCGGATTATTATAAGGCGCATAGTCAGCTTTAAAAAAAACAAACTGATTTTTATCTATCTATATATATATATATATATATATATATATATATATATATATATATATATATATATATATATATATATATATATATATGTCCAGAGACAGGGAAAGATGGACCTACTCAATTGTGTATGCACTGTACCTTTGGCACCAAGTGCACCCAAGTATTTTTGAACACGATACCTTGGAGGACACAACATCATCTAACTTCCGTTTTGCTGATGATATTGTTCGATTGGCAGGAGAAGATCAGGAACTCTGACCAGGAGGAGGAGTACAGGAAATTGATTCAGGACTTTGTCCGATGGAGCGACGCAAACCACCTGCACCTAAACACCACCAAGACCAGAGAGATGGTGGTGGACTTCAGGAGAACCAGAACTCACCCGGTTCCTGTAACCATCAAGGGAGAATGTGTAGAATTTGTCCAGACCTACAAATACCTGGGTGTGCAGCTGGACAACAAACTGGACTGGACTGCCAACACAGAAGCTCTATGTAGGAAAGGGCAAAGCCGACTTTACTTCCTCAGAAGGCTGGCCTCCTTCAACATCTGCAAAAAGCTCCTGAAAATATTCTATGAGACAGTAGTGGCAAGCGCCCTCTTCTATGCGGCAGCGTGTTGGGGAGGCAGCATCAAGAAGAAGGATGCCTCTCGTCTCAATAAACTGGCTAGGAAAGCGAGCTCTGTTGTGGGCAAAGAGCTGGACAGCCTAACAACAGCAGCTGAGAGACAGGCACTGAAAAAGCTGAGGTCAATCATGGACAATCCATCGCATCCGCTTCACAGCATTATCTCCGGACAGAAGAGCAGTTTCAGTGACAGACTGCTGTCACTGTCTTGTACTACGGACAGACTGAAGAGTTCTTTTCTTCCTCATGCCATGAGGCTCTTTAACTCCACCCGGCAGAGTAAAGGCCCACATTAAACCACACCACCTACATTGGATCTTACTGCATTATGTGTAGCACTATTTAGTTAATCTATATAACATGCTAAAGTGGGCATTTGCACGTCACACTGGGTATTTGTATATTGTTTTTCTTTTGGCTTTATTATTGTATTGTTCTCAGCTCAGGGATGCTGCTGGAAATGTGAATTTCCCTTAGGGGATGAATAAAGTATCTATCTATCTATCTATCTATCTATCTGGTCCATCGCCTGGACAAAGCATTATCCCAGTAGCCTTAAGCTTGATACACTTATCTTTGGACAGTTTTGCCAATTGCAGCACCTCTAAAGCTCCATGAAGATGGATGGGAAGTTCCGGTGCACAGCCAGAAATGTTCAATTGGATTAAATTCTCAGCTCTGGCTGCACCACTCCAGGACATTCAGAGTAGTCCTAAAGCCACTTATTTGGTATCTGTGTGTGCCTTGAGTCTTGTGTAGCTCAAAGTGTCTGCGGATGTTTCTAGGTCATTCAAGATGTCTCTGTACATTGCTACATTCATATCTCCCTCGATGATGACTAGTCTCCCAGTTTCTGCCACTGAAAAATATTCCAACAACATGATGTTAAAGCCCCTGTGAATCAGTAAGGCATTGACATTGTGTGCATGGTTTCCTCCAAACATAATGCCTGGCATTCAGGCCAAAGGGTTAAATCTTTGTCTCATTATTAGATAATACACCTTATGGTGCAACCTGGACACATCTTCAGTGAAAGTCCCTGGATCATAGCGTGTTTCGAGTCTTAGTCAGAGGGTGATCAATCCCCCGACCTGTGCCCAGGTAGCGCACTACCTCAGTCCTCCCCCCTCCTCAACCAGAGCCATCGTATAGCCTTTCAGCTGCTGCCATGTTGTGTTGATGGCTCTTAGTCTATGCAGTCCACAAACGCCAAGGAGACGGGGACATGGTGTAAGGACCTGACTGCAAAGACCCTGCAGCCAACCTCAATAGGCCCTCCACCCTTCCTGCGGCCTTCAGCCACGAATCTGCATACTTTGCCATCTACCTCTATTGCGGTTCATTCATCTGGTCCTCCCAGGAGACCGTCAGCTCAAGGAACACAACCTGCTTGCTAGCTCCAGACATCAGCACCAATATCTGGCCGCAGTGTTGTAGATGAGATGATGTCTAGGGATCACAACTGCTTTGCTATGTCCACCAGGAGCTGCCAGTCCCTTGCAGTTGAGAGCATTAGACCAGCATATTTTTTTCCAAAAGGCAGAACGTCCTTCAGGTATCTTTTGCTAAACTCTAAGTGGGATGCCACATGCCTTTTTCAATCAAGTGGCCACTCTACCAGACGAACTTGGCTGGTGCATATCTGCAGAAATGGTTGTCTTTTTGTAAAGTTCTCTTTTGCTGGAGTCCTGACATGGTCTTCTGTCTAAGGCCCTTCTGGTGGTTTCAAACCTCTTCCGTTTAGGTATTAAAGGAAAATCAAAATACAAGCATTAAAGTAAATCAAAATATAAGCATAAAGTGTTTTGTTAGATGATGCTGCTTATTGTATGAAAGTATGAGGATATCTGCATGAGCGCGTGACGGGTGGAACAGGATGTGTGGTGCGAAAAAGTGCAAGAATGGAATGTTCTAGAACAGACGGTAACTACCACAAGCAGGGTGATGACTCAGTGGCAGTTGGTAAACAACTGCCAGGAAACCACAACCAGGAGGGGCCAACACGTGATCCTGCAGGGGCGGAAAGACAAATCAGAGCGAGCTTAGGATAACTGCAGTATACACATAGCCAATACAATTTTGCTTGGATGTTTTTTGCTGTGCTATTTGCATATATAAGCATAAATGTTTCAATACCCTTCCCCAGATTTCCCTCTTGAGACAATCCTGTCTCATAGGTCTACAGTATTTTTTTAGACTTCATGCTTGGTGTATGCTCTGATACGCTGCGTAAACTAGAGGAACTTATATGGCATGTATGCGTCTTACCAGACATTGTCTAATCAACTGAAATTACTTAGATTGTTTAGAAAAACACAGTTTTATTATTTCTGTGTTCTTTATATACCGGGAAGGTAAGACGATAGGATGGTCATAATGAAGCCTGTCGAGATGAGCAGTTTGTTTCAAGTTTTTATTACATAATATTCTGGGCATATATTAAAATACTCTATAGCAAAATGTTATATTGGGTATTTTTGTTTTCTACATATTTATTTTATTATTTTATTTTTCAACACAAAGAGAATTTCCCTGCGGGGATGAATAAAGTATCTATCTATCTATCTATCTCTATGAGATACAATTACATTGTTGGACGTACAATTTTGAGGAAAAAAAAATAATTTAGGAATGATGCTGTATCATAACAATATGTGTGAAAAGGGAAATGCTGTAAATACTTTCCATTCTGTTTTAGAACATTTGTATATGTATTTTTGCATTTGCATAATTGTATGTATTGCAAATATTCATTTTAAAGTTTTTAAAAAGCACTAGTAAAAAAAAATGTCCGCCTGCTGCTAAAGTCATCATCGTAGCTGCTGCCTAGCGGAAAGGTCAACAATAATATATCATTGTAATAGCCTTTAATTCTCTACATCCCTCCGAGAAATTCAACATTGCCCTGGGTGAGTTAATATTGCGGTGCTGTGCTTGTAATTTGCACATCTTATCCCCCCCGGCCCTTTCAATTACAAAAAAAATGTGCTTTCCGGAGAAATATCAACTATTCCCGTGGGATTTAAAGTGGGCCTGTTTGTACGGGATGAAACTAGTGAGCAAGCAATAAAATGTTGTTGCCCTATGCATGCAAGGTCTTAGGAAAATGGCTTGAGCGTTTTTCCTGGCAAATGCATGAACAAAAGGGTGTGCAAAGTGCAGCGTTCATTTTACCTGTGAAAAGCGATGGGTCCCAGGGACTCGCATGCTCAAAAAAATCTTTGAGTCCCAACAGAGATCTATGGGTTCCCAAAATTTAGTGTTATCGCGGTTGAAATTGTAAATCGGCGACAAATATATAATCAAAATATATATATTCATTCAGTTTTAATCATCACAGTTTATCGGTAATACAAATCAGTTATCACTTCAGATTTTTCAGTTCACAATATTGTACACTATACAAAATAATATTGCTGAAATATTTATATAGTCATGCCGTTTTAATCATCACAGTTAATTGGTAATGCAATGCAGGTAGCACTTCAAATTTTTCAGTTCATATATTCTTTGTGGTTTGCTGTCCCGCCACAGTTGTAATGCCTTCTCAAGGTCCAATCCATTATCATCCTCCTCATAGCGTAACCAGGAATATAATTTAGTCCATTTGGGCAGAAAAGTCCTTTTCTTGCTAGTATTCTTTTGTTTATTTTCTTTTTCGAATCGTTCGCTTAAAAACACGTGTTTTCCTTGCCTTCACGGTCTTCTGAAGAATTTCTCCGCCGTTTTTTCGTGCCGGGAATTATTGCCGTTGTTACCACTTCCTGTGTTATGTTTCGACTTATTACCGACACTGAAGAAATTACGAATTTTTTGTTGATTTGCACTTAGTACCAACCGTTTTTTCGGAGGCATACTTCTCTTTCACTCGACAACCGCCACAACAATGACGTCATCTCCAAGCAACAAAATTGGCGCGAGACCAAAACAACAATGGCGGATCTGCCTGACGAAAAGTTTGAAGTGCGGTAAATCTTTGTTAAAAAAAAAGAAAAGTAATCGGGTAACAATGACAATTTGGTGTCAAAAACGATGCGTCCCGGGACGCACTTTGATTTGACCCAATGCGTCCCCAGCGGAAATTATGCATCTAGGACGCAGGGACGCGGGGAAACCAAAACACTGAAAGCGAGAAGAATTTTAGGTAAAAGTCATGGGAGGGGGATCAACTGGGCTTGAATGACCCAGGCAATTACAGTAAATGGGGGAGGGAATTCACATACTTGGTTCCAGATTATCCTCTTATTATGTCCTTTTTTTTTACTTAATCTACTATTAAGGTGACACCCGGGAGCTTGACTTTTTCATAACTGCTCTCCTTCCTCCTCTATACCTTCTAAGTAGCTTTTAGTAATTGTCTTTGCCTTTCTATATATGTCAGGAACAGAACAGAAACAGAACCCACTCGCGTGACATTACCACATGTTTTATTGAAGGAAGAGAAAGGGTTGCGTTCACGATTCGGCGATTTCTAGGGGGGGAAGCAGGTCGTTCTGAACGCGGAAGTGGATCTTCCGTGGCGAGCGATGTCGGACAAATGGGGTCGATACCGGTCAGGACGGGACATACAGGATTGATATCAGGCACTGGAGACTGGAGTCTGATATCTAGCAGGATGAGATAGACGGAAACAATATCAGACACTGCGAAAAAACCGGTCAGTAGCTGGGACAGGAGAGCAAAACACGTGATCAAGATCAGCAACGAATCGAAAGCCATTTGAGGAGAGTAGATTTGGTCAAGAGAAAAAAAAAATGGGTCAAACACGGGAAACAGACGGGAGCCAAAACGCGGCACAGGCAAAAAAGGGCTTGCCGTGTAAAAACAGAGATTCGCAGACGGACTGACAAAAGCGGACTGACAGGACAGTTTAAATACTGACAGGGAGCCAATCTGTCAACAAGCTGCAGTTGGCGCCACACGGGCGGGGCCAATTGGGCGCCATGGCAACCGTGACAATATACAGTGATAAAGTAGCAGTGCACCCTTATAAAAGCCCCCAAGGGTTAAACTTACCTCAAGATTACCGACTAAGAACATACCCCTGTAAGAAACCAACAATTATAGATTTACAAACAATAAGACACAACCAATAATGATTGGTCTGTCATAATGCAAAAGTAAAACAAAATTGGAGGGCTTCCAGTAAAAGACAATAAATTAGAGAACGGCCGGCTTCCTGCGCACTAGAGACAGATTGAATGGAGACAGATTTCCCCGATGATTAACCCCTTAACATTTTATTGGCTCTCCAACAGGTGGGTTGTGGCAAGAGTTGTAGCTCCAGGTCATCCATTTTATGGCTAATATACCCGGGGGTTGGCAATATACAAGGTCCGCATCGAAGGCTTCGGAGTTTTACCAACAGCTCCACTCTTCCCTTCTCCCAGACGCGGCCCGACTCACTTCTGGTACCCGCTAATAATCCACGAAGCACCTGCTGGTGCTCGCTATTTCGTTGTGCTCTTCTGATCTATACTCAATTCGGTTGATGAATCGTCAATATAACGAGCTGCTAAAATCTAGCGGACGCTAGGCTTCCCAGTTTATTAACAGAGGTGGCTCACACCTGTCCTGACACCGCCATCGCTCGCCACGCAAATACCACTTCCGCGTCCGAGCAACATGCTCCCCGCGACCAGCGATCTCTGGATTTTGTGTGAAATCCTTTCCCTCCTTCCCAATAAAACTGAGAGAAACGTACGCAAGTAGGTCCTGTCTCTGTTCTGGTCCTGACAATTTCTGGACAAATTTGGTCTACACGCTCGCCCTGCGAAATCCATGTGGTTGAATACAGTATGCATTAGTCATCCTGCATCTTGACTTATTACTTCTACTTTTACTCCTAAATACAGTGGAACTTCGGTTTTCGAACGCCTCTCAGTTCGAAAAAATCGGTGTCCGACCAAAATTTCCAGAAATTCTTGCTTCGCTGTTCGGTCAAAAAAACGGAGTTGGAACGCCGGTAATGCGTGAGTGCGTACGCTAGGTTGCGATGCTGAGCGGCGTACGGGTGTTTTAGCCCCTTATTATGCCTTCGAAAAAAGTCAGTTCAAGCAGCAAAGTTGCCACGGGTGAAAAAAGAAAAGTAGTGCGTACAACTATTGCATTTAAGAAAGAAATAATAGCCAAATATGAAGGAGGTGTGCGAGCGCCTTCTGCTGACCACCACAAAGGTAAGAAATCCTATTCATAAGATTACGATAACGCGAACGTACGATTAGCCTGGGTTAGCTTTAAGTTTACGTTAAACATTCAGGGTGTTGGAACGGAGCCCAACATTGAGGGTGTTGGAACGGAGCCCCCTTTCCAATGAACCGCTCACCACTTGTTGTGGAGACCCGGGTGCTAAATGACTTGTAAACAACCTGATTTTTTTATTTTTGGAACATAGCACGGGCTAAAAAGCTATACAACGAAAGATAATTCATTAAAAATGCGTCATTGACGCCTTTGAAATCTTGGCTCCTGTAGACAACAAACTAAAACAGAGCAACTCAGATGTTCAACTGTCTCGCCACAGTTTGCCGCGGTAGCCTCTATCTTGGTATCGTTTTTTTTTTTTTTTTCCGTTGCGGTTTGATGCTTCTGTGCGCATGCATCTGCCGCCTCATGTGGTAGTTATGTAGTGAAAGGAAGTCCGTCTCAGGGGCGGCAGTAGCTCAGGAGGTCTTGTCTTGGGATCAAGGGATCCCAGTTCGAATCCCGGCTCGTCAGTGTTACATGTCCAAGTGTCCTTGGGTAAGACACTGAACCCCTAATGCCCCCAATAAGCTTTAAGTTTACGTTAAACATTCAGGGTGTTGGAACGGAGCCCAACATTGAGGGTGTTGGAACGGAGCCCCCTTTCCAATGAACCGCTCACCACTTGTTGTGGAGACCCGGGTGCTAAATGACTTGTAAACAACCTGATTTTTTTATTTTTATACGTTCATGTTAGCGTAATCTTTCGTACGGAAGATTACGTTAACGCGAACATGCGATTAGCCTGGGTTAGCTTTATGTTTACGTTAAACATTCAAGGTAAACACTCAGGGTGTTGGAACGGATTAAAACAATTTACATTATTTTTAATGGGAAAAATGATTTCAGTGATCGAACAAATCGGTTTTCTAACAGGGTTCTGGAACGGATTATGGTCGAGAACCGAGGTTCCACTGTGGTGCCGAACATACACTATTTAAGTAGTTAACTACAACTTTTGTGTTGAGTTTTGATATTGACTAAATAAACCGGGCACTAATGGACAAGAGGACACCCTTGAACGTGTCTATAAATCCAATCGATGCCACAAATCCTATCTCTCACTCACAGGCAGACTGCGGGTTCGAACGTGGGCACACGAGGTTAGATAGCAGGATTCCCGGTTGAGTATTGCTGCTGACAGGTTGTTGTTTATTGTCAGCAGTAAAGATGTTTACAGAGGTACTGTATTGATGGGCCTTAATTGACCATATGGCTGTTTGTTTGTCCGATTGGAGAGCGGCCAAAGAGAGCGCCAATAAGGCCCAGGCGCACATACGTTCAATATGTCCTCTAACACCCGCACACACATTCACAGCAAGCGTTTTTTACCCACAGCCCATCTGTGCAATGTACTCTCTCAAACTGTTATGTGAATCACCAAAATGCCGATTCCCTGAATGTGTTTTATGCATACCTGTCGACCTGTACGTTTTTGCCGTACAAAGTACGATTATTATGCATTTTAAGACGTGTACGACATACGAGAAAAACTGTACAAAAAAAGGCAAATTTGTCAATTATGGGTACCATCCGGTATACACCGACTATGACGAAACGGCAAATCTATCAAGTCAAACGAGTTTGCCGCGGTAGCCTCTATCTTGGTATCGGGATTTTTTTTCGTTGCAAAAGAAGCAAGCAGTTTGATGCTACTGTGCGCATGCATCTGCCGCCTCATGTTGTAGTTATGTAGTGAAAGGAAGTCCGTCTCGGGGGCGGCAGTAGCTCAGGAGGTAGAGCGCTCGTCTTGGGAACAAGGGATCCCAGTTCGAATCCCGGCTCGTCCGTGTTACATGTCGAAGTGTCCTTGGGTAAGACACTGAACCCCTAATACCCCCAATAAGCAGGTTAGCGCCTTACATGGCTGCAAGGCCGCCATTGGGAAAATGTGGAGCACATTGTAAAGCGCTTTGGGAAGTCATTGACTTGAAAAGTGCTATATAAATGCAGATCATTTTATTTCATTTCATGTCCCTTTTTAGAGAACCAGATTTTTTGGCTCAACTCATTAAAGAGAGCCGGCTCTCAAACGGCTCACTTGCTTTGATGCATTATATTGAGAATCATTACTGTTGTATAGAGAAGTTAGTATAAAAGGAGAAAAAGAAAAAAGACAGGTTTGTGGTTATACCTTGAATCAGCATATTACCAAAAATAATTTACAGGGAGTGCAGAATTGTTAGGCAAATGAGTATTTTGACCACATCATCCTCTTTATGCATGTTGTCTTACTCCTAGCTGTATAGGCTCGAAAGCCTACTACCAATTAAGCATATCAGGTGATGTGCATCTCTGTAATGAGAAGGGGTGTGGTCTAATGACATCAACACCCTATATCAGGTGTGCATAATTATTAGGCAACTTCCTTTCCTTTGGCAAAATGGGTCAGAAGAGGGACTTGACAGGCTCTGAAAAGTCAAAAATAGTGAGATATCTTGCAGAGGGATGCAGCACTCTTAAAATTGCCAAGCTTCTGAAGCGTGATCATCGAACAATCAAGCGTTACATTCAAAATAGTCAACAGGGTCGCAAGAAGCGTGTAGAAAAACCAAGGCGCAAAATAACTGCCCGTGAACTGAGAAAAGTCAAGCGTACAGCTGCCAAGATGCCACTTGCCACCAGTTTCGCCATATTTCAGAGCTGCAACATCACTGGAGTGCCCAAAAGCACAAGGTGTGCAATACTCAGAGACATGGCCAAGGTAAGAAAGGCTGAAAAACGACCACCACTGAACAAGACACACAAGCTGAAACGTCAAGACTGGGCCAAGAAAAATCTCAAGACGGATTTTTCTAAGGTTTTATGGACTGATGAAATGAGAGTGAGTCTTGATGGGCCAGATGGATGGGCCCGTGGCTGGATCGGTAAAGGGCAGAGAGCTCCAGTCCGCCTCAGACGCCAGCAAGGTGGAGGTGGGGTACTGTTATGGGCTGGTATCATCAAAGATGAGCTTGTGGGGCCTTTTCGGGTTGAGGATGGACTCAAGCTCAACTCCCAGTCCTACTGCCAGTTTCTGGAAGACACCTTCTTCAAGCAGTGGTACAGGAAGAAGTCCGCATCCTTCAAGAAAAACATGATTTTCATACAGGACAACGCTCCATCACACGCATCCAAGTACTCCACAGCGTGGCTGGCAAGAAAGGGTCTAAAAGAAGAAAAACTAATGACATGGCCTCCTTGTTCACCTGATCTGAACCCCATAGAGAACCTGTGGTCCCTCATCAAATGTGAGATTTACAAGGAGGGAAAACAGTACACCTCTCTGAACAGTGTCTGGGAGGCTGTGGTTGCTGCTGCACGCAATGTTGATCGTGAACAGATCAAAGCACTGACAGAATCCATGGATGGCAGGCTTTTGAGTGTCCTTGCAAAGAAAGGTGGCTATATTGGTCACTGATTTGTTTTTGTTTTGTTTTTGAATGTCAGAAATGTATATTTGTGAATGTTGAGCTGTTATATTGGTTTCCCTGATGAAAATAAATAATTGAAATGGGTATACATTTGTTTTTTGTTAAGTTGCCTAATAATTATGCACAGTAATAGTCACCTGCACACACAGATATCCTCCTAAAATAGCTAAAACTAAAAAAGCCCCACTCCAACTTCCAAAATATTCAGCTTTGATATTAATGAGACTTTTGGGTTCATTAAGAACATGGTTGTTGTTCAATAATAAAATTAATCCTCAAAAATACAACTTGCCTAATAATTCTGCACTCCCTGTAATGCAGAAAATGAATTCATAATTTGGATTGGGATATGCTTCTCTAACCCTAACCCTAACCCTAACCCTAACCCCTAACCCTAACCCCTAACCCTAACCCTAACCCTAACCCTAACCTAACCCTAACCCTAACCCTAACCCTTATCCTAATCCTAACCCTAACTCAATCGCATAGGATGTCGAGAATTGATCTTAAACCTAAGCCCGGGTCCCATCGGGCCTAAAATGTAAATCATTTTGTCCGGGATTGGGATATGCTATTCCCTCGCTGACTTTTTTTTTCTCTAATTATCCACCCGTTATTGTTCTTTGTTTCCTTTTCGTTTTAGAGGATCCATGCGATGGGTTACGCCTCCCTGTCACGTCTCCCTCTCATGCCTCCCTCTCACGCCAACAAGCGTGCTTTAACTCTGAATGCTACAAAACATATCTTATGATGATTCAAAAACATGAATGTCAGGTTAATTGGTCCAAATTGTCCTTAGGTGTGAATGAGCGAGCGGATTTTCTGTCCCTGTGTGCCCTGCGACTGGCTGGCAACCGGTTCGGGGTGTCCCCTGCCCACTGCCCGAAGATAGCTGGGATGGCTCCAGCACCCCCGCGACCCTACTGAGGATAAGCGGTGCAGATGTCATAATTACTGATATGACTCAACTGTGCCCGCTCCTTTGGCCCCAACTGCCTCGGACTCTGATTGGCTCCCGATTAATACTTGTACCCACTCCTTTCTGTCCCCTTTTGTATGTCGGTCTGCGGACCTCTGTGAATACTAGGCAAGCCTTTTTTGACCCTATCCCGTTTTTTCTCCCGTCTGTTTCCGGCTACAACCCGTTTTGATCCTGACCACGTCTGCTCTCCCGTCCCGGCTTATAACCCGTTTCCGACTCCGACCACGTTTTTGCTCTTTTGTCCCGGCTGTTTTTTCCGTCCTTGACACTGCCATAGCTCGCTATGGAAGATCCACTTCCGTGTTCGTATCACAGTCCGAGTACGAGAGCGACTTGCTTCCCGCGCCTCGCGAACACGTAACGCAATTGGGTCCTGTTTCCGTTCTGGTATTGACAGCAAATAACGGATGGACGGATGGATACATAGCTCTTCTGTGTTTTTCCCGATACAAAATTGTGACACTTTGCAGAAAAGAGGGGTAAATATGTGAAGAGGTGTGTGAATAATGCAAGGGTGAACATTAAATGTCAGAGCTAAAAATTCCCGCCATAGTCTTGCTGAGATCCACTGCATATTTTATGTACATTCTAATTAGCGGCTGTGTCTCAGGAGAAGAGCAGAGGAGAATTAGGCCTGGCAGTTATGACTTTCACTTATTCCTACAACAATTTAATGATCTTCATTTGAAAGTCAAATCTGGCTCCTATATACAGTTGAACATCCTCACCGAGTGCAAGGAACTTCGACACATCTCACTCGTCATAAAAGAGACACCAGTGGCGACCATGACATGAATCTATTCAATTCAACTTTCTAAAAATTTAAAGGAGAAGTCCTATAAGTGGAACATTGACTTGAGGGCCAAGGTTAAGAAAAAACACATTTTCTGTAAAAGTGAGTATTGAGTCAGTTGAATGTTGAATGATATCTTAAGAATATTACCGTAAATTCCGGACTATAGAGGGCACCTGATTATAAGCCGCACCCACCACATTTTAAGAGGATAACCGCTTTTGTATATAAGCCGCATGCGCCCACATTAAAACATGTAACACAATCAAACATTTAACCCAAACACGTCTTTGAGTCCCGCGATTGTAACTGAATCTAAAGTACACAGTCCAAAAACCACAGCTGGCAAAATGAACGGAAAATGATACCAGTACTCAAGGTTTGATGCAGACCTGCAGAGTCCGGGTTCATTGAAAATAATCCAAGGAAAAAAAAATGTATATTTCCAAAGGTAAGGGTGGGAAACATATATATCCACTATTGTCCGCTGCGTCCACAAACATGTCTCACCTTTACTCCACTTCCCGTCAGCCCCCGTTGTTTTTGCCCCTTCTTTTTGATCCGCCCGTGGAAAACATATCAGAATAAGTCTGTAAAATAAATACATTACAAAAATATACAGTTGCAAATACATATTATACATGGTTACACAAATTTATATCCACTATTGTCCGCCGTGTCCATAAACAGGTCTCACCTTTACCCCACTTCCCGTCACCCTGCGTTTGTTCCGCCCCTTTTTTTTTTCCTAGCCCGTGCAAAACATGTCTAAAATAAATACATTAAAAAAATATACAGTTGCAAATATATGTTATACATGGTTACACATGTTAACAAAGAAAGACGGTACACCGAGAGAGTTTTCAAAGCTTTAATAATAATATTATAACTTTCATCCCAAACCGTGCCTGTGAAGGGTAGCAAAACGCTACTACCAACACGCTAGAAACACAGTAAACGGCTCTGTTAAAAAAAAAAAAAAAACATACCGTACTTGTAGTGATCACGGTAAACCGTCCTTATCTTCCTCCTTATAACTGATATCATTAAAGTCGTCTTCCCCAGTATGGGAACGAGACTGTCATAAAGACGTCGTCCCACGCTCCCTTATTCAAAAACACGCTAGCAACACGCTCGCAAAGTAAAGTTTACGTGCAGTAGCCCTGTTTCCTTCTTTACCGGACTGCTCGATTGCATTTAGCTTGAAAGCTGTGTCATGTGCCTGTCTTTTTGCAATTTGCATGGTGAGGATATGTCTACGCTAATTTAATTCGTGCACAAGCTAAGAAGTTGCAGTCTTCCTCGGCGCATATATTCCACCGGTCTAAATCTTACCTTTTGTACTCGAGCGCCGCTTGCGGCCGTTAGAAAAGTGACATAAATTGGCCGCATCACTGAATAAGCCGCTTTTTTTTCTAATAACAATGACCTAAAAGAAAGCTTTCCCTTATACCTTCATCTCAAACACGTTTGTCTTTCATCTCCGAGCTATGTGGATTCTTACTTATTCGATTCGCAAACACCATAGTTCTAGACGCACTATTCCCAATCTCTTGAATCGCTCATATCCCATTTTTTCATCTCTGCATTCCGCCAGTAATGTTTTTTTGTATCTAAATTCAAACAAGTGAATATTTGGACATTGATCTTTTGAATGTACTACAGCCCCTTAAGTTATCATTTCCCTCTATTTATATATTTTTTTTCTATAACGGCAATGAAAAACCTTACAATCCTTGGACGATTACCTGTTCTTACCGTTGGAGTTTCAAAAATGTCTCATTTGACTTCAAGATACTTCCCGAGGTGCGATTCACAAAGGAGCTTTAATGTGTTTCCCTCCTGAAATGAATGACACCCTGAGTTTTCCATTTAACAAAGCAGGTTAACTTAAACCAGAGTAAAATATGTAATTTTTCTCAAGGAGCAGTCACTTGAGATGTCGACCGGTTACCATGGTAACCTGCTCCGTAGTATTTTTCTCTCGATAAACGTCAAGTACTTTTTTCACTGAAACAAGATTCTATTTGCTCATTTGCTCAGTCAGATGGTGAGATTTTACCTAGATTTTCCGACATTAATTGAAAGAAACTAATGTTTTTCTTAAAAATGCATTGATTTCCACCAAAATGAAATGAATACATTTGTGTTTTCGGGTGTTTACCGTTTGTTCTGTGGCTTTTCATCATGGAGTGTTTGAACAGTGAACAATAGATTGTTTAGTGAGCTTCCAGATAGATAGATAGATAGATAGATAGATAGATAGATAGATAGATAGATAGATAGATAGATAGATAGATAGATAGATAGATAGATAGATAGATAGATAGATAGATAGATAGATAGATAGACAACATTTCCAAATTTACATTTTAGTAAACAATTAATAAATGTGTGCTATCTTTTCTTTACTTCATCATATTGGATGAGAAGAGATCACATTCTGTGCAAAAACTAGGGGGTTTGCAGTTGCAAAAGTAAGAACCCCCCAATAAATCTACTCGTTTTTGTCTCTACTTCATGTGTGGGCACAGTTGTTGGCAGGCAAGATTTATTTTATGCATGTTTTTTTCTCTTTTTCTATGTTTCTTTCTTTTATTTTCGTTTTTTCTGTTTCTTTCATTCTGTGTCTTTCAGTTTTCTTGCTTGTTTCTTTCTTTACTTCTGCTTCTTTCTCGTTTTCTGTTTCTTACTCTCAGTTTTCTTCTTTCCGTCTCTTTCTTTAAGTTTCCCTTTAACTGTATCTTTCTTTTCTTCTTTCTTTTCTCTATTACTTTCTTTTTTTGTGGCATTGTCTCCTTTTCCTTCTGTCTCTTTCTTTGTCTGTCTTATCTTCTTTCCTTTTCTTTTTTTAATCTCCTTCCTTTTATTTTTTTCATTTTATCTTTCTCTACTTCTCTCCTTATCTGTTTCACTCTAATTCCTTCCTTCCTTCCTTCCTTCCTTCCTTCCTTCCTTCCTTTCTCCCTCCCTTCCTTCCTTCCTTCCTTCCGTCCTTCCTTCCTTCCTTCCTTCTTTCAGTCTATTTCCCACATTCCTTCATTCTATCTTGTTTTATTTCTTCCCTTCTCTCTTCTACTTCGTTCTCTCTCATTTCTCCTACCTCCCTTTCACCCTTCCTTCCTTCTTTCCAAGTCTCTCTTTCACTCGTTCCTTCCTTCTCTCTATTTTGCTCCATCTTTCCTTCCTTTTCTTTCTTCCTCTGCGACCTTCCTTGTCTCCTTCTGTCCAGCTTTCTCTCTTTAGCTCCGGACTTCCTTTATTTTCTTCTTTCGCTACAACCTCACTTCCTTTCCACTTCTTTATTACTCCCGTATGTCTCTTTTTCTACCTTCTGTCTCTCTCTTTCTTAACCATCCTTCTCACTCGTTCTCTATCTTCATTCTTTCCTTCTATCCTTCCTTCCTTCATCCTACTAGGATAGCGTATAGATTATTCATGTTATCTAAATAGCTGTACAAAAGCAATCTAGTTTCATTATATTTAACAGATTTTTCCAGTAAAATCTAACTGACTATCGTTGGGTTTGTTAATATTATTGTTAGAAAGTTTTTTTATTATTATTAAAAAAAAATATCAAAAATAATTGGCAATTTATCATGCCCAATTAGATGAAACAGGATCATTTTCTGTGACATTCAAGACAACGTCTGGCTGCACAATCGATGAAGAAACAGACTCTTAAAGGGACGGCTCCCTCTACTCAGATCTGTTGGTGTGAAATCCATTTCAACTCTGCCAGTGAGTGACCTTTCAACCAGAGTGGTTGTTTTTCGATGTGTATGTTTCGATCTGCCACTTAAAAGCTGGGGATATATTTTTAGCTGTGCAGCCACTAAATTGGCAGGCACTGTAATGACTAGTGCCAAATCAAAGCTGCACTGTTTCAGGATTCAAATGAGCTCGTTGAAGGCAGTTGCCTTTCAATCGTGATTGCATGCAATCGACAAACTCTGACCAGAAGAGGGTGGTAACGAGTTACATTTACTCCGTGAAAAAATGGGGGCTCAAAATTACTAATTAAGAAGTGACTTAAGTCAAAGTTACAGTGCATGAAGGTAAAAATACACGGGTTGCCCTGATATTGTGTCCTAAATGCGGTATTTTGAAGTCGAGTCGAAGTAGAACGAAGTTGAGTAAAGTTAGTAGAGAACCGGCTTCTTCGGCTCAGCTCACTAAAAGGAACCGGCTCTTTCGGGTCCTAAACGGCTCTTCAGGTTGTTTTTGCTTCTTTAATCCCAACAAGACCAAATAGTATGTAAAATTATGCACAAAATGACCTAAAGGAAGGGGGGAATGGAATAAAAAAGAAAAAAATACCAAAATGAAAAAGTAGTGAAAAGCTGAGAAAAAAATAAACAAAAGGAAGAGAAAAAAGGAAAAATTTAGAAAAAAAGCCAGAAAAAAAGAAAAAAAAGAAATGTAGGAAAAAAGTAAATAGAGAACAAAAAGAAACAAAAAAGTAGGAAAAAACATGGAGAAAAAAAAGAAAATTTTGTGTTGCATTCAAATAATTTCCAATTAAATCAAGTGAATCTTGTTGGCAACATTGTACTTCCACTAGAAAATGTGATTAAGTACGGTTCTGTATCTTGCAACCGACTAAATAAGCCCCCCAAAATGTTAATATTATGCGACAAAATATATCAGGAAATAAAAATAAATGGAGATCTTGTGAAAGAATTGTAAGAACAAACGACGTTTGTAGGCCGTACAACCTTTGCAATAGTACATGAGTCAATTCATTCAAAAGAGAAAAATCATTTTGCATTGCCGGAAACTCAGCAAAATGTAACGTGATGTCAAGTTTTGGACATGTTTGATAATTAATTATCTTGCCACACTTGGGATTATGGGTGCTCACTGTTGTTTCAAGCATTGGTCACTGACTTTGTGTGAACACTCAGACCCGTGGAAAATTAGAGGGAACATTGGTTGGGACTTCTGTGAGTGTCTATAAATCACTATACATTTTACTTATACCTTGAAGGATTTTACACATTTGACTATAAAGGATTTTATACGATTGAATACAAGTTATATTTATTGAGTTTAATGCAAGTTATTCACTGACTGGGCTGTAGTTCAATGACCGGGCACGCTGTTCCAAATGCAGAATGTATACTCTAAATAACAAATATTTTGCTTACCTTAAAGAACGTGGCGACCATAGGAAACGGGGACAATTTGCGATGTCTTCATCAGGTCATCACCTGGGTGGATGGGGAGGGACGCTCAGGGTTCCAAACCCTGAGATTCTTTTCTCGAAGTCTTTTCACCTCAAATCACGCTGGGGTCACCAGAATTGTTGGGAATTAAATATCAAAATGTATCTTTTACCAAATTGTTCGAATTAGTTATCTGACTCCATTAACCAAACACAACCAACATTCACCCAAGAATTTATGCGCGCTCGTTTTTTGACGGAAAAGATTAACAGGAAAGCCATCATTTCCATACGGGGGCTGATTCAATGTCATTAACAATCTAACTAAGTGCCGAATTAGTTAGTTGGAGTCTCTGGGAAGCCCTCTTCTGAAAGTCCTTTAGCTCTCTTCTTATTGGCCAACTTCTCCCCGCACAATGGCGCGCCGACTCCTCCTATGGGCGCGCCAATGAAGCCCCCTGGGCTTCACCATTTCGGAGAAGAGCGCCGCGATGTCTGGAACACTCAAAACAACACCGAGCGTTTCTACGTCATCAGGGCCTTGTTCTCAAAACAACGCCTGCCGTCCTCCGTCTGGATGTGCTGATTATCTTATCAGCAGTACGTCCCGTTCTGTAAACAACATTTTCCACCACTCATGCCTGACCTGAACTTTCACTGCTCATTGAATAAAGGCACAGTCAGTAAATAACTACAGCATTAAACTCAATAAATGTAACTTGTATTTAATCATATAAAATCCTTTATAGTCAAATGTATAAAATCCTTCACGTTCCAGTACAATTCGCTTTAAATCCCAAGCCAAGACGTACCCAAAGGAAGTTGAATGCTGTTCTTGAACCATTTGGAGAATATGGACGAGTTTGGTCTCATTTGAAAGGTTACACTCTGAAGTTTGGTCCTAAATTGAAATAATTACTGCAAGTGGTAATATCATTGAGTAATCTGAGTTATAAGACACATAAATATAAGGCTTTTATTCTTCCCTGTATTGTTTTGCAATTAAATGCCTGAAGATGAGTGTACCATGGTCGTCTTAGCTGAACAACAAGTGGGACATTTGCTACAGACATTTAATAACTTTTCAAATTTGATTGAAAGATGAAAAACTAAACATTGCATTTTACACATTTTTCTTTGGGCAGGTTTAGGCATTTCCAAAAGTTGTCTTTTGGAGACGACCACTTTGTATTTTACTTCGGCCAATGTTTAGATATTGTGAAAGAGTTGTAAATGTTTGACTTATCTTTCTTGGAATCAAACACTTGCAAGTAATAATGGAGCAAATGACGAATCCCCCCAAAAATAAGATTCTTATTGATAATTAATTGTATTCACGTTAGTGTGCACGTTCAAACTATGTTGTGGTCACAAATGGGGTATTTTATTGGTGCTGAATAATTGATTTGGTTTGTTGCCACAATATGACTTTACCCAACGTTGGGCTCCGTAATTTGGTACTCTTGCAAACAAATTCCTTTTGGTCTTCAAACAAAACATAATTTGTGTCGACATTACATTAAACAATAATATCCGATTAACACGTAAAACCTTTTAACTTACATCACGTGACTTTCTTAATTGTGTTTGTCAAAGCAGAGGATCTGCCGGTCTAGCAAAGTGCAAATTCAAATAAAAACACCTTGACTCGGTTTTTTTTTCCGTGCCTGTGTATGCAGCGTTTCACCGGGAATTAATTCACTAATTTGTTTGCAAGGTAAACAGGGAATACTTAAAATCTCATTTCCTTTCAAGCACCCTCTCTGCTGCTTTGCATATCCTGTCTGATATGTTCATTTGTCTCTAAAGACTTCATTCCGTCCAGTAATATTTTTGAGTCATTAACGGAGGCAGCAAACAGCAAGTCCCGACTCTCCGAAGGCCGAGAGTCACCAATTAGAACAGAATGTTATGTTTTTTTGGGGGGTTATGATGAATGAATGATTGACAACTTTATTCGAACATCAAAATAAAAAAAAAAGAAAAACAAAAACAATAGCTCAACAACAAATAGTCACATACCGTACATTCCGGACTATAGAGTGAACCTGATTATAAGCCGCACCCACCACATTTTAAGAGGATAACCGCTTTTGTACTTACACAAGCCGCACCTGCATATAAGCCGCATGTGCCCACATTAAAACATGTAACACAATCACGAAACTAACCCAAACCCGACTATGAGACCCGCAATCGTAACTGAATATGAAGTACACCTTCCAAAAACAACAGCCGGCAAATTCAATGTAAAATGATACCGGTACTTAAGATATGACGCAGACCTGCAGAGTCCAGGTCCCGTTGAAAATAATCCAAGGAAAAAAAAGTATATTTACAAAGGTAAGAGTGGGAAAAATATATATTCACTATTGTCCGCTGCGTCCACAAACACGTCTCACCTTTACTCCACTTCCCATCAGCCCCCGTTGTATTCGCCCCTTCTTTTTGATTCGCCCGTGGAAAACATATCAGAATAAGTCTCTAATATAAATACATTACAAAAATATACAGTTGCAAATACATTTTATATATGGTTACACATATTTGAGACTGGGAGGTTCGGGTTCGCGCCCCGGCCGAGTCATTCCTAAGACTTAAAAAGTGGTCGGCGGAGCCCTCTGTTGGCTGCGGCTGCATCGGCTCGCTACAACGGGTCAGGTGCAATCGACATTTCGTTCTGTGTACATTGTTACACAGAATGACAATACAAGGAAATTATTATTATTATTATTATTATTTACTAAGAAAGACGGTACACCGAGAGAGTTTTCAAAGCTTTAATAATAATATTATAACTTTCATCCCAAACCGTGTCTGTGAAGGGTAGCAAAACGCTACTAGGAACACGCGCAACACAAGGACACGGGTTTGTCAAAAAAAAATAAAAAAAATATGGTATTTGTAAAAACCATGGTAAATCGTGCTCATCTTCCTCCTTATAACTGACGTCATTAAAGTCGACTTCCCCAGTATGGGAAAGAGACGTCGTCCTACACACCATTATTCAAAAACATGCTTGCAGCACACTCGCATATATTCCACCGGTCTAAATCTTACCTTTTGTACTTGAGTGCCGCTGGCGGCTGTTAAAAAAGTTACATAATTGATGCAGACCTGTAGAGTCCGGGTCCCGTTGAAAGTAATCCAAGGAATAAAGTGTATATTTCCAAAGGTAAGGGTGGGAAAAATATATCAGATGAACACATTTTCTCACGCAACTCCTTTTTCTTTAACCAACTTTTTACCCCCTCTTCTTTCCTTGTCTGTCCCTCACCTTTAGCGGTCCCCACTTAAACTCGGCACCCCGCGTTTGTTCCGCCCCTCATTTTTCGTTCACCTGTGCAAAACATATCAGAATAAGTGTCTAAAATAAATACAAATAAATACATTACAAAAATATACAGTTGCAAATACATATTATACATGGGTTACACATATTTACAAAGAAAGAGGGTACACCGAGAGAGTTTTCAAAGCTTTGATAATAATGATATAGCTTTGACAAGGCAGTTAACGGTAGCAACACTCGAGCGCCGCTAGCAGCCGTAAATTGGCCGCATCACTGAATAAGCCGCAGGGTTGAAAGTTAGGGAAAAAAGTATAGGCTTATAGTCCGGAATTTACGGTTGTTTTGCTGTTATTCAAAACAAAATAGACAATTTGAATGTGTACTATTTTTTCCAGGCCAGTGGGAGGTGACTGCCAGAAGAAATGCCGGTCCCAGGTGCCCTAGTACATCACCACGGGGACCATGGCGACTCAGTGGCCAATGAGAAAAGAGGAGCCCTCCAGCGGATCTGCCTCTCCTGCTAGATGGTCGCCATCCTCCTTGATGCCTCTATGGTGGACGGGGCTCTTCTTGTGGCTTCTGTGGCCCGTTAAAGCCGAGCAAGTGGCCATCGGGGGGCAGGCTTCATCGGTTTCCTCCCCTGCTGGTTCGTCGGCGTGGGGCTTCAACACGAGGCAGAGCGCCGGGCAGTTGGACTGGCTGCTGTCTGAAAAGGGACCTTTCCACCGCTGTCCTGAGTACACCGAGTTCAGGGAGAGGTTCCAGCAGGGGTTTTCTACCAGATACAAGATTTACAGGTAAGTTTGGTCCAAGGAAGAATATGTGATTTGTGTGGAGAAAATCACTTTAATGTAAATTCCGGACGACAAGTAACACTGCGGATTTAAATCTGGTGCAGCTTTTTGTTTTTGATTGTGAGGTTGATGGTCACAAGGGTGTCTTCACCCTGTCCTGCAGATCTCCCGAGCTGTGGTGCTCATCTGGGCCCTGGCGGGGGCTATGCTGTCTCGTGGCGGGTCAGCTCAGCTGGTGCCTACCAGCCAGTGCGGGCAATGGTTTTTAGTAAAACACATCATCTTGATTTCTGCCAAATGCTCTGAATGTCAAAGAGAAGAGAATCAATAAATCTCAGGTAAACGGCAGTAGCTATGACTCCCTTCGTTAGCCAAACGGCTTCTCAACTTATTAGTCACGCGCATGAATGGATATCGAGATTGGTCCTGATGTGGTAAAACCGCGGTTTTACCTGAATTAGCGGGGAAATGGCTACGAAAAGAAATACATTTTGACGCAGTTAAGACACTCCTTTGCTGTCAACCTTTATTAACAAGTACAGCAGTCAATATTAATGTAATTGGTATTAACACATACTCACAAGTGCCACAAAAAAAAAAAAACACCATGCTTAAATGCTTGGAATTTTTTAACAAGTAGTGTCAACTGATTAGATATTTCATTATGGCAGCAGCTGATTATTAGATATATGTTTCCTATAATGATCTCATCGTTTTTGGCCCGATATGATAATGGCTGAATGATTAGTAAAGTAATATGTTATACGCTGGTTTATTCCACTTATACTCAAATTTTTTGTCCTAAGGTTGACCTCAGCCTTGAGTTCAACTTTTTAGAAGGATGTCATAAAACGCCTGTGCTTTGGAATGTTTTCTTTGGTTTCAGTCTGTGCAGATAACAAAAAATTATCACCTCGCCTGGGGGGTTAGAATGTGTGTGTCGTGCCCCATTCTGTCCGGAGGGTGATGACTTATAACCCTTCTCCCAAGCATCAAAGGATGTTTGGGAAACTTGCATCAACACAGCGCGGACCAATAAGCCAGAGGCTTGATCATGGGGCATGAACATTTCATCGCCATGGGTGATAAGAGGAGGAGACCCCGGAACCTCGTCATTTTCTGCACACGATTGTATTTGGCACAGGCAGAATTACCTGATTTGTTCAACTCTTTAATTCGGCTAAGCAAATTGATATATGGACTATATTCGGCGCCCGGCTCAATAATTTTCGTGACTTTAGAACATGCTCCAACTGTATGGGATTAGACAAGACACGGGAAGTGTCTTCGGAGTCAGATCTCAGTATAAAAAATGTTAAAACCCTACATTAGCAAAGAGCTCACTATTTGGAGCTGTTTCAAGTAAGATCTCACTGATGATAATACAAAATCTAACACACAGCAATGTCCGGATATTTTTCGATATCCCCCAAAAATGTTCGGATCTACAATTTTTTCGTAAGTCGTATGGTCGTAAGTAGGGGAGCACCTGTACTTATCATATTTTATATCGTAGTTTTCCCTTTCAAGTCTTTATTCGGTGTTCATCCTGGAGTGCTACGTCTAATCTCGATGTAAATAGTCAATAACAGTGAAAATAATTCTAAATGGGTTGCCACCATTAGCTTCATAGCTGTTTTTATGGTACAAAATGAGATGACTTGCAATACTTTGACGCCTGACGTCATGATCAATGTTCCCTCTAAGCTGCGCTCGTGCGCAATCGCTCACTGCCCGCAGATTCTCAGGACACAAGAAAATCTAGCCAGCGCACAAAAAACAGGGCTCGAAATTGCTAATTAAGAAGCGAATTAGGTCAAAGTTACAGTGCATGAAGGTAAAAATGCACGGGTTCCCCTGACGCTGTTTTCTAAATGCTGTATTTTGAAGTCAATCTCGAAGTCGAACAAAGTTGAGTAAAGTCGGTTGAGTTTTTCGAGAACCGGCTTCTTTGGCTCGGCTCACTAAAAATAAATGGCTCTTTCGGGTCTCAATCGGCTCTTCAGGTTGTTTTTGCTTCTTTAATCCCTACACGACCAAATATTATGTCAAATTGTGCAAAAATGCCTTAAAGGAAGGGGGGGAAATAGAACAAAAATGAAAAAAAATACCAAAATGAAAAAGTAGAGAAAAGCTGAGAAAAAATAAACAAAAGGAAGAGAAAAAAGAAGGAAAAATTCAGAAAAAGCCAGAAAAAAAGAAAAGAAAGAAACAAAGTAAAAAAGTAAATAGAAAACAAAAATTAACAGCTAGGAAAAAAAAACACAATGAGATTTTTTTAAAGGAATTAAAAAAACAGGGAAAAAGAAGAGAAAGTTTGTGTTGCATCTAAAAAATTTCCAATTATACCAAGTCAATCTTGTTGCCAACATTGTACTTCCACTAAAAAAAATGTGTATAAATACAGTTGTGTATGGTGCAACCGACGAAATAAACCCCCAAAAATGTTAGTATTATGCGACAAAAGATACCAGGAAAAAAAAAAATGAAAATCTTATGAAATAATTGACGTTTGTAGGCAATCGTACATGAGTCAATTCATTCAAAAGTGAAAAATAATTTTGCATTGCCGGAAACTCCGCAAAATGTAACGTGATGTCAAGTTTTGGACATGTTTGATAAAGTCTCAGTTGCCACACTTGGGATTGCCGTCGCTCACTGTTGTTTCAAGCGTTGCTCACTGACTTGGAAAATTACAGGGAACATTGGTCATGATACAGAAGTTTGGGCCATTATTTGTTCCAGGCCAAAGGGAATGTCTGTGAAATCATGTTTTATTTCCATCCCCATCGCTTTTTTGTGCAGCTTCACTCTACCTCAGGCAGTTGGAGTGTGTTTTTGCCTCGTGACAAATTGTGTAATTGCCGTGACCTCAAATTTTAATCATCCTCCTTTCGTCAGCCCTCCTTCCAGACAGCGCTTCTGCGAACGTAGAGATTTCGGTCTTCAAGGAGACGCATAAATTGCATGCAATTTATCGGAAAAGCACCTTGACCTTAGACTCATTTTTTTAAGTTTGTTGAATGGCTTCCGGGATGTCGTGTTTGTTTATCCGACAGCAGTGCGTTGGCTTTGGTACGAGTTTGATGTGTTTCCACTGGCTTTTTTTTTTTGAATTACCCAAAAAATATATGAAGAGACGATTTTTTTTTTTAGTTTTAGATACAATTCCGGACTATAAGCCGTTACTTTTTCCCCAAACTTTCAACCCTGCGGCGTATTCAGTGCCAATTTATGTAATTTTTCTGAATTGACTCATGTACTATTGCAAAGGTTGTACGGCCTACAAAACGTCGTTTGTTCTTAAAATTCTTTCACAAGATATCCATTTCTTTTTGTTTCCTGATATATTTTGTCGCATAAAATTAACATTTTTGGGGGCTTATTTAGTCGGTTGTAAGATACAGAACTGTACTTAATCACATTTTTTAATAGAAGTACAATGTTGGCAACAAGATTCACTTGATATAATTAGAAATTATTGGAACGCAACACAAACTTTTTCTTCTTTTTTCCGTGTTTTTTTTCTACTTTTTTTTTAAATTCCTTTAAAAAAATCTCATTCTGTTTATTTTTTCCGAGCTGTTACTTTTTTCTTTTTGTTTTCTATTTCCTTTTTTTCCTACATTTCTTTCTTTTATTTTTTTCTGTCTTTTTTCTAAATTTGTCCTTCTTTTTTTCTCTTCCTTTTGTTTCTTTTTTTCACAGCTTTTCACAACTTTTTCATTTTGGTATTTTTTTTTAATCTTTTTTGTTCTATCCCCCCTTCCCTTAAGTCATTTTGTGCATAATTTTACATAATACTTGGTCATGTTGGGATTAAAGAAGCAAAAACAACATGAAGAGCTGGTTAGGACCCGAAAGAGCCGGTTCCTTTTAGTGAGCCGTGCCGAAGAAGCCGGTTCTTAACAAACTCTACAGACTTTGCTTTACAACTTCGTTCGACATTGACTTCAAAATACCGCATTTAGGACAGAACGTCAGGGGAACCTGTGTATTTTTTACCTTCATGCATTGTAACTTTGATTTAAGTCGCTTCTTAATTAGTAATTTTGAGCCTTCATTTTTGTGCGCTGGCTAGATTTCTTGTGCGCTGAGAATGTGCGAGCAGTGCGCAATTGCGCGCAGCTTAGAAGGAACACTGCTTATACTCATACTATATTATACTTTGTAGAATCAAGTTGTCGATGTATACTATTCATCTATAGCCGCATATAATTTAGACGCATAAACAAACATGTATTTGGAGGGATGTCTGTGAATTTCAGATATCTGAGTATATTATCGAATAGGAACTAAGCCTCCCTGAGTCTGTTATTTCTATTATGCAGAGAAGCAATCTCCATTCTTTATCGGGCTTATTACTCACGGTTGGCTTGTTGAAACGAGTCCATGATGATCCTCGCTATTGCGACCGTGTAGGGAAAAAGAATCGCTCCAGATGACTCTCCAGGGGGCTTTATAGTGCACCCTGCATGGGGTTATTTCCAAACCGTTTCAGCAAAGATTCCCACACCCGAGATTGTGGTGAATAGCTGAGTGGCTAACTTGGCTGCTTTCCATAAAAGAAACATATAATTCGTTTGGTTGGTTGGAGCTGGAATGAATGGATCCATTTTAGGCCCCACTTGTGTAGGAGTCATGGTGTTTACTACTTTATTTCGGAATCGTGTCGAGTTGAGTGGGAGTGGGTGGATTGATCCAAATATCGATATATTCGATGCTAAGTACTTCACGCCTTCCACCAATTTAGTCAAAGTGCCGCTTCTACATACCTGTCAACCAGTGTTCCCTCTAAGCTTGCGCACTGCTCGCACATTCTCAGCACACAAGTAAATCTAGCCAGCGCACAAAAATCAGGGCTCAAAATGACTAAATAAGAAGCGACTTAAGTCAAAGTGACAGTGCATGAAGATAAAAATACACGGGTTCCCCCGACGTTGTGTCCTAAATGCCGTATTTTGAAGTCGAGTCGAAGTAGAACGAAGTTGAGTAAAGTTAGTAAAGTTTGTGGGGAACCGAATTCTTCGGCTCGGCTCACTAAAAGGAACCGGCTCTTTCGGGTCCTAAACGGCTCTTCGGATTGTTTTTGCTTCTTTAATCCCAACATCACCAAATATTATGTAAAATGATGCACAGAATAACTTAAAGGAAGGGGGGAATTGAACAAAAAAGAAAACAAATACCAAAAATGAAAAAGTAGTGAAAAGCTGAGAAAAAAAGAAACAAAAGGAAGAGAAAAAAAGAAGGAAACATTTAGAAAAAAAGCTAGAAAAAAAAAGAAAAGAAAGAAATGTAGGAAATAGAGAACAAAAAGAAAAAAAAACGTAACAGCTCGGAAAAAATGAACACAATGAGATTTTTTTTTTAAATGAATTAAAAAAAAAGGAGAAAAAGACACGGAAAAAAGAAGAAAAAGTTTGTGTTGCATTCAAATAATTTCCAATTATATAAAAGTAATCCTGTTGCCAACATTGTACTTCCACTAAAAATTGTGATTAAGTACAGTTCTGTATCTAACAACCGACTAAATAAGCCCCCAAAAATGTTAATATGATGCGACAAAATATATCAGGAAATAAAAAGAAATGGATAACTTGTGAAAGAATTGTAAGAACAAACGACGTTTGTAGGCCGTACAACCTTTGCAATAGTACATGAGTCAATTCATTTAAAAGAGAAAAATAATTCTGCATTGCCGGAAACTCAGCAAAATGTAACTTGATGTCAAGTTTTGGACACGTTTTATCATTAATTATCTTGCCACACTTGGGATTATGGTTGCTCACTGTTGTTTCAAGCGTTGCTCACCGACTTTGTGTGAACGCTCAGACCCGTAAGGAAAATTACAGGGAACATTGGTTAAGTGATTCCTGGCTTTAACTGGTTACATCATCTGGTTCAACAAAAATACCCTCACACATTAAATTGTGGCACACACATACATGCACAATTTCATTCCAAAAGAAAAATGGCACAAAGTCAAGTGTACACTTGAGAGGAGATTCAACATTTCTCTTTTGAAGAGCTCTTCCATTTTGCACCTTCTCCTCTTTTACATAATGAATTTCCCTTTAAGAGTCCTTCGTTATTTAGTGGGGGAAATTAAAACGTGTCTATTGCACTGATTTTAAATGTTAAAGTGGATACGCAGTCAATATAAACAGACATTTTGTGTTTTTTTTTTATGCTTTAAGGCACACACTAGAGTACAGGTGTGAAACAGGCGGCCCGTGGGCCAGATCAGGCCCGCTAAGGGATTGAATCGGGCTCACGATACAACACTCGGAGAAGTGCAAGAGAAAAACAAGCGGCAGGTTGAAATGTGTCAACATGATGGTGCCAAAGCCAGGTGCCTCTCACAAAGACACTGTACTTATATATTTCTGTTTCTCTCTGTCCGTCTCTCTCCCTCTATCTCTCTCTCTCTCGATCTCTCTCTCGATCTCTCTCTCTCTCTCTTCCACCCCTTTTCTCCCACTCTGTCTCTTTCTCTCTCTGTGTCTTTTTAACTTCTTTTGCTCTAACTTCCTTTTTTCCTTTTCTCTCTTTTCTCTTTATCTTTTCCTACCCTTCGCGCTTTCTTTTCTTTTTTCTCTCCTTCTGTCTTTCTATTTCCCTTTGGATTTCTTTCTTCCTCTCCCTTTTCCCCCCTCTCTCACGACTTCTCTTTTTATCTCTTTTGTTTCTCACGCTCTCTCCCTCTCTCTTTTTCTTACTTTGTCCCGCCCTCTCTCTTTTTCCCTCCCTCTTTCTCTTATTTCTTTATCTTTTTATTTCTCTTTAATCTACTATTCTGGCCCCCGATAGAATGTTTGTTCTATCGTGTGGCCCCCGTGTTAAAATGAGTTTGACACCCCTGCACTAGAGGTAATATCTTGGGCCTGGACCCCGGATGACTACTTTTTACGTCTACTTGAGTGATTGTCAGGACCAGAACAGAAACAGGACCCACTTGCGTGACATTTACCAGAAATTTTATCGAAGGGAAAAGGAAGGTGTTTGCTGGTCGCGGGAAAGAAGTCACTCTCGAACTCGGATTGTGATCCGAACACGGGAGTGGATCTTCCGTAGCGAGCGATGGCGGTGTCAGGGAGGGAAAAACAGGTCGGTAGCCGGGACTGGGAGAGCAAGGTATAGCCGGGGTCGGAAACGAGTCATAAGCCAGAACGGGACAGTAGACGTAGGCGGGGGAAAAAAAGAGGTCGTAAGCCGGGACGGGAGAACAGACGTGGTCGGGATCAAAATGGGTCGTAGCCTGAGACAGACGGGAGCAAAAAGGGACAGGCGGGAGTCAGGGTCGACAAAAATGGCTTGCCTTGTCTAAACAGAGGTTCACAGACGGACTGACAACAGGGGAATGACAGAACTGGGTTTAAACAGGGACAGGGAGCCAATCAGAACCCGCGGCAGTTGGCGCCAAAAGAGCAGGCACAGCTGAGTCACATCAGTGATCATGACAGGGGAAAAACTGCATTCACTGATCGGATAAAATAAACCATTTAATGCACTAAATGCCAAACATGAGACTTTTTTCCCCATTTTTTTATGAATAAACGTGTTGTGTTGAAAAAATATATGGATTATAACCAGGGTTGGGTAGGGTTACTTTAACTGAATTACTTTCAATTAATTTTGGATTACTCCAATACCAAATATGCTAATAAAAGACAAAAGAAACTAAATATGAATAAAATGATGACTCACAACACACGGCAAGCTTTCTCTCCTGGCTTTGATCTATTTGATCTCTGGCAAAACGAACATAAAATGCTACAGAAACAAAATGAAAATGAATCCAAACAGCTTGCCAACATCATTTTTGCAGTTCCATGTATTCCGTTTTTCCCCAAGCCTGCACAAAATTGAGTCATTTTATTGATATTTAGTTTATTTTGTCTTTTATTAGCATATTTGGTATTGGAGTAATCCAAAAGTAATTGAAAGTAATCCAGTTAAAGTAACCCTACCCAACCCTGAGCATAATACTGAAAAACAAAGTTAAATATTTGGAGTTTACTGATCCGGACCGCCTCAGACCAGAACGTATAGATCCGGCCCCAGAGACAAACTGAGTTTGACAACCCTGGACTAGAGTTTGAATATGTGCATTTTTAAATTAAAAATGCATGTTCTCCTGAATGTTGATTTTGTGAAAAAAAAAATGAAATATGCACATATTTTGTCCTTATTAAAAAGTTCAGTTTAGTAATAAATTAAGTTAGAAAGTACGATGGTCCAAGTGACTGGACCGATTAGTGCAAGTGAATATCTGGCTTCAGGTAGCACTTTTCAAACTTTATGTTCCAGGGTTGGGTAGGGTTACTTTAACTTGATTAGTTTCAATTACTTTTGGATTACTCCAACACCAAATATGCTAATAATAATAATAATAATAATAATAATAATTTCCTTGTATTGTCATTCTGTGTAACAATGTACACAGAACGAAATGTCGATTGCACCTGACCCGTTGTAGCGAGCCGATGCAGCCGCAGCCAACAGAGGGCGCCGCCGACCACTTTTTAAGTCTTAGGAATGACTCGGCCGGGGCGCGAACCACCGACCTCCCAGTCTCAAAGCGGGCGCCTTACCAAAGACAAAATAAACTAAATATGGATAAAATGACTAAATTTTGTGCAGTTTGGGGAGTAACGGAATACATGGAACGGCAAAAATGATATGGATTGGATTTATTTTCATTTTGTTTCTGTCGCATTTTATGTTAGTTTTGCCGGAGATCAAAGAGATCAAAGCCAGGAGAGAAAGCTTACCACGTGTTGTGAGTCGTCATTTTATTCATATTTAGTTTCTTTTGTCTTTTATTAGCATATTTGGTATTGGAGTAATCCAAAAGTCATTGAAAGTAATCCAGTTAAAGTAACCCTACCCAACACTGGATGTAACTACAGTAAATGCATCAGATATTGTCTTAATCCCATTACTTCTACATTCAAAAATATGTTGTTTATCTTCCTCCTTCCATTTTTTGGGCGAGGGTGAGGGAATACATTATCTAGGAATGAGTAACATACTACCTGATCTTAAGTCAATACTCCGAGCTAAGTTCGCAACTTTTATTTTTTCTTATTTTTAATTCAATTTCACTCCCTCCAAAACGCTAACTGCCGTGTCTAACTCTAAACGTGTGCTGCGTTTCACTCTTCTTTACTCTTCCTCGTCTTTGCTTCTACTATTTTACCTGCAACTATGTTGATTTTGTTGGCTTGCAGCACACAACATAAACACATGTAGTTGATTAATTCTATCCCGCAAGTGTTCCTAGCTGGTTGTAAATTCCAAGTAGGCATGACGAGGCAGATGGGCAGTTGTTTTTTGTTTTTGTTTTAGCCTGGCCACATTTCTTTCATTGAAAAACCCTCACAGAACACCACCAAGGTGTGCCGTTGCATTTCTGGTAAGAGTAAATTTAAATGAAAAATAGCTTCCGCTAGACCAGACAGGCACACTAATTAGATGATTCCCCACGGCACAGTACAACAATTAATTGTTGTGCCAGCACGGTGGTTAAAAAACAATGGTCCAGGATCAATGAGATAGAGGCTACCGCGGCGAACTGGTTTGACTCGATTGATTTGCCGTTTCGTGATAGTAGGTGTGTACCAGATGGTACCCATAATTGACAAATTTGCGTTTTTCCGTACAAATTTTCTTGTATTTCGTACACGTCTTAAAATGCATAATAAACATACTTTGTACGGCAAAAACGTAGAGGTTGACAAGTATGCCAAATGACAGTTTGTGTCATGATTACTGACGTGAGTCACCTGTGCCCACCTGGCTCCCCGTTCCTATTTAAACCCACTCCTTTCTGTCACTTGTTGTTAGTCCGTCTGCGAACCTCAGTTTACTCTAGGCAAGCTTTTCGACCCTGACTCACTCCTGTTTTGGCTCATGTCTGTTTCCCGGCTTCGACCCGTTTTTTGATCTTGACCACGTCTACTCTCCTCTCCTGGCTTTCGACTTGTTGCTGATCTCGTTCACGTTTTTTGCTCGTTAGCTCTCCTGTCCCGGGTACTGATCTTTTTTTTCCGCTCCGGACACCGCCATCGCTCACCACGGAAGTGCCACTTACGCGTTCAGAGCGTCCTGCTCCCCACGACGAGCGATTACCGGATCGTGTTTGCAATCCTTTCCCTTCTTCCCAATAAAACTGAGAGAAACGTATGCAAGCGGGTCCGGTTTCTGTTCTGGTCCTGACAGTTTGTCCATCTACTTGGCTAGCAAAATTCATTCCTGCACTGAAGGTGAGACACAATTAAGAGTAGTGAGTGTCAGGCAGTGTTGAAGGTGTTTAAACACATGGGTTGTTGTTTGTTTCTGCATTGTCCGCTGTTGTTATAAGTCTCAGACAGAACTGATTTGAATGCAAATGAGGGATCAGGCATCTGGCGAGTAAACACTTTGTTCTATCCAAAAAACAAGAGTCGAAAAAACAACTGGAAGAAATGAAGACACTCGTGGTTCACGGATCCTTTAACCACCATGGTTGTCGGGGTTCCAATGAGAATGCAACTCTGGACAGTTTTCTGCGCTGTTGACAAATCCTGGGCTGTTTTGGGTGGTATCAATATTGGAACCTGTCAATTCCTTAATGTTTTTCGTCCAGTTATTTTTTGGGTCTTCCTCTCCTCCTGCCCCCCTAGTCTGTTTCCTGAAAAATTATTTTGACCAGTCCTGATGTTCTTGTCACGTGGCCAAGTTTCCGTCTACGCGCCGTTGACAACAGTTCTTCGTAGGCTCCAATTTTCCCTGTGATGGGGTTGTGCATTGTTCCATTTGTCACGTGGGCTAAGTATATGTAGAGTACCGTATTTTCCGCACTATAAGGTGCACCGGGTTATAGGGCGCACCCCCAAAAAATAGTTTTTGGTCCTATATTTTCCATACATAAGGCGCACCGGATTATAAGGCGCTACAATGGGAACGTCGACAAAACAGTCAGATAGTTCAGTCCAACTTATTACCCCCTTAACATTCTGAAAGCTTGCAACGAAGCAAATACAAGTCTCAGACATGTACGGAAACAGTGTCTGTACGATGTCACCAATCACTCAATTGCGTAGTTCCAAATTTCATTTCTTAGTTTCCATTTTTTTTTTTGCTGGCAACTGTGTGGACAGCAAAGTAAGAATTTTATTGTGCAGGGAAACGGGGTTCTTTACTGTGCATATGACAATAAACACTGTGGATTGAATTTAGTTTAAAAATCAACTCATCACAGAAACATCAAGATCGTTCTAAAACATGATATCGGGAAAATATAAAGCCGCATAGCTCACCTAAGTTCTCTTGCAGCCATCACCTTCAATAATAATACGTAACCATGGTCTTCTTACAACCGTGAGTGTAGTAAATCCAGGAAAGTAAAATATTACCAAATACAGAATAGTAAAAAATGTTTTCTCTATGCCGTAGTGCAACCCAACGTGTGATTCACATTCATCTTTTTCGGCCAATTGATGGCTTTGTTTCGCCCCTTTAGCCTATGCCAGCCTGTATATGATAAAAAGGATCCGCCCCCTTTACCTCCGAATAACTTTAGCCAATAGTGACTGATTCAAATGATGATTGACACATTGGTTAGGAAATGAAACGCCGGTATATAAATCCCAGCATACACCACGGACTACTTCGCTTGCGGGGGAAAATCTAGTCGGCGGCTGCTTGCCTTAGTTGCAAGACTTTGCGACTTAGTATTGATCCATATAAAAGGCGCACTGTATTATAAGGCGCATGGTCAGCTTTTGAAAAAAATAAAGGCTTTTAGGTGCGCCTTATAGTGCGGAAAATACGGTTATTGCTTTATATCCTATTTATTTAATTCAAAATGTATTGTGTCGGTTAGCTTTTCGGCCAGCAGGTAGTGCTTACGGTTTTCCCACTAGAATTAATTTGACATAGCCTCATATCATATATGTTTTATGTTAGCTTTAAATTAGCCATTTTTCAGCTTTCTAATATGGATACTGATCAGTCCATTCAAAAAAGAGTAGAGACACACAAAACTCGTTTGATACAAACAAACTGCATGTATTTAAATACAACCAAATAATAAAATGGACACAAGCCCTGGTAGTCTTGGACAACATAAAAGGGGACATAAATTTGGCCTTATGTGAAAAAGCAATTGCCTTCTAAACCTAATAGCGTCAGTGTTGGCGAATATAAAATGTTTACGATAATTGGTAATGAGTCTTTCACAAAACTATGGAGTATGTTAGATAGATAGATAGATAGATAGATAGATAGATAGATAGATAGATAGAGAGAGAAAGAGAGAGAGAGAGAGAGAGAGAGAGAGAGAGAGAGAGAGAGAGAGAGAGAGAGAGAGAGAGAGAGCGTTAGGTGGGTCGGTGGGTGTATGGATAGATAGATAGATAGGTAGGTAGATAGATAGATAGATAGATAGATAGATAGATAGATAGATAGATAGATAGATAGATAGATAGATAGATAGATAGATAGATAGATAGATAGATAGATAGATAGATAGATAAATAGATAGATAGATAGATAGATACTTTATTCATCCCTTTATTCATACTTTATTCATGTTGGGGCCACCTTTGGAAAAAAAATGTTTCAAATCAGCCATATTGGAGGTTTTTATATTATGAACTGCCCCTTCAAGGTCACTTGACAACATCTCAATTGGATTTAAATCCAGACTTAGTCACTTCAGAACCTTTATTTTCCTTGCGTTGTCTCTATCTGACATTAAAATTGGTTTTATTTTCAGAAACCTTTGTGAATAATAAATATGCAAAAAACACAGAAAGCAGGAAAGGTGCAAATACTTTTTCAATGCACTGTATTCAGGCGTGAGTAATTGGAACATGAAAAGACTGTCACGGTTGCCCATTGCCTTCAGTTGGCCCCACCCATTTGGCGCCAGCTGCGGCTGGTTGCTTGAATGGCTTCCCTCCTATTTAAACTCAGTGCTCTCATTCACACCTGGTCAGTCCGTCAACGAACATCTGCACCCGCAAGACTCTGTCCGGTAGCCTGCTTGTGTATCCTGTCCAGTATTGATCCTGTCTGTCCCTTCCTGTCCGTTATCAATCCCGCCTGTCCGGTATCGGCTCGTGTATCTGGTATCGGTCCTCTCTGTCTCGTCCTGTCTGATGCCTTGCTCCTGTCTCCAGTATCTGGTATCGATCCCGTCTGTCTTGTCCTGTCTGATATATGAGTCCAGTGTCCAGTATCTGGTATTGATCCAGTCTGTCTCGTTCTGTTTGATATCTGACTCCAGTCTCCAGTATCCGGTATCGATCCTGTCTATCTCGTCTTGTTTGATATCGGACTCCAATGTCCAGTGTCTGGTAATGATCCCGTCTGTCTCATATCTTGCTACAATCTTCAGTATCCAGTATCGATCCCGCCTGTCTCATCATGTCTGATATCTTGCGCCAGTATCCAGTATCGATCCCCTCTGTCTCGTCCTGTCTAATATCTGACTCCAGTCTCCAGTATCTGGTATCAATCCCGTCTATCGCGTCCTGTCGGATATCTTGCTCCAGTCTCTAGTATCCGGTATCGAACCCGCCTGTCTCATCCTGTCTGATATCTTGCTCCAGTATCCAGTATCCATCCCGTCTAGCTCGTCCTGTCCGATATCTTGCTCCAGTCTTCAGTACCCAGTATTGATCCTGTCTTTCCCGTCCTGTCTAGTATCGATTCTGTCTGTCTGGCATTGATCATGTCTGTCCCTCCTGTCCGGTATCTGCTCGTGTATCTGGTATCGATCTCGTCTGCCTCTGGCTTCCTATTTTTCCACGCCGGACTTCTGTCTCCCTTCTTCCGCTCAGCGATCGCCAAATTACTAGCGTTTTTGTTCATGCGCAAGACTGACTCTTTCCCGTTAAATAAAGCTTGTGTGAAAACCTTACGCATCTGGGTCCGCCTCCTGTTCTGGTTCTGACAAAGACGAACAATCCATTAGAATCGAAATACTCGTAATCTGACTTAAGTCAGATTTCTGTGTAGGTTTACGTGGCTTTACATTTTCAGGCTACTGCCCATAGTCTGTTTCTAAACTGCATGTAAATATACCCAACAATGGCACGCTGTACGTGCAAACTATTGAAATGTAATCTTGTGAATTCTTCAGGCAAACAAAACATGAAAACTTTGAAAACTTTTCTGACCTGTGACGTGACGATACCTCTGCACATCAATAAGTCATTTCTCTGTTGCAGAAAGAGTTATGAATAATAAATCCGCACACATATATTTGCCTTTAAAAAAAACACTGGAAAGTTGTGAAAGAGTATGCAAACTAAATCAGAGTGTATATATTTGAAAAAACTAAGTGTGACTTTCCATTGGCTCTCAAAGTGCTGAACATATATATATATATATATATATATATATATATATATATATATATATATATATATATATATATATATATATATATATATATATATATATATATATATATATATATATATATATATATATATATTTGTCAGGGAACGGACCAGGAGGCAAGAAATGTGAACTAATTTGCGTTATGATCTGTTACTTTTATTTAGAAAATAGAAGTTGTCCAACACCCAGGGACCAAAAACAAAACAAAAACAGGCTTACAGGCAATCACTCAGAACAAACGGGCACGAACAGGTCTTCAAGAAAGAAAGGCAGTAACTCAGAACAAACGGGCATGAATAGGTTTTTCCTCGAGTCAAACAAAACAATGGTATGGCAACGGGCAGTCCAAAAAACGAGCCCTTAAGAATCCCACATGCAATTAAGTAAATCTGTGTCAGCCGGTGTCCTGCATGGCGACCATGCAGGACATATATATATATATATATATATATATATATATATATATATATATATATATATATATATATATATATATATATATATATATATATATATATATATATATATATATATATATATATATATATATATATATATATATATAGGCAGCAATGCGGCGCAGTGGTTAGCGCGTGTGCGGCACAGTTCTGAGGTCATGGGTTCAAATCCAGCTACCAACCTTCCTGTGCGGAATTTGCATGTTCTGGCTGGTCAGAATTGTCCCTAGGTGTGAATGAGCGAGCAAATGGTCTGTCCATGTGTGCCCTGCGATTGTCTGGCAACCAGTTCAGGGTGTCCCCTGCCCAATGCCCGAAGATGGCTGGGATGGGCTCCAACACCCCCGTGACCCTACTGAGGATAAACGGTACGGATAATGAATGGATGGATGGATGAATACATATTATACTGTCAAATAAGATGTTTCTGTACTTGAGTTGTTCCAAAAATATTTCAGAGAGTGTTACTTTTAAAACTGTCACAGCATTTTGCTTATCCTCAAACTTCAACCATGAAGGCAATGCATAACACATTTTGTGATCAAAGTCCACGTCTCATTCAAAATAAGTCCAACTTGTCATGTTAGATGTTGACTTTTGACTGAAAAGGGGAAATGTACTTAAAAGGTGAATGTAGTGACGACGGTAGTTATTAATAATGTCATCGAGGCGGCTTGAAAGATTGAAATGTGACACCGCATCAGTCGCCTGCCAAGGGCACTATATTTATGTGTCAGAAATGTAGGGCACATATTCTAACCCAGGAGTGTTAAACTCATTTTAACTCGGGGGGGCCACACGATAGAACAAACATTCTATCGGGGGCCGGACTACTAGATTAAAGAGAAAGAAAAAGAGGGATAAAGAAATAAGAGAAAGAGGGAGGGAAAAGGAGAGAGGGCAGGACAGAGAAAGAAAAAAAGAGAGAGTGAGAGAGTGTGAGAAACAAAAGATAAAAAGTCGTGAGAGAGGGGGAAAAGAAGGGGTGAGGAAGAAGGAAGGAAAAATGCTATCTGTCATGATTACTGATGTGAATCACCTCTGCCCGCTCCTTTGGCCCCAACTGCCTCGGACTCTGATTGGCTCCCTGTCCCTATTCAAACCCACTTCTTTCTGTCACTTGTTGTCAGTCCGTCTGCGAACCTCAGTTAACACTAGGCAACCCTCTTTTTGACCCTGACTCCCACCAGTTTTTGCTCCAGTCTGTTCCCCGGCTTCGACCTGTTTTTGATCCTCTGATCCACGTCTACTCTCCTTTCCTGACTTATGACTCGCTTACGACCCCGACCACGTTTTTGCTCTCCTGTCCCGCCTACTGATCCGTTTTTCCATTCCTGACACCGCCATCGCTCGCCATGGAAGATCCACCTCCGCGTTCAGAGCGACCTGCTTCCCGCGCCCAGCAATCAACGGATCGTGGGCGCAACCCTTTCTCTTTCTTCCAACAAAACTTGTGAGAAACGCAGCGCAAGTGGGTCCAGTCTCCGTTCTGGTCCTGATACTATTTTGTCTCCCTAAATCTCTTTGTTTTGAGTCATGATTCGCATTGACATAAATTGTTCCTTTTTTATTATTGTAAATTCCGGACTGTAAGCTGCTACTTTTTTCCCAAACGTTCAACCCTGCGGCTTATTCAGTGATGCGGCCAATTTATGTAACTTTTCTAAAAGCCGCCAGCGGCGCTTGAGTACAAAAGGTAAGATTTAGACCGGTGAAATATATGCGCCGAGGAAGACTGCAACTTCTTGGCTTCACTAGCGGTGAGAAATCTTTCACTAAAACTGGCCGCATGCGAAAGGCAACTTTTTCGCAAGTCTTCAAGTGGATCCTGTAAGCGTGGGGCAGCATCAAAAAATTCACCATCACCAACAGCGTGACAAAGAGGAGGGCACAGAATCAGGAGAGGATCGGAGCGTGGGACGACGTCTAAATGACAACGTTTCTTTCCGACACTGAGGAAGACGACTTTGATGGCTTCAGTTCTAAGGAGGAAGATGAGGATGGTTTACTGTGATTTTTACAAGTACGGTATGTTTTTTTTAACAGACCCGTTTACTGTGTTGCGAGCGTGTTGCTAGCGTGTTGCTACCTGTCACAGGCACCGTTTGGGATGAAAGTTACATTATTATTATTAAAGCTTTGAAAACTCTCTCGGTGTACTGTCTTTCTTTGTAAATATGTGTAACCATGTATAATATGTATTTGCAACTGTATATTTTTGTAATGTATTTATTTTAAAGACTTATTCTGATGTGTTTTGTACGGGCGAATCAAAAAGAAGGGACGGAAACCACGGGGGCTGACGGGAAGTGGAGTAAACGTGTGACGTGTTTGTGGACGCGGCGGACAATAGTGGATATATATTTTGCCCACCCTTACCTTTGGAAATATACACTTTTTTCCTTGGATTACTTTCAACGGGACCCGTACTCTGCAGGTCTGAATCAAACTTTAAGTACCGGTATCATTTTCCATTCATTTTGCCGGCTGTGTACTTTAATGAAGCACATTCAGTTTCAATCGCGGGATTTAAAGTCGGGTTTGGGTTAATTTTGTGTTTGTGTTAAATGTGGCCGCATGCGGCTTATATACAGGTGCGGCTTGTGTAAGTACAAAATCGGTTTTCCTCTTTGAATGTGGTGGGTGCGGCTTATAATCAGGTGCGCTCTATAGTCTGGAATTTACGGTATTTCTTTAGATATATTACGGCTTCTTAAAACCAAAATCTGCCCAAAAGACAAGAACCCTTGGAAATGTCAGTGCTTAAATTGTGCAGCTATGTGACATTTAAAAAAATAAAAACATCATTCTTGAAAAATAGCGTCAGTTTAACAAGGGTTCTGTGGACAGGTCTTTTCTTCTGTTCAGGGAAAGGCCCAATACCTCTTTTACAGTTTAATTTGATTCAAGCATCAAAAAAAACTGAAAAAGATGGCGAGAAAATGACAATCAGTCCCTCTGTATGCAGGTGCCATTACCATGAAGGATTGATTCAGAGCAGGCGAGCACAATTTCCAAGCTGTGACTTGAAGGTTTATGTACTCACCCAACCCTCAACTCTGCAAACTGCCACTGGAGTATTTGGGTCAATGACTACTAATATGTGAGAATGTACCTGTTTCAGGTGCAAGGGCTCATTATAATGTGTCTGTCCTGCTGACTTTCAAGTCACAAAGCTCACATTATAACCCACAGTCGGGAAGAAATAGAACGCCGTATTAAAGAACAACAAATACACAATAAAATGTTTTTATTCACCCTACTTTAACTTTTACCATAGCAAGTTTTAGTTAGTGTCAAGTGTCTGAAATAACGTTTGCCCGGACGCCCGGGGCATGCATCTTTTACGTCGGGCATACAAATTACAAAACGTCTCCGCCAGGGTTGCCAAACTTTTTCAAGACGAAGAAAGAAAAAAAAAAAGCAATATTTTTTTCAAATCAAACGTTTTCTTTATTCCGATTTCGAAATCTTCGTTCGGTTTGGAAATTTCGGAATTTCGGTTTGTTTGGCATTTTGCATACCCTGCAGCCAATCAGAAGCCTGCATCGAATAACTTCGTGCTTCCGGACTTTCCCGAGCGTTATAAGGTTGTGCATTTACATATCATTTCCCAAAGTAGACGCAGGGAACACAAGAAAAATGGATAAGTGGTTTGGAATCAAGCCAAAACCTCAGTCCCAGAAGAAAGATTCAAAAGAAGCTAACACAATTTATGACGCTAAAAAACATAAACATACATTAAAAGCATCGTGGAAATAAGAGTTCACGTGGCTTGTTGCAGACGACGCAACGCAAACATTGCATGAATAAAAATGATTAAATACAGGTACATACTGATGGCAGATGGAAAACAGCAATGTCATATACATGCAATGAATGTTATAAGTAGATTTATAATAAACTTAATTTTAAAGTGTTGTTCTGTTATATATTCTGATTATCAATCCTTAATACTTTGCAACAATGTTTTTTTTGCGATTAGTTGTGTTTCAACATGTGAAAAACGGGGCAGCCAACTTTATGACTGGGAAGGCAACTTTTCAGTTGTCTGCCCTGGTGTCTTCTAACTTTTTGCCATGAGTTTCAGACATGGTAATTAGTAATGAGTTTTTTGCAACGCTGTGGAGAAATGTTGTCCCACTCTTCTTTGCAAATTTGTCTTAGATGTGGGCTTGCCAGTGTGTTTAGGATTGTTGTTCTCCTGCATGATCCAAGAGCGGTTAAGTTTAAGGGCACCAACTGATGGCTGGACATTCTTCTTTAGAATCTTCTGATAAACATCAGAATTAATTTTTTTGTCAATAACAGCACAAGTTGTCCTGATCCTGAGGCAGCAAAGCAGCCCCGGGGCATTTACTGTTTAAGACTCCACCATAAGAAAGACACTGGCCAAAATTCATATTTGTGGGAGAGTTCGACAGTTGTCACAAAAGAACACTAAGAGTCGTCTCACATTTGCCAAAAAGCATCTTGATTATCCTCACCATTTTTGGAGAAACCCTCTGTGGACTGTTAAGTAAAAAAAAATGAGGAATGAGTGCTGCCTGTTACTCTAGTGTAAAAATCGGCTTAGCATTTGGCAAAAAGAAGATGATGTGTAAGTATGGTAAAGCATGGTATTATGGTCTAGCATTGACTGGCTTTGGGAGGGTGATAGGAAGTGATCGTCAGCTATGATAAACTGATTCTTAAAGTACAGAGGATACACTTTGTATGTAGTTTTGGTGAGTTCCTGCCTTTGGATCAAGTGTGTTAAACACATTTTTTTTAGTTTGACCTGGCAACTAGATGTTGTTTGCTTCTGCTGTGTCCTCAAAGTCACCAGAGTCTGACAAAATTTGCTGTTCCTGCTTTTAAGCATTATAAAATGGCTGCTACAATAGTTACATGATATGCATACATTCCATATTTCCAAAGTTGTAGGTTGCATACCAATGATATGTTGCAATAAAGGAATTCACAAATATTCTTTAAGTCAATTCTTGTTAGATTAAACTATGATATGGTCATGCAGTTATTCAGTTGGTTAGATCCCTTAACCTCTATGGTCAAAGGGGTACCATTTTCTGTGGTGCATCTTGGGCAAGTACAGCCTGGTGGCGCCCATCCTTCTCCAGGCTAACATATGTTTCCACTCGGTCTCGAACCGGCAACCTTTTGCATGATAGGCAAATGTGCTGACCTACACAAAAAAATGTTAGTTAGAGTAAAACCAACTAAACAAATCAACAAAATGGAAGTAACATGGAAAGAAGACAAGAATATAACTCAGAATTATACAGCAGTGTAAAAGTTGTATAACATTATCAATGATTGAGTAAGACTAGGGCCAGCGCTCGTCTTGGGATCAATAATAATAATAATAATAATTTCCTTGTATTGTCATTCTGTGTAACAATGTACACAGAACGAAATGTCGATTGCACCTGACCCGTTGTAGCGAGCCGATGCAGCCGCAGCCAACAGAGGGCGCCGCCGACCACTTTTTAAGTCTTAGGAATGACTCGAAGAGGTCACACGTTTGATTCCCGGCTCCTTGGTTTTATATGTCAAGACACTGAATCCCTAATGCCCCCAATAAGCAGGTAGGCGTCTTGCATGGCTGACTCCCTATTGGTGTGTGAGTGTGTGTAGGAATGGGTAAGTGTGAAGCACATTGTAAAGTGCTTTCGGAGGTCTTCATTGACTTGAAAAGTGCTATGTAAATGCAGACCATTTACTAGTCGACTGATATGCCGAAGGGAAAATAATACTCTTCTCTATTATGAGTATTATAACTTCATATAGTGTCTATATATTAGTTTATGAACAAAACATTAAAAAACAGCTTTGCTGGTAAAATGATTCAATGTTTTTTGGGAAATGGTTGGGTGGAAACAATTCAGAGACACTGTTTAAGAAAACAAGCAATGTTTAGACTTGTATACATCCCTGAGCTTGACCACTATGCATGTCCCAGTGTTATTCATATAAATAAATCATTAAAAAATGTGAAACATAGATAGATAGATAGATAGATAGATAGATAGATAGATAGATAGATAGATAGATAGATAGATAGATAGATAGATAGATAGATAGATAGATAGATAGATAGATAGATGGATAGATAGATAGATAGATAGATAGATAGATAGATAGATAGATAGATAGATAGATAGATAGATAGATAGATAGATAGATAGATAGATAGATAGATAGATAGATAGATAGATAGATAGATAGATAGATAGATAGATAGATAGATAGATAGATAGATAGTGCTACACAGAATACACACTGCAATAAAAATATGGTAATATGCAATGTGGGGGATGTGGTTTAAAGTGGCCCTTTACTCCCCCGGGTGGAATTAAACAGCCTCATGGCATGAGGAAGAAAATATCCCCGCAGTATGTCTGTGGTAAAAGACTGTGACAGCAGTCTGTCGCTGAAGCTGCTCTTCTGTCTGGAGATAATGCTGTGTAGTGGATGTGATGAATTGTCCACGATTGCCCGCAGCTTTTCCAGTGCCCGTCTCTCAGCTACTGTTGTCAGGCTGTCCAACTCTGTGCCCACAACAGCTCAAACATGCGATGTTCTTTTTTTTTTTTTTAAGGTTTTGTTTTTCAAAAATCACAACACCAAAATGTCGCTGCAATGAAAGATCATCCTACTCCAAGAAGTCAGTAGAAACACTTTGAGCACTCATTTAAGACCAGACATTTAAGGATAAAAGTCACCCCGTGTCCTGAAAAGGCATTATAAAACAAGGAGCCAAATGTCTTGATTTATGTCAGATAAAAACATCGAATATCTCATTCCCTAGCAGCTGCACCCTTGTAAAGGGATGTTTATATTCGCCATGAGGGCCATCAGATAGCCTATGTCTTTCTTTGACAACCGCTAATGTCCAGGTGTTATTTTCTAACAGGTTGCCGGCAGAAACCTCCAAGGAATTACGATGCATAGTCAACAGAGTTCATTTTGTTCCCGAATAAGGAGAGTCAATTTCTAGTGTTTCAGCTAAACTAAATGCCAGGTCTGCAGGTGTAATCATGGCTTCGCTAAAGCAGTTTAATTAACATCATCAATCATCATTAGCCAAATGGCTAGCAGGCAGGCTTGTTTTTAACTCTTGGATAAGCAAGTGAAGAGGCAAGAAAATGATTTGCTGCTCATCTTAGATGTCTGCCATCATCTCAGTTCTGACTCCTTGCCAGACTTCATTTGCCCGGCAAACACATCAGTCAAAATCTACCCAGTAAATCATTATACAACCTCTGGCTGGGTGTTCTCCTTAGATGAAGCGGAACTCGGGAAACCGATGTCCACTGAGGCGATTGACTGCTAATGACTAATAGGAGACCAATTACTGTTTGTTTTAAAAGTTATCTACTTGAAAAAAATAAAGTGAATTCCAGTGTTTGAGTGTGTTTGTGAATGGGTAAAATGTAAAGTGCGTCGTAAAGCGCTTTGTAGGCTATATAAATGGAGTCCATTTACCGTTTTAACATTTACAAGCCACTACTTTTTTTGTTACATTCGAAACAATGCCGCTTTTTGTATGTGTTCTAAATACAAAAGCCCAAAGTGAGGTCTGGAAACATTTATAATGCCCTTAGAGAGAAATTACTCCATGTTTTTTGCCATAGTTATTCATAAACGGCGGCAGTGGCTCAGGACGTAGCGTGCTCGTCTTGGGTTCAAGAGATCGCAGTTCGAATCCCGGCTCCTCCGTATTACCTGTCGAAGTGTCCTTGGGTAAGACACTGAACCCTTAATGCCCCCGATAAGCAGGTTAGCGCCTTACATGGCTGCACGGCCGCTATTGGGAAATGTGAAGCACATTGTAAAGCGCTTTGGGAAGTCTTGACTTGAAAAGCGCTATATAAATGCAGATCATTTCATTTCATTTCATAGACAACCAGCTCAGTGGCCTTGGGGGTAGGGCGCCCGCCCCGAGACTGGGAGCTTCCTGGTTCAAGCCTCGGCCGCGTCATACCTAAGACTTACAACATTGGTACCCGGTGCCTCCCTGCTTGGCGTTCACTATTAGGGGTTGGAATTGGGGGGGTTGGTCAGCTAATGACTCCCAACACATCAGTTGGGTTGAGCGAGGGGGCTGGGAATCCCTTCCTCTGTATCAGTCTCCCAGAAAGAGTAGGAAAAGACTGTAGCCACCTCCCACTAGGGGGATATGGCTCCGGTATACATGTATACATATATGTAATATATTCATAAACAGAGTCCCCTTTATACTTTGTGCTTCAGTTATCGCTGGTTCACTCCTTGGCGTCAATTGATTTCAATGGTCTTTAATGTCATTGCATACTGCAGAAAAAAAAATGGCGGTGTCTGGAGCGGAAAAAAAACAGGTCAGTAGCCGGGACAAGAGAGCAAAAACGTGGTCAAGATCAGAAAATGGGTCAAAGTCAGGAAGCAGACGGCCAAAACAGGAGTGAGTCAGGGTCGAAAACGGACTGACAACCGGTGACAGATAGACGTGGGTTTAAATAGTGACAGGGAGCCAATCAGAGTCCGAGGCAGTTGGCGCTAAAGGAGCGGGCACAGGTGACTCACATCAGTAATCATGACATTATCAAAAGCTGCCAAAAATATAAAAATCCTGTGCATGCAAGAGAACAACCCACCTGAACAGCAGGATGATTTATGTTTTAGGCCAACTTTTGCTAAATCTGGCACAGTTTGGTCAAGATTATAAAGGTTTTAAGTTGCTAAAATAGTGCCGTAAACTGGTCTATATGGTCTATGGAGGAAAAACAGGAAATGCGTGCGATCAAAACATTTTCTGATGTATAAATCAGCACGCACATACGTCCCATTTATGTTTGTCTTTATAAGTCGGCGCAAGTGAGGGACCTTCCTCTTTATGCATAATAAAGGCCGGTGGAACGCCCTTGATAAATATTCAAAGCAGGTCCTGCCCGTCCCTGAAAGTGCTCCCCATCCGAAGTCTCCAGTGCGCCACATCCTCCAGCAGTGTCAGATATGGCATTGTTTGTCTTTTCGGATTGCGAGTGCGTGTCTTTGTATTGTATTGGGGCGGCAGTAGCTCAGGAGGTAGAGCGATCGTTTTAGGATTAAGGGATCCCAGTTCGAATCCCGGCTTGTCCGTGTTACATGTCGAAGTGTCCTTGGGTAAGACATTGAACCCCCAATTACCCCCAATAAGCAGGTTAGCGCCTTACATGGCCGCACAGATCACGGCCGCTATTGGGAAATGTGAAGCACAATGTAAAGCGCTTTGGGAAGCCATTGACTTGAAAAGCGCTATATAAATGCAGATCATTTCATTTCATATTTATTTATTCAGTCAAGTCAAGTCAAGTCATTTTTATTTGTATAGCCCTAAATCACGAAGAGTCTCAAAGGGCTTCACAGATTATTACACTATATTACACAGACTATTTTTCAGCCGACGAGAAGAGTAGGTTATTCATATGCTATGGAGTAGAAGTGAGTTTTAAGTTTAGATTTAAACATTTCCACTGAGGTTGCAGATCGGATCTCAGGGGGAAGAGCATTCCACAGCACCGGTGCCCGGATGGAGAACGCTCTCGGACCAGCAGAACACTTCTTTGCTCTTGGGATTACCAGAGGAGCGGCACTCTCAGATCGTAGGCTTCGGACCGGGACATAGGGGCAAATAAGATCTGAAAGATAAGAGGGAACAAGTCTATGTATGATTTTGTATAATACTAAGAGAACCTTGAAATCACATCTAAGGCTAACTGGGAGCCAATGCAGGTTAGCCAAAATCGGTGTTATGTGATCGTACTTGTTTGTCCTAGTTAAAAGCCTCGCTGCCGCATTTTGTACCAGCTGAAGAGACTTGATTCTAGACTTCGGGAGACCAGAGAGTAGTGCATTACAGTAATCGAGACGGGAGGTAACAAACGCATGAATTATATTTTCCGCATCCGACTGAGACAGTATTGAACGGATTCAGCCAGTATAAACCATAAACCAATATATACAAGAAATCATTTGACACACCAACACTCAATAATGATAAAATAATAGATGTAAAAGAATAAAAAGAATAGAGTAAAAAAGATAGTGTAGTGTATAATACAAGGTAATTATATAGAATAGTTTAAAAAGAAAGAATATGTAAATAACTAGACTAGAGTAGAGCAAGCACAACTAATAAAATCCCCTGAAATAGTATTAATCGTTGTGATTGCTTCAGCAAGGCATGACTACATTGCCAAGTGCTGTAAGCGAAGCAAGCACAACTAATATAATCCCCCGAGATATTTTAATTATAAATATTATATCTATCTTCTTCCGCCGGAGTTTGACGGGCTTCTCCTCCCAGAGCTTTTAAAGTAGCCCAATGATTCATGTACCAAAAATTCCGGCCCGACCGGGACTCTTGTGATATGTCTATTTAATAGCGATACAAGTCCCCATCCGGTCTAATGTATTTTGAGAGTCTCCCATCCGGAATAATAATAATAATAATAATAATAATTTCCTTTGTATTGTCATTCTTTGTAACAATGTACACAGAACGAAATGTCGATACACCTGACCCGTTGTAGCGAGCCGATGCAGCCGCAGCCAACAGAGGGTGCCGCCATTTTACCAATGTTATAAGTCTTAGGTATGACTCGGCCGAGGCGCGAACCAGCGACCTCCCAGTCTCAAAGCGGGCGCCTTACCATCTAGGCTACTGAGCTGGTGGGCCCATTCATTTCTAAGAGTAATCATGGAAACGAGGGCTTTTCCAGAGGGTAGTAGGGACTAAGCAGGGACTGTCCAGGGTGGCTTGACGGGGCCCGACCCATATTACCTTTAACCAAGGGTAAATGGTGAATTCCAAAGAGTGGATGCTAGCGAGAGGATGCTAACAGCTATGTGCGCCGCTAGCGAGTTAAAAACTTTATGCTAACTCATAATGCTAACAACTCAACGCTACCAGTTCTCTACCAACATCTGCCAGATCAATCACAACTCTTACAATTGCTGCGGGAATTGTCTAAGTATATCTATCTTCCTCCGCCGAAGTTTAACGGGGAACTCCTCCCAGAGCTTTTGGAGTCGCCCAACGATCCATATACCAACAATTCCGGCCTGTCCGGGACTCTTGTGCTGTATCGCAAGGGGGCCCGGGGACCAAAAAAAGTCCCCATCCCCCCCATAAAGTCCTCCCACAGAACCAAGTTAAAAATTACAAATACATCTCTCTGCGTTAAAAACTTTATGCTAACTCATAATGCTAACAACTCAGCGCTACCGGTTCTCTACCAACATCTCCCGGAACAATCACAACTCTTACAATTGCCACGGGAATTGTCTAGTTTATCTTATTACTGTATTACTTTTGTTTGATCATGATTTGAATGTTTTTTTGGCGACCAGGAAGATGTGTTTAATATTTAATTAGTTTTGTTTTAATTTTTTATAATGAACAATTCTAGCTTGATCCTGGAACAAATTAAGCCCGTCCAGCAGAGGTATCACTGTAAAAATGTCGTTATTTTATAATCCAAGTCTATTTTTATTCATTATTTTTTTCGTTTCCTCGAGCAGTAAAAAAATTGCCTGTGACTAAACGTTAATTAATGGTTCTGCAGCCAGGCTAGCAGCACTTATTAGCGAGTAGAATGGGCCTCCTAATGAAGCTCTGTTTGCACCGGAATCTCCCTGAGGCGAGAGGTTGCCGGGAAAAGCTTTGTCACGGTTCATTAAATTGTACCTTTCCTTTCTTCGAAAAATAGACTATTGTGTATGCAACAATGTGAGTCGAATAGAAATCGTCAATTACTGATTTTATTGTGGTGTCTCGACAACCAAAGAACTGTAAACTGCAATTTTAAAGGGCAACACACGATTAATATACAAGCATTTCAATAATCGTGGGGCGTTCGAAGGTAAACTGTTTGTACAATGAGCGCTTAACTGTATACATATATGCCTCTCCGTGTGAGAGTGCGAATGAGAAGTCAGTTTTGGTTTTTTGCTGTGAAATGCACACGCAACACGTTGTAATATTCAGCAATTCTTGCTTTGCCAACAAATTATGCAGATGAGGCAGATCAGCTCTTTTCTGCTTCAATTTGCATAATGTTCGCACACTGTACCTTGGGTTTGCACTACACGGCGTCGTAGGAGGTCTTAAATGAAAGTCGGCATTTATTTTCAACTCTTTGTGTGTCTTGGCGCCAGGGTTGGGTGGGGTTACTTTAACTGGATTACTTTCAATTACTTTTGGATTACTCCAATACCAAATATGCTAATAAAATACACAAAAAACTAAATATGATTACAATTACTGAATTTTGTGCCGTTTAGGGGAGTAACGGAATACATGGAACGGCAAAAATGATGTTGGCAAGCTGTTTGGATTTATTTTCATTTTGTTTCTGTCGCATTTTATGTTGGTTTTGCCGGAGATCAATGAGATCAAAGCCAGGAGAGAAAGCTTACCACGTGTTGTGAGTCATAATTGTATTCATATTTAGTTTATTTTGTCTTTTATTAGCATATTTGGTATTGGAGTCATCCAAAAGTAATTGAAAGTAATCCAGTTAAAGTAACCCTACCCAACCATGCTTGGCGCCAACGGCCTTAGACTCTGATTGGCTCACTGTCACTATTTAAACCCACTCCTTTCTGTCACCTGTTGTCAGTCCGTCTGTGAACCTCATTTTACGCTAGGCAAGCTTTTGGACCCTGACTCACTCCTGTTTTGGCTCCCGTCTGTTTCCTGGCTTCGACCCATTTTCTGATCTCGACCACGTTTTTGCTCTCCTGTCCCGGCCACCGACCTGTTTTTTCCGCTCCCGACACCGCCATCGCTCCCCTGCTTCCCCACGACCAGCAATCACCGGATCGTGTATGCAATCCTTTCCCTTCTTCCCAATAAAACTGAGAGAAACGTACGCAAGTGGGTCCTGTCTCTGTTCTGGTCTTGACACTTTCTTTCTCCAGCTTTAAAGTTTACCCATTCCTTTTACTTATTCTTCACCCTAGAGCCTCTGTCTTTTTTATCTTCCACTCCAAACACACTTACTTCTTTAGGAAGGTCGATCAATTTTCCCAAACATTTTCCTGTGGGGTCCATATAAGTAATCTTTTCCCTGATTGTGAGAGTTCAGCTTGCAATCAAAAAGTGTGACGATAACAGGATCGCCAAGCGCAAATGTCTTTTTCCGAAAACAACAAGCTACTTCATATTTTTTTTCAAAGCTGGCCAATTTACAATGGTGACTCTCGTTTTCCCGACACGGCTTGTGTCTCTGCCTCCAAATGTCCGGGGGAACCGAAGTATTAAACGGTTAGGCATTAGTCAAGTCGAGTCAAGTCTCGTTTATTTGTATAGCCTTAATCACAAAAAGTCTCGAAGGGCTGCACAGACACAAGTAATGTTTAAATGCTTCCCTGTGGCCAGCCCAGGAAACAATGTCCGTCACTTACTTTATATTTGTCCGGGTGGGAACATAAAAACAAAAGAAAGTAGCCCCTTGTTTCACTGCTTCCTCAGTCAGTCGGAAGTGCTTAAATGCATCCAAACCTAGGGGGTATTGCAAAAAATCAATATTTAGCTTCAATTTGGTTGCATGAAAGCAGGCTAAATTTTGTCTGTGACTATGGAGTTTTATTTTTCTACAGCCAAGTCCCTTTAGTCTTGTCATGAACCGGAACAGGAGGTAGAACCCAGATGCGTAATTTTTCTCACACAAGCTTTATTTTACGGGAGAGAGGCAGTCATGCACATTAACACAAAACGCCAGTGATTCGGCGATCGCTGGGCGAAAGAAGAAAGACAGAGGTCTGTTCAACAACAGAAAGCAAGAGACCAGTTACACGAGCCGATACCGGACAAATGATGTCGATACCGGACAGAACGGGATTGAAAGGATTGATAACAGATATAGGAGACTGGAGACAGATATCAGACAACACGAGAATGACGGGCACGATATCAGACATTGGAGACCGGAGACTAAAATCAAACAGGACGAAACAAACGGGATCAATACCGGACAGGATACACAAACGGGATACCAGACAGAGTCAAAACCCACATCTTGCTGGTGCAGAGGTTCGTTGGCGGACTGACAAGGAGTGACTGAGAGCATTGAGCTTAAATAGAAGGGAAACCAATCTGTAAATGAGCCGCAGCTGGCGCCACACAGGCGGGCCAATTGGTTGCCATGGCAACCGTGACATGTGCACTGAATTTAAAGCCTTTTATTTAACACAAAAATAAGATACCGTATTTATTCTTGCAATACGCAAATTACTTAGTACCAAAATAAATAACTCAAAATCTGGGTTGGAGCTGCAGTAAATGAGCCGCAGCTGGAGCCACACGGGCGGGGCCGATTGGGCGGCATGGCAACCGTGACAAGATTAGGATAACAACCATGCTAAGATTACCCTCGGCAAGTCCTACAATCAATCATATGAAAAATTAACGGACTTTTTCACCATTTCCATGAAAATTGTGACATTTTGCATTATTCCAATTATCCTGCATTTACGTTTGAAATATATATGGTTTTGTTTCGTTAAATTCTGTTGAATATACAAATCAATACCACAAAAAATAAATAGAAGGCTATACCACAAAAAGAAAAATAACATAGAAATAATAATAATAACAACAATAATAGTAATAACAATAATAATAATACATCAATTCAATGCAACACTCATTTTATGTCCGAGTCAATTTATCCTCTCATTCATGTATTACATGTATTTCCATGTGTTTTATTGCTATTCCCATTATCCATCCATCCATTATCTGCACCGCTTATCCTCAGTAGGGTCGCGGGGACGCTGGAGCCAATCCCAGCCATCTTCAGGACACCCTGAACTGGTTGCCAGTCAGTCGCAGGGCACACAGAAACAGGCAATTCACTCGCTCATTCACACCCAGGGACAATTCAGACCGGCCGATGAACCTGACATGCATGTTTTTGGAACATGGGAGGAAACCGAAGTGCCCGGAGGAAACCCACGCAAACACGGGGAGAACATGCAAACTCCACACAGGAGGTTCGATCTCATGACCTCAGAACTGTGCCGCACACGCGGTAACCACTGCGCCACTGTGCTGCCCGCTATTCCCATTAATGCTTGTCAAATTACCATCAGACCTTTGATGAACTTCTAATCTACTACTACTCTAAACTACTAACTACTAAATCTTGAATTGTGTGTGCGTGTGTTTGTTTCCATGTGATTTATAGGTTCTGAAACGGCTGAACCGATTTTTGCAAAAGGGTGCACGGGTGTACTTTAGGGCTCCGCGGGTGTTTCATGTCAATTTACCCCCAATACATACTAAGCTCGGTGGCCTTGGGGGTATGGCGCCCGCCCCGAGACTGGGAGGTTGTGGTTCAAGCCTCGGCCGAGTCATACCTAAGACTTAAACATTGGTACCCGTTGCCTTCCTGCTTGGCGTTCAGCATTAGGGGTTGGAATTAGGGGGTATGGTCACCTAATGACTCCCAAAACCTCAGTTGGGTTGAGCGAGGGGGCTGGGAATCCCCTCCTCTGAATCAATCTCCCAAAAAGAGTCAGAAATGACTCTAGCCACCTTCCACTAGGGGGATATGGCTGTGGTATATATATATATATATATACATACTAAACTGCTCAAACAGACACCGCACAAAAAAAAAAAACTTAAAACTCGTGCCAACACTACCTCATACGAATATAATGTTACTCATGTCTTGTTCTCGAGTCATTCCTAAGACTTAAAAAGTGGTCGGCGGCGCCCTCTGTTGGCTGCGGCTGCATCGGCTCGCTACAACGGGTCAGGTGCAATCGACATTTCGTTCTGTGTACATTGTTACACAGAATGACAATACAAGGAAATTATTATTATTATTATTATTATTCTTGCACATGTCGACTGCACTACGTTTAATGCTCAAATTGCACAATGTCTGACCATTTCCTGTTTCATGCTGACTATTTTTGCACTATGATGACTTTGCACCAAATGCAATATTGCACAACCGTTACGATACCAACGTTATCACGACAACCCTGTATGTAACATCCCACATACCGACATTTCTTGTGTAAATACCATGTAAATTATAACTATAGCCTTATCCCCCTTGTCTTATAACATTATCTTCTCTGTTCCTTTATATTCTTGCTCATACCTCACTATGAATGTGTAAAACTGGAGTGTCATGCCCAATTTCGTTGTCACAATATGTTAGCCCATTTGTAACAATGACAATAAAGGTATATTCTATTCTATTCTATTCTAAAACAATGGATAAACATCTGGTTTCGTTTCAAAGCAACTCTGGATCTTCTGGCCCTTTGGTGCTCCCTAGTGGTTCTTTGGCACATTTTCAACAAACCACGGCCCCGACAAGATCACCCAAGTACAATGCCCGGCAACACGGAGCCAAGCCGTTATGCTTGTGTGTGGTTTTTAGCAGGGTTGGGTAGGGTTACTTTAACTTGATTACTTCTTGAATCCGGCCCGCGAAACAACACTCAGAGAAGCACAAGAGAAAAACAAGCTGCAGGTTGAAATATGTCAACTTGATGTTGCCAAAGCCAGGTGCCTCTGACAAAGACACTGTACTTGTATTTATTTATCTCTCTCTGTCTCTCTCTCTTTCTTTCTCTCTCTCTCTCTTGCTTTCTTTTCCACCCCTTTTCTCCCACTCTGTCTCTTTCACTCTCTGTGTCTCTCTTTTTCTCTTCCTTTGTTACTCTTTGTCTCTTTCTCTCTCTGTGTCTTTTAACCTCTTTTGCTTTAACTTCATTTTTTCCTTTTCTCTCTTTTCTCTTTCTCTCTTCATACCCTTTGCACTTTCTTTTCTCTCATTTTGTCTTTCTATTTCTCTTTGGATTTCTTTCTTCCTTTCCCTTTCTTTTCCCCCTCTCTCACGAGTTTTTTATCTTTGGTTTCTCAAACTCTCTCCCTCTCTTTGTTTTTCTTTCTTTGTCCTGCCCTCTTTCCTTTTTACTGCCTCTTTCTCTTATTTCTTTATCTTTTTTTGTTTCTCTTTAATCTACTAGTCCGGCCCCTGACAGAATGTTTGTTCTATTGTGTGGCCCCCGAGTTAAAATGAGTTTGACACCCCTGGTATAGCTAGATATACTCGCATTGAAGCTAACCACCTAAAACTGCTTGAAAATAGAAAAAACACTGACACTAACCTATGAAAAATGTTAGCCTTTCATACCTCTTGTCTTGTGTAATATTGAGATCTGACAAAGTCTTACCCGAGAAACTCCATATCAATTTTGTTCATGGGTTGTAAACCACTGAAAAGTTTTCTCCTCTGTTGCCTAGTACTCTCCAAGATGTTTTTTTTTACAGGTAGGTGTATTGCAAAAAACAGTTAACAAATAAAAAGACCAAATTTCAGAACACATTTGATGTAAATTCTGTGTTTATGTTTGTTCCATAGATTTTCTGTTGATTTGTTTTTCCTTATAGGCGGGGTTGGGTAGGGTTACTTTAACTTGATTACTTTCAATTACTTTTGGATTACTCCAATACCTAATATGCTAATAAAAGACAAAATAAACTAAATATGAATAAAATGACTCAATTTTGTGCAGGCTTGGGGAGTAACGGAATACATGGAACGGCAAAAATGATGTTTTTTTTCTGTCGCATTTTATGTTAGTTTTGCCGGAGATCAAAGAGATCAAAGCCAGGAGAGAAAGCTTACCACGTGTTGTGAGTCATCATTTTATTCATATTCAGTTTCCTTTGTCTTTTATTAGCATATTTGGTATTGGAGTAATCCAAAAGTAATTGAAAGTAATCAAGTTAGAGTAACCCTACCCAACCCTGGTTTTTAGATTATAAAATTATGCAAAGACAAGGATGTATGGAAATAATTAATTGAAAAGGCTACTATAGTATATATAGGCCCAACTCCCATTCATATGTTCCCTTGTCAAAGAGAAGTTTGTTCTTTATGAAGGCTTGCATGTCTCTCATCTCATTAGCTGCACCGCTTATCCTCAGTAGGGTCGCGGGGATGTTGGAGCCCATCCCAGCAAACATCGGGCAGTGGGCAGGGGACACCCTCAACTGGTAGCTAGCCAATCGCAGGGCACACGTGGACAGACAACTCGCTCGCTCATTCACACCTAGGGACAATTAGGACCGGCCAATCCACCGAAAATGCATGTCTTTGGAATGTGGGAGGAAACCAGAGTGCCCGGAGGAAACCCACGCAAGCACGGTGAGAACATAACAACTCCGCACAGAAGGTCCGGTAGCTGGATTCGAACCCACGCAGGAGGTTCCCACGACCTCATAACTGTGCTGCACACGCGCTAACCACTGCGCCGCCGTGCTGCAGGCTTGCATGTATGTACGTATACATAGATTAGATAGAGATTAGATATAGTAGATGAACTGAACTTTATCAAATACCAAATAAAAAAAAAGCAACTGCATTTGATTTCACTCACTAAATCCAATTGATTTGTGACAATTTAAATCAATAGCTTAAAACTAATGTGTAACCTTAACAGGCATATTGCTAAATGGTAAATGGCACTTCATTTACACAAGGTGTTTCCCCCTGACACGGTTCTCAAAGTAATTTGCATTTCATTAACCAATTGCATACTGATGCATCTATCAGAGGTAAAACTGGGTACAGTACCCCTCTCAAGGATAAATATCGTTGTTACTGTGGCAGCCTAAAATTGAACCTCCATATTCTTAATTATGAGATAAACAAAAAAACATGTATTACTGCTACCAGTGGCCCACGCTCAGAATGCAATATGCCCGCAATAGAATGTCAGTGAAGTTATGTGGCAGGACCCTTAATTGTCAATTCAATGTTTGTTTTCAGAATCTGGACACGTTGCAACCATTTACGAGTGCAAAAAAATCAAAACTGGTGTATGGCCCTTTAAAACAAGGAACCTGCAAGATTTTGGGGCTAAGTTTACAGCGACGGCTTCGTAATGTAAATGTATTTATATAGCGCTTTTCAAGTCAATGAAGACATCCCAAAGCGCTTTACAATGTGCTTCACATTTACCCATTCACACACACACTCAAACTCCAATAGGGAGTCAGCCATGCAAGGCGTCCACCTTCTTATTGGGGGCATTAGGGATTCAGTGTCTTGCCCAAGGACACTTAGACATATGCAAGGTGAACTCCTCTTTCCACAATGCTTTTAATGTATGTTTACGTTTTGTAGCGTCATCAATTTTGTTAGCTTCTTTTGAATATTTCTTCTGGGGCCGAGGTTTTGGCTTGATTCCTAACCACTTATCGATTTTTCTTGTGTTCTCTGTGCGTCTCCTTCTAGTATGATATGCAAATGTATGACCGTATACCGCTCGGGAATGTCATGAAGTTATTCGATACAGGCTTCTGATTGGCTGTATGCAAATTGCCAAACGAAACGAAATCTACAAACCGAACAAACATTTCAAAATCGGAATAAACCAAACTTTTTATTAAAAAAAGAAAAAAAAAAAAAACAAGAAACCCGTGAGTGCATGTCTGGACCATAGAGATGACAAACATAGTCCCTGCTCAGAGGGATCTACTCTGTTCGCCCCTCTTAACAGTCCCCATTAAGCTGTGACACTCATTGGTTAACACACAGGTGGAATGTGCTGGTACTGATACTTGTCCATAAACATGGCTACCTTCATATCCATGTTTTATTGTATAACTTTTCCACAAGTAGCATCTTAATAATTCAATGTTGGCTTTTCTCTGAATGCATTTTCCCATAGTCTTTTCCAGGGCTGGGTAGTGTTACTTTAACTGGATTACTATCAATTACTTTTGGATTACTCCAATACCAAATATGCTAATAAAAGACTAAATATGAAAAAAAATACTCAATTTTGTGCAGGCTTGGGGAGTAACGGAATACATGGAACGGCAAAAAAGATGTTGGCAAGCTGTTTGGATTTATTTTCATTTTGTTTCTGTTGCATTTTATGTTAGTTTTGCCGGAGATCAAAGAGATCAAAGCCAGGAGAGAAAGCTTACCACGTGTTGTGAGTCATCATTTTATTCATATTTAGTTTATTTTGTCTTTTATTAGCATATTTGGTATTGGAGTAATCCAAAAGTAATTGAAAGTAATCCAGTTAGAGTAACCCTACCCAACCCTGGTCTTTTCAAATATGTAATCAACATCCAAAGATTGCTCAAAGAATAAACAGCTCAAGATGTCGTGAAAGACTAGTGTTACCAGTGGTGTTCCACAGGGTTCAGTACTTGGCCCCCTTCTTTTCAGCATTTACATGCTTCCATGAGGTGATATTTTTCGTAAGCATAATATCAGTTTCCATTGCTACGCAGATGACACTCAACTATATCTTCCGATAGAGGAATCTGCCACACTAAACTGTGGAAATTTGGAGGCCTTGTCTCACTGAGGATGTTACTCAACTTCTTGCGCCTTAACTCTGAAGAGACCGACATGCTAGTTATTGGTCCATCTAAATTCCGTGACTTGTTCTCAAAAACTGCTCTGAACATTGACAAATGTAATATCACCCAGAGTGACTCAGTCAAAAATGGAGGTGTCATATTTGCCCCTGATCTGTCCTTTCAAATACACGTGAAGAATATTACTAGAACAGCTTTCTTCCATCTTCACAACATTGCTAAAATTCGTCATATGCTGCCTCAGTCCGATTCGGAGATTATAATTCACGCGTTTTTTACTTCCCGTCTCGATTACTATAATGCACTACTCTCCGGTCTCCTAAAGTCCAAAATCAAGAGCCTGCAGCTGGTACAAAATGCTGCAGCGAGACTTTCAACTAAGACAAGAATGTTTGATCACATTACCCCGATTTGAGCTAACCTGCATTGGCTCCCTGTTAGCTTAAGATGTGATTTTATGGTTCTGTTGGTATTATACAAAAGCATGCATGGACTTGCTCCATCATACCTTTCAGATTTAATTTCCCCTTATGTTCCGGTCCAGAGCCTTTGCTCTGAAAACGCTGGTCTACTAGTGATCCCAAGAGCCAAGAAGAGATTCGCAGGTTCGAGAGCGTTCTCCATCAGGCCCCGGTGTTGTGGAATTTTCCTCCCCCTGAGATTTGCTCTGCAACCTGAGTGGAAATGTTTAAATCCAAGCTTAAAACACACTTCTACTCTATAACATATGAATAACCTCTATTTTATGTTGATACTATGTGTATTATTTGATCTCATGTAGGTTTTAGATGAGGGGATGGTGTCATAATAGTCTGTAGTTTACAATAGTCTTTCATCTGTGTAGCCCTTTGAGACTCTTTGTGATTAAGGGCTACACAAATAAACATGACTAAACATATCCATGAGAGGGACAATTACATAGGACCGTTCCTGTGTTTTTACATCCCATTCCTGTTGTCCAAACAAGCATATGACAGGGATTCAAGGCATAATACTCTCGTTGAAGCAATGGCCTGTCTTTAGATACCATCAGTCTTAGGGCAAACTCCCACTTGGGCCTTCATACCATGCGAAAGCATGCTTTCAGCTGAAATCCGGATTTTAGTAATCGTGCTAGCTCTCTTGATCTGTGCCTGAGCATGGCATGTATCCCCAGTTGCGCATGCTTAGAACAGGTGGGCCAGAACATAGTATAATAGCCTTCGTATACGGCCAGCCACGGTAGTATTCACCGTGCAAAACGGAACAATAACCAGAACTAGAAAAAAAACAAAGTTACTGAGATTGCCCTCGCTTGCACTGCTGAGGCAAATCGCCTGCTCATGTTGATATATTCTCCTTGAATAAATCAAGACGTTTTTTTTGGCACAGTTCGGTAAAACATTTTTACCAGTGTGCCGGTGCACGAGTGTGCAGTGAGACCTAGTATTGTTGCTTTTCACAAAGGATCAGTTGAGTAACTGCAACAGTCATCTATATTAGTATGTGGCGGCAGATTACTTTGTATTTTTTCTTATACTAATGATCTGCTCATAAGGGGCCTGTCACACAGACATTTGCGGCTGAATCACGGCCAGAAATTTCTGCATTTGAGGCGGACGCTATTGGACGCATTGAGTTCGCCATTAAGACGAGATACAGCGGTGCTCAACACGAGTTCGGAAAATCGCGCGCGGGTGGCAGCGCGAAAGAGTTTAACCCTTTAACCCTGCTCAATTCTTCAGAGCGCGGGTATACAGCCTTTCACGAGCGTATTGAGGCTGAACCACGGCCAGAACTTTCTGGCCATGAAGCAGATGCCGTTGGGCGCTGTTGAACGTTTTGAGACCGCCATATAGACGAGATAGAGCTGTGCTTTACTCGCGGTCGGAAATTTTCACGTGGTTGGCCGCGTTCAAAACTTTAGAGCTGCTCAAAAGTTTGAGCACGTGTTAAACCGCGTGCCGCACACGTGGTCAACACGAGGTAATGACGCGGAAATTACGTGCTATGGTCGCGGCCAGGGCGCGGTTACACATGGGTAGGACGGGAAATTTCAGCGGGTAATAGTGGGTGGAGCATGGTAATAGCATGTTCTGCGCCTGTATCGTGGTGCTATTACGTGAAATTAAAGTGTTACGCGTGTGACAGTCTTTCGCCTTTCTCTGCGTATATACAGCGCGATTTGCCGAGCACAAGCACACGTCAGTTGTGCTGGAGACGTCAAGGGGGTGAACATGGATCCCCGTCAGCGTAGTGACCTCGTCTTAATCCATTTTTATTTCTTGACATTTCTTTTCAAGATAATAAAATAAAAATGATGCCATAGCTTGAAATCTTGATCTTCACGAGACTGTGTCTTGAGCGGCAATGATTTCTACAGCCCGGTGCATCCCTGCCGAGATTTGCATACCCTCGCTACTACAACCACTTTTACCTCGTTTTATCTCACTTTTAGGGAATGTAATGGCGAACATATAACCAAAACCACTTCGTCTTGCATTTATTGGGAATTTAATACAACTTAAACCATTCCGTCTTTGTTTTTGTTGTGAACGTAATCGAACGCAACACCCCCACCCCCCACCCCCTCGCGTGAACGCGCATTCTGCTGCGCTTCCAACAAAAGCGATCGTATTCTATATAAAAAACGCTTATTAAAACAATAAAGTGAGCTAATTATAACAATTGGGAGATCCTAGTCTATATAATGCGTTTATTTAAACAATAAAGTGCGATCGTATTCTACAAAATGCGTTTGTTAACGCGGATGACAACAAAAGCGATCACAGCAGAATGTGCGTTCACGCGAGGGGGTGGGGGTGTGGGTGTGTTGCGTAGGAGTCGGATTTGGGCACAACACCGGCTCGGGAGCTTTTATACCCGTGGTCCACACGAGAAAATGACGCAGAAATGACGCGATGAGGAAGCGGAACAGTCGCCGGCGTCTTTTTTGTGGCCATACACCGATGATCAGCGGGGTGGCCAATTTTGCGCATTTTCCATCGCGGGCAACCACGGGCGAAAAAAAATCGCAAAATTTTAGCCGTGATTCAGCCGCAAATGTCTGTGTGACAGGCCCCTAAGGTAGTGCAGTATATTTAATAAGGTATCTTTTGATGGAGCCGTTTTCGAAAGCACTGCAAAAATAACAAACTATGTTAAATAAAGATAACATCTTGCACAATAGCTTTGCTGATTTTAATTCAGAATTATGATAAATAAATGTAAAACAAAAGAATGTGGTAAAAAAAAACAATGTTAACTGGTAGATAAATGGTCTGCATTTATATAGTGCTTTTCAAGTCAATGAAGACCTCCCAAGGCGCTTTACAATGTGCTTCACACTTAGCCATTCACACAACTCTCACACACCAATGGGGAGTTAGCCATGTAAGGCGCCTACCTGCTTAGTGAGGGCATTAGGGATTCAGTGTCTAGCCCAAGGACACTTTGACATATAACACGGAGGAGCCAGGAATTGAACCTGCGACCTCTTGATCCTAAGACAGGTGCTCAAACTGAGCCAATGGCGCCTTATAAATAGAAATAGAAATATAGATCCAATTTGCTCATTGTAATTCTTATTTAATAACACAAAAAGTAACAATACTTGGAAAACAGTTCAAAACTTATAGTAAAGTCCAAAATGACAGCGTGAATAAGCAATACTACTTCCTGAGCTATGGCTTGAATGATGAAGCTCGTTTGGCTCAAAGAGTATGTAGTGCAGAAGTGGTCGGGAATAAAATGAGAGTAAGGCCTGCATATGGTTGGATGGATGGGATGAAATGTCGCTCTGGATGTGAGGTCGGTTAACATAATGGATGTGACAGTGTGTGCAAGGAACAGATGTGAATGGCAAGGGGTAGTTAAGAATGACTGATATCGACACATATGATGCAGAGGGGTAAAGGAAAATCAAAATACAAGCATTAAAGGAAATCAAAATATAAGCATAGTGTTTTGTTAGATGATGCTGCTTATTGTATGAAAGTATGAGGATATTTGCATGAGCGCGTGACAGGTGGAAAAGGATGTGTGGTGCGAAAAAGTGCAAGAATGGAATGTTCTAGAACAGACGGTAACTACCACAAACATGATAACTCAGAGGCAGTTGGTAAACAACTGCCAGGAAACCACAACTAGGAGTGGCCAACACATGATCCTGCAGGGGAGGAAAGACCTATCAGAGCGAGCTAAGGATAACTGCAATATACACATAGCCAATAGAATTAGGCTAGGATGTTTTTTTTTGCTGTGCTATTTGCATATTGTGTCACGAGACGTGGCGGGGATGAAGAGGACTGGACCAGAACGGAGGCAGGAGGCATGAAGGGAGAACTCAAATGCGTTGACGATCCATAAGTTTTATTAAATAAAATAAAAGTCGCCCAATACTCCGGGGCAAAACAGAACAATACAGAGTTCCTCCGGCACGAACTCAACAGGACATGGCATAACAGACTAAAACATGACAAGGCTTAACAGACTAAAACAGGACAAGGCATAACAGACCGGGATTGTGTATATAAGTAATGAACCCGCAACGGCAGAGCCCACAATGCAGCCTTAAATACAGACCCAGAATTAGTGGAACTGCTTTCAGCTGTTGCCCAGAGGGCGGGGCAGACTGGTCACCAAGGCGACCGTGACAGAGCCCCCCTCTTAAGGGACAGCTCCGGAGGTCCCAAAAAAGAAAAAATTACAACCTCACGCCCCGGAATGTTGACGCTCGCGATTGGGGCAACCCCGCTCCCTCCTCCGAACACGCAGGAACGGGGAGAGGCAGGCGCCATCTGCGTCGGGCGGATCGGAATCGGCGCTCGGCAGGGAGGGGGTCTGGTGGGCAAACTGGCCAGGGGATAACAGACAGGCAGAACCGACGAGAACAGGACAGGCAAAATCAGGGCAGGTAAACAGGACAGGCAAAATCAGAACAGGCAAACATGAGAGAGTCAAAATCAAAACAGGCAAACATGAGACAGTCAAAATCAAAACAGACAAGACATGAGAGAGTCAAAATCAGAACAGACAAGACATGAGAGAGTCAAAATCAGAACCGGCAAAACAGGAGCAGCAGAGTCGGACTGGCACGCAGGCAGCGGAGTCGGACTGGCACGCAGGCAGCGGAGTCGGACTGGCACGCAGGCAGCGGAGTCGGACTGCCACGCAGGCAGCGGAGTCGGACTGGCACGCAGGCAGCGGAGTCGGACTGGCACGCAGGCAGCGGAGTCGGACTGGCACGCAGGCAGCGGAGTTGGACTGGCACGCAGGCAGCGGAGTCGGACTGGCACGCAGGCAGCGGAGTCGGACTGGCAGGCAGCGGTGTCGGACTGGCAGGCAGCGGAGTCGGACCGGCACGCAGGGGAGACTGAATAGCAGGCAGTCGGCACGGGAGTCGGGCAGGCAGGCATCAGAGTCGGAGTCGGCCCGACGGGCAGCGGAGTCGGAGTCGGCCCGACGGGCAGCGGAGTCGGAGTCGGCCCGACGGGCAGCGGAGTCGGAGTCGGACTTGCACGCAGGGGAGAGGGAATAGCAGGCAATCGGCACGGGAGTCGGGCAGGCAGGCGTCAATTCTTCCTGGGACCCCATTCGAGGCACAGCAAGGGCCACAACGGGCGGGGCCGTGGTTCGAACGGGCAGGGAAGGCCAACTCAGTAGGCGCCTGCCGAACTGCGCTCTCCAGCTCTCCCAAAGTCGCGCTGGGATCGTTCGCTGAGTTCTATTTGTTGGCGGGTTCATTCTGTCACGAGACGTGGCGGGGATGAAGAGGACCGGACCAGAACGGAGGCAGGAGGCATGAAGGGAGAACTCAAATGCGTTGACGATCCATAAGTTTTATTAAATAAAATAAAAGTCGCCCAATACTCCGGGCAAAACAGAACAATACAGAGTTCCTCCGGCACGAACTCAACAGGACATGGCATAACAGACTAAAACATGACAAGGTTTAACAGACTAAAACAGGACAAGGCATAACAGACCGGGATTGTGTATATAAGTAATGAACCCGCAACGGCAGAGCCCACAATGCAGCCTTAAATACAGACCCACAATTAGTGGAACTGCTTTCAGCTGTTGCCCAGAGGGCGGGGCAGACTGGTCACCAAGGCGACCGTGACATATTGTATAGTATAAATTAATGCTGGGCTACTCGAATGAGGGGTGCGCCTGCTGATGGGAACAGAGACGCACAAGATTGTATTAAGAGGGACCCGAGACCCAGGTCTTTGTATTAGATTTGTGTGTTAGGAATAAATCCACTCGTGTGTGAAATGCCAGCTTCCTGATACCTTTCTATTGTAGAACAAGCGCACGTATTGTTGGATGAGTGCCATTTGGGTATGGTCAGAAATTGGAGTCAGATTACTAATGTAAGTGTGTATTGATAAACTAATAATTCCAACAGGGGGTAAACCAGTGTACACTATCGGGCCTCTCTGCTGAAGAATGGTTGCATGGCATAGCAAATCACCCCTTGTTGTTCTCTGGGCTTAAAGTTCAGTGTCAGGTTGGGAAGAGCAAAGGGGGGATGAATGTTTGGGGAATGTTAGTGTGTTCTTAACTCTTGCCACCTCTCACTAGGGGGATATGGCTTTGGTATATAAATAGATAGACTCCCTGAGCTACCGTGAGTGTAAATGTTAAGAAAAATGTTGTACTCTCAATGTTTATAATTCAACACATTTAATCGATGATGTGCTTTGAGATTTTTAAATCAAACAAGTCTGCATTGGCTCCAAAAAGTTAAAGTGAGTGCAGGTCAGAGGCGCACACATGCGTGGGTAAAGTCAGCTACGGAAGAAATTGCCTTCCGATGGAAAGATAATAGGTCGAGAAATTTGTATTTCTTACACAGTGGGATCCCCATTTAGTTTGTTTGGCAGGATGCCTCCACACTGTGTTCTTTGGCACTGGCCCTTGCTCACTTTAGACAACACAGTGCCATCAAGTGGTTAAATATTACACATCTGGGCTTTAAATAGACATCCATGCATCCATGGTGTGTGATGTCACTATGGCTGTTTAATGTGAACATGGATGGTGTGGTGAGAGAGGTGAATGCAAGAGTATTTTGCAGAGGTGTAAAGATGATCGATGACAATGGAACGGTGTGGCAGGTAAGTCAGTTGTTGTTTCCAGATGACACAGCGCTTGTGGCTGATTCTGAGGAAACATTGAGAAGGTTGGTAATGGAGTTTGGAAGAGTGTGTGATAGGCGTAAGTTATGTGTGAATGTTGGGAAGTGTTCACGTGATGGAGTGGGCATGGCGTTAGAAATAAGGTTGCATGAACAGGGGCTGGAGGAAGTTGAAAGCTTTAGGTACTTGGTTTGTGATGTGGCTGCAGTTGGTGGAATGGAGTGCGAGGTATTGCATGGAGTGAATCAAGGAAGCAAGGTTTTGGGTGGTCTGAGGAGAGTGATGAGCCACAAGAGTATGAGTATGGATGTTAAGAGGGGACTGTGTGAGAGTGTGATTGTGCCGACTGTGTTGTATGGTGCAGAGACTTGGAGGCTGAACACAAATTTGAGAAGGGAATTAAATGTTTTTGAGATGAAGTGTTTGAGGAGTATGTTAAGAGCGACAATATTGGATTGATTGAGAAATTCAATTTTTAGGGACAGACCTGGAGTCGTCATAGAACTGAGCAAGAGTGTGGATATGAGAGTACTCGGTTGGTTTGGAAACATGGAGAAGATGGATGAGGAGCGAATGTTGAAGAGGATCTACAGAGCAGAAGTAAATGGAAGGAGACCAACAGGAAGGCCGCGATTGACGTGGACGGATGGTGTAATGAGTGCACTTCAAGAAAGAAGTCTAAATCTAGTAGAAGCTAGAGCTCTTGTTGGTGATAGAAATTAGTCTAGAGGTGTTGTAAAAGGATAGTGGGATGTTTGGACCCGTTCTTAGGGATGGGCAGGGCACCTGTATGATGCGGAAGGGGTAAACCAGTGAAAGCAGTCAGGCCTTGCTGTTGAACAAAAGAGTGTGTTGTGTTACCCTGACCTGAGTGACATCGTCGCTTTCTTGTGTCCTGTTTCATCTGGTTTAGCTGCTCCTCTTGCACTCTTTGCACTACTGTATAATACTATACATAGCTATAATTATTTAGTATATTATTACTACTTCAATATTCCAACTCAATACAACATTTTCTTTATATCTGTAGTGTGTTGTGTCACCCTGACCTGAGTGACATCGCCGCTTTCTTGTATCCTGTTTCATCTGGAGGGACGAAAGCATGACCAACTTAGGTGCCGAGGTGCCTAACTTGTTTGGGTGTTTTTTTTGCTATATGTTTTTCCCTTTTTTTATTTGAGATTGTATGTGTTTGTCTTGATGTCGGTCACCCCCTCTTGAGGGATATGACCAAGATAGATGGATAGATGGATAGATCACCACTGGTAAAGGTCTGGTGGCTATTTTGTTCTGCACATGGCATTGAGTTCACTCGTGTGTTTCTTACTTTTGTTTGTATGTTTCTTTCTAGGGAATTCAGCCACTGGAAGGTAAACAGCCTGGCTACCGAGAAGCGCGACATCTTTCGCGCTCCGTTACCCTTAGCGCCAGAGTTCCTTCGCAACCTGCGGTTACTGGGACGGAGACCAACTTTGCAGCAAATCAACGACAACCTCATCAAGAAATACGGGACTCACTTCCTGGTTTCTGCAACCTTAGGAGGTAAGGAAAGGCTTAAGGTAGCATTGCAGTAGGCGAGTCCGGAGGGGAAACCTCGGAACCATAAATTGTAGGAACGTCCGAGTCTCAAACAATAATTTACGAGCCCCTCGCAGTATCTAATCACAACGCTTAGACGTTTTGCTGTTCCATCATCCTCCCTCTAAATGAGCAGCAAGAGCGGGTGTGAGATAAAATTGACCGGTTCCTAACCATATGTCTCAGTTTATTGGATTTCTTTTTACCCTCCTCGCACCTCTCAGAACATTCAAGTAACTCACAAAACAGAATTGCCTGCAGTATTGATTTTAGACGCCTCGCAAATCAAGGCGGAGGACCTGCACTATACATTTGGAGTGACATCCTCGTGATATTGACATACTGCATACCCTGGTCATCACTAAGTATAACATAGCATCACGACTCGGTATATACAGGCCCATTCCAGATAATAGTCTTTTTTCAAGGTCCTGCTTGATAAAAGTTTTACAAGACCAGGATTTACAGGACCGCAATTTCCCAAGTATTCAAACCACATCGCCATTCCTACGTGAAGAGCATGATTTTGTTTAACCTTCAACTTTTATAAATATGACTTAATCCCAACCTATGAGATAGCCCAATTACAGAATGGAGGTGTCCATCTCTCAAACTAAATAGTCAAGTTAAGTCAAGTCATTTCATTTGTATAGCCCTTAATCACAAAGAGTCTCAAAGGGCTTCACAGGTTATTACACAGACTATTTTTTCAGACTATTATTACACCATCCCCTGATCTGGAACCAACATGAGGGCAAGGAAAAACTCAAAAACCTCAACATGAGGAAAATGAAGAAACCTTGAGAAGGGACCGCACATGTGGCATCCCCCTTTCTATGGTATGAATTAAGCATAGTATAATTAGTGACATCATTGGTATTAACTGATTACTTTTGAGGCAGTGTGATGGCTAACTGGCTAACACGTCTCACGGGTCAAAGGCTTAACTTAAGTATAATGGACTACCTGTGCGGGTTTAGATGTTCTCCCACTACCTGTGTGTGGTTTTCTGCACTTTGGTTTCTTCCAAGGTATCAAAAACATGCAAGGCAGGTTTGTCATCCATCCATCCATCCATCCATCCATCCATTATCTGTACCGCTTGAGCCCATCCCAGCTATCTCCGGGCAGTGGGCAGGTGACACCCTGAACTGGTTGCCTGCCAGTCTTAGGGCAGACAGGGACAGACAATTCGCTCGCTCATTCACACCTAGGGACAATTTGGACCGGCCAATGAACCTGAAATTCATGTTTTCAGAATGTGGAAGGAAACCGGAGTGCCCGGATGAAACCCACGCAAGCACGGGGAGAACATGCAAACTCCACACAGGAGTTTCGATCAGTAGGTCTAAATGTTCCCTGTGACCGTCTGGCAACCGATCCAGGTTTCCCTGCCCACTTGCCTGAAGACAGCTAGGATGGGCTCCACTAACCTCCATGTTAGTTGTCACTTTACCTCGCGACAAACAAAAACATACGCGATGTGCAGTTTTACAAGTTTTCAATAGGATTTATCTTAACTTAAAATACTGTTTTTTGAAATCAGATTCAGATTCAGATATACTTTATTGTCATTCTTGTACTCGTGTATACGGAACGAAATGTCAATACATCTGACCCGCACAGTTTCCTTGAATGTACAGATATAAATAAAATGTTGTATTGAGTTGGAGTATTGAAGTACTAATAATATACTAAATAATTATAGCTATGTATAGTATTATACAGTAGTGCAAAGAGTGCAAGAGGAGCAGCTAACCAGATGTGCAAAATGCGCAGTCAGGTAAACAAGTCACGATACAATAACAATAACACTGGAGTACGATAGTGCAGAGTAACAAGAGGATATATAATTTACATCATATTATAACTCAGACCAACATACTTTACAAAATAGTATGTTTTGATCTGAATCCCTTTCATACTATACACTTGACATTAAACCGAATACATACCGAATACAATGTCAAATACAAATTATTTTGATGGAGATCTAATCACTCTCTGCATCGCTCTGGTGGTGCGCTCAAAGACCAGGCACGTACTAGAAACTATTAAAAGAAAAAGCTTTGCTCCAGGTATATTCCAAAGGTCAGACGTTTAAGTATGTCACCTTTACATACCTAGCCACTACCTAGCCACACCTAGCCACTCCTTTGCACATCTGTTCTCCTCTGCACTATCGTACTCCAGTGTTATTGTTATTGTATAGTGACTTGTTTACCTGACTGCCCATTTTGCACATCTGGTTTAGCTGCTCCTCTTGCACTCTTTGCACTACTATTTATATCTGTACATTCAAGGAAACTGTGCGGGTCAGATGTATCGACATTTCGTTCTGTATACACGTGTACAAGAATGAGAATAAAGTATATCTGAATCTGAATCTGAAGAATCTGAATTTAAATGGTATTTCTTTATAACGCTAATTGTATCACTATCCTAAGGATGGAGGACATTCTTGGCACAAATACTCGTGGATGGATGAAGGGATATGGTTTTAATTCTTAGTGGTTGAAAGTACTGACCAATAAGCCGGTTTTAAGATAATCAAATTATTTCAAGGACCAGTAGCGTGTCAGAATGAAATATTTTCCCATGAATACCTAGAACGGTTTGTTGTGGAATCCTTGTGTTACCCTCGAAAGAAAAGCTCTGATATAAGGGTGAGGGCCACATGGTCCGTGAAGGAAGTCGGATCTTTCTCCATTTTTGGAGACTGATCTAGCCTACTTCTCAGCTGCTCCACAGGGTGGGCCCGATTCACAAATCATCCAGGCCTTTGTGGTCTGCATGCGACATTCTTCCTTGCCGAGGAACCACGGCTCAGGGCTACGGCCTTCTTCATCCCCATTGTACAGGGGGACAAAGGCCAAGGCAGAATGCCCCCCACCCCTTCACTTTGAGCTGCCTTCCTGGAGGCAGACGTGAAGAAAATAGAGGAAGAGCAGAGGTTCCCGCCTGCACTCTTAAATGCAGCCGAATTCATCGGTCATCCAGAGGCGTGTACTGTCACTGATTGGAGTTCCTGTTGATAATTTTCAAAATAAAGTTCTGCAATTGGTTGATTGATTGATTAATAAGCGAAATATAATTCGAAAGGGCAATGGAATAAATATCTGGCTTTAAACATGACACCCAGATACAAATCATTAACCATTTGATTACAAATGACTATGTTGGGGTTTCAAATATTTATTGTATTGCAGTGGAGTCTGGTCACTTCCTTTGGATATAGGAGCCCTTTAGTAGTATTGTTCTTGAAACTTATAAGTATAAGATACATTTTACTGTCATTTCAGCCCAACACCTATAAGAAAGAAATTTGTCTCAAAAATATTTTCAAGACCAGAACGGAAACAGGACCCACTCTTGTAACGTTTACCACAATTCTTATTGAACGAAGGAGGAAGGGGTGCGCCCACGCTCCGAATTATGCTGTCCCTCTTGTACTCGGCTTGTGTTCCGAACACGGAAGTGGATCTTCCGTGGCGAGCGATAGCCGTGTCAGGGACGGAAAAAACGGGTCAGTAGCCGGTACAGGAGAGCAAAAACGTGGTCGGGGTTGGAAGCGAGTCGTAAGCCAGAACGGGAGAGCAGACGTGATTTGGGTCGGAAACGAGTCGTAAGTCAGAACGGGAGAGCAGACGTGATCGGGATCAAAACAGGTTGTAGCCGGAGAGCAAAATGGGACAGGCAGGGGTCAGGGTCGTGAAAGGCTTGCCTTAAACACACGGAGATTCGCATATGGACTGACAAAAGGGGATTGACAGGACAGGGTTTAAATAGTGTGGAAGCCAATCTGTCAACAAGCTGGGCGGGGCCAATTGGGCGCCATGGCAACCGTGACAGTATTGTTCAGATGCACTGATACAATTTACTCAAGATCTAAAAATCATACGTCTCGATAAATGCAGGATTAAAAATCACATAAGTAAATAGTTCTAGAAATACTCCACTTCATTAAAAATGCATCAAATGACAGTCCAAATTATCATTTTTTTCCATTAACTAGACAGGAGACGGACGAAGTGAGAAAAAAAAGGGAAAATGTTAACTCGGAAAGTTTCTCGACGCTCGCTTGTCCGATATTTGTGCCTTGTGGTTTATTTGCATCGAAGCATCCGTCACTTGGTCTCCACTTAATGGACGACTCCCTCAGGGAGCATCGTCAGGGGAGTCTGAGCTGACGAACCCAGCCGCAGATGAATAGTCAGACTCTAGATGTAATTAACTGGCTCCACTAATTGGCTTCAGAGTCTTATAGTTCTGTGCTAAGCACTCAGATGTTTTCCTGTTTCCTTTGTCTTTTTCCCTCTAGTATTTTTTAGGTAAACACAATCATGTTCATTTTACTTTCAACAATAGTATTACTTTGTAAGGAGTTTGCTTTAATGGGTGGACTCATTGTTGATCTAAAATGAAACTGAATAAATCCCGTTCCTGCAGCAAGAAAATTCAGAATAACTGGTGAATTTCTGATGAGTGCTTTCCACTGACCAGGATGGCAGTGGACTGACTTTAGCCTCAGAAATTTGATTCCTATTTGGATAATCGGATAGGATACCTGTCAGCCTCCACAGCTCCATGCCCTTACCAAATGTTGTATTTTCCCTTACAAAATAAAAAATAATCTTACACCGTATTACGAAAAACAAAAACACTTTTTTACGGTGTCACGGTTGCCATGGCGCCCAATTGGCTCCGCCCGGGTGGCGCCAGCTGAGGCTCATTGACAGATTGGCTTTCTGTCTATTTAAGCTCTGTGTTCTCATTTTTCCTTTGCCAGTCCGCCAACGAAACTCTGCCCCGCAAGACCTGGGTTCTGACTCGGTCCTGTTTTCCTGTTGGTAATTCCTGTCCGGTATTGTTCCCGTTTATTTTGTCCTGTTTAATATTAGTTTCTAGTTACATTCCCGTCTATTTTTGTCCTGTTTATCATTCTCTCCAGTTTTTGTTCCCGTCTAGTTTTTCCTTTTTAATTTCGATATCCTGTTTCATTATCAATCCTGTCTGTCCCGTCCTGTCCGTTATCGACCCCTTCTGTCCGATATCTACTCGGGCAATTGGTATCGTTCTCGTCGGTCTCTGGCTTTTTGTCTTTCCACGCCAGACCGCTGCCTAACGTGCATGATTCCCCATTTCCCATAAAATAAAAGGCTTATGTGAGATACGTCACGCGTTTGGGTCCTGATCAGTTCTGGTTCTTTACATACGGTATATGCAAACAATTGCTACTCTCAGGCTCTGTGACCCTAAACAAACGAACAAGTATGCAAATAGTACATAGATAGACTTTGTTTATTCATATTTTTTTTTAATTCTTATTTTTGCATAACTGTCAACCTCAGCCAATGTATCCGTTTAGTAATGATGCCACGGGACCGGACCAGATCGGAGGCAAGAGGCAGGAAGGGTGAACTCATTCGCGTTAACGATCAGTTACTTTTATTAAGGAAATAAAAGTCGTCCAACACTCAGGGACACAAACAAAAACAGGCTTACAAGCAAACAGGAACTCAGACTAGGAATACTCACAAAACAGGCTTTTACTCAGAACGGGCAAGTACAGGTTTCCTCAAGTCAAACAGAACAGAATAATGCAAAGTAATGCAATGAACCCGCAACCGGGAATCCCCAAAACCCGCCCTTAAGAAGCACACACGCAAATTAGGAAATCTGCTACAGCCGGTGCCAAGGGGGCGGGGCCAGCCGGTCGCCACGGTGACATGACATGACAGATGATTACAAAACCTTGTATTTGTATTCATTTCAAGGGACTTCTTTATCCGGGACCGCCACGTCAAATCTCATTAATAAAGTACATGATGTTGTAATCCTTAACAATAAACAATTCTATTTATGATGTATTTATGTGACTCAGGGCATAAATCAATAGTTTTTGGTCATTTGTAATTCTATTTTTAATGTGGCTTCAGGATATTTGAGGGAGGCTTAATCCTTCCCTGCATAAACTTAATGGCAGTTTCCACAGAGTGTTTGCATTTACTCTGAAACCGGCAGCGGATTTATATACCGATGAGTCATTAAAAATACAACCTATATAATGCACAGCTCTGACATTGATTATGCAGTTTATTAAAGATGTTCCACTTTGTAATGAATCCTCACGTGATAATAATAATTTTGCAGAACTGCTATCAACACTGAACGGATAGCGATCATATTAAAATGCTCCACTATATTTCTCGAAAACTGCAAGTGTTTTAAAAAATAGGACTTTTGCAACATTTCTACTCCCGTGTGCACCATGCTGCGCTGTTCATGTGAGAGGTGTACCAGATTTTCTAAAATGGTGTCTGAACCAAGAGCTTTTCCGCGCACAAGAAAATCTAGCCAGCTCACAAAAATCAGGGCTCGAAATTGCTAATTAAGAAGCTAATCAAGTCAAAGTTACAGTGCATGAAGGTAAAAATACATGGGTTCCCCTGACGTTGTGTTTTAAATGCGGTATTTTGAAGTCGATGTCGAACGAAGTTGAAAAGTAAAGTCAGTAGAGTTTTTTGAGAACCGGCTTCTTCGGCTCGGCTCACTAAAAGGAACCGGCTCTTTCGGTTCCTAAACGGCTCTTCGGGATGTTTTTGCTTCTTTCATCCCTTTATGACCAAATATTATGTAGAATTATGCGCAAAATGACTTAAAAGAAGGGGAAATAGAACAAAAAAGAAAAAAAATACCAAAATCAAAAAGTAGTGAAAAGCTGAGAAAAAAAAGGAATAAAAGGAAGAGAAAAAAAGAAGGAAAATTTCAGAAAAAAAAGGAAAAAAGAAAGGAAAGAAAGTAAAAAAAAAGGAAAAAAGTAAATACAGAACAAAAAAAAAAAAGTAACAGCACGGAAAAAATAAATACAATGAGATTTTTTTTAAAGGAATTAAAAAAATGGAAAAAAACAGGGTAAAAGAAGAAAAAGTTAGTGTTGCATTCAAACAATTTCCAATTATACAAAGATTTTACTTCCACTCAAAAATGTGATTAAATACAGTTGTGTATGGTGCAACCGACTAAATAAGCCCCCCAAAATGTTAGTATTATGCGACAAAAGATACCAGAAAAAAAAAAAGAAATGGAAATCTTGTGAAAGAATTGTTGTAAAAACAAATGACGTTTGTAACCTTTGCAATAATACATTAGTCAATTCATTCAAAAGTGCAAAATTGTTTTGCATTGCCGAAAACTCAGCAAAATGTAACTTGATGTCAAGTTTTGGACATGTTTGATAATGACTTAGTTGCCACACTTGGGATTGCTGTTGCTCATTGTTGTTTCAAGCGTTGCTCACCGACTTTGTGTGAACGCTCAGACCTGTGGAAAATTGAGATAACCTTAAATTCTGGGCTAAGCATGCGCCTGATTAAAAGCCACATGCTGACATTTAAGAGAAAAAACTGAACCGGAACAGGATAAGGACCCAGATGCGTGACGTTTCTCACACAAGCTTTTATTTAACGGGAAATGGGGCAGTCATGCACGATAAGCAGAAGTCTGGCGTGGAATGACAGGAAGCCAGAGACCGACGAGATCGATACCAATTGCCCGAGCAGATATCGGACAGATGAGGTCGATACCGGACAGGGCAGGACGGGACGGACAGGATTGATATCAAAACAGGATATCGAAATTAAATAGGACAAACTAGACAGGAACGAAACTGGAAACCGATATTAAACAGGAACAAATACCGGGAAAAATACCGGATAGGAAATACCAACAGGAAACAGCACCGAGTCAAAACCCACGTCTTGCGGGGCAGAGGTTCATTGACGGACTGACAAAGGGAGAGTGAGAGCACTGAGCTTAAAAAGAAGCTGCTGGCGCCACACGGGCGGGGCCATTTGGACAAGTTTGTCTTCGTACGAACTGCACTGAATTTAAAGCCGTAGGCTAGAACATGAAAATAAGATACAGTGGAACCTCGGTTTTCGACCATAATCCGTTCCATTTCTTTGTACGAAAACCGATTTGTACGATCACCGAAGTCGTTTTTTCCCATAAAAAGTAATGTAAAATTGTTTTAATCCGTTCCAACACCCTAAATGTTTACCACGAAAGTAAACATGAAGCTAACCCAGGCGAATCGAACATTCGCGTTAGCGTAATCTTTCGTACGGAAGATTACGCTAACATGAACGTGTAAAAATAAAAAAATCAGCGTCGTTTACACGTCATTTAGCACCCGGGTCTCCACAACAAGTGGTAAGCAGTTAAAGGATAAAGAAAAGAATTATGAGTAGGATTTTTTACCTTGGCGGTTGTCTGCAGAAGCCATGCTGTATTCCTGAAAGAAGGGAAACTCGCACACCTTCTTCATATTTTGCTATTATTTCTTTCTTAAATGCAATAGTTGTACGCACTACTCCTCTTTTTTCACCTGTAGCAACTTTGCTGCTTGCACCGACCTTCTTCCGAGGCATAATTAGGAGTTAAAACACTCCCTTCACCGTTTTTGAAAAATGAAAGCAGAGAAGGAGTGCGCGTTGCCGTGACAACAGTTCTTCACGAGGGGTGGGAGCAATCTACACTCGTACGCCACTTAGCATCGCCCCTAGCGTACCGGCGTTCGAACTCCGATTTTTTGAACGAAAAGCGAAGCAAGAACTTCTCGAAATTTTGGGTCGAGAACCGATTTGTTCGAACTGAGAGGCGTTCGAAAACCGAGGTTCCACTGTACCATAGTTATTTGTGCATAAAGCACCTTCTTTTGTACCAAAAAAGAAAAATCATTTTGCATTGCCGGAAACTCAGCAAAATGTAACTTGATGTCAAGTTTTGGACATGTTTGATAACGACTTAGTTGCCATACTTGGGATTGCTGTTGCTCACTGTTGTTTCAAGCGTTGCTCACAGACTTTGTGTGAACGCTCAGACCCGTGGAAAATTACAGGGAACATTGCCAGTGACCGACGATCACCGGATCGTGGGTGCAAGTCCTTTCCTCCTTCTAAATAAACCCGAGTAAAACGAACGCTATTGGGTCCTGTTGTCAGAAGGACCAGAACAGAACAGGAAACCCCAGAGCGTTCGTTACAGTTCTTTATTCAGGGAAGCGTACGGGGCTAGCGGGAGACGCGATGGCTGTCGGACGTCAGCAGCGTAGCCGTGAAGACAGCTTCGGAACACGTAGCCAATCGGAGTGCAGAAGTCTAGCAGGTCAAGTTTACCGGGACTGGAGAGAAGATCGTAGCGTGGGACGGAAGCAGGTCGGATCGGAGGCAGGCAGAAACAGGTAAACAGATCAAGAGGGAACAGGTAATCAGGAGAGTCATACAGGGAACAAACGTAATCCTCAGACGAAGAGGTCTGGGCGTAGCGTGCTTAAAAAGGGAACATAAACCAATCAGAGGGCGTCCACGTGATAGCTCCAGGTGACTCTAGTTAGCAATCCGTTCCTGGTCCGTGACAAGTATCCTGATTAAGAAGTGTTTTTTTAAAAATCAAGTTCAAGCTGAAAAGCTTTTACGTTTATGCCTTCGTCACTTGATACAAATTAGCTAGTAAATAACTTACAGAAGTGATTTACTCAATGAGTCATAAACATGTTATCGCTTCTTAATTGCCTGACTGATGACTTTCTCCCCAGGGGAGGAGTCTTTGACCATTTTCCTGGACAAGCAAAAGCTGAATAAGAAGTCGGAGGGCAACAGCAACAGCACCGTGGTGTCTCTGGAGTTGCTCCATCAGCTTGCCGCTTCATACTTCACAGATCGAGAAAGCACCCTAAGGAGACTGCACCACCTCCAGATTGCCACTTCAGCAATTAAGGTAATCTATTTGATGCTCGCTCGCCCTTTGTGCCAGACCTCCACTCTCCAAAAGTCTTTACCATCGCGGTGTTTACTTCACAATCCGGTGCACAGTTTGCCTTCGAGCAAAACAAGTCACAATTACCAGCCTTTTGAAACTGTCAGATTAGGACTTATTATACCTTTCAGCAGTAACAAATAGTTCCGCTTTGCTCGCCACAAATGCAAGTCATCTTTCTTAAAGATTCGTTCTAATGAGGCTCATCACTCAAGAGGAGATATGAGAGTAAATGGTGCAGGAGTAGTTTGTCTTAGGAGTTGAATGTACCGTAAATTCCAGACTATAGAGCACACCTGATTATAAGCCGCACCCACCGCATTTTAAGAGGAAAACCGTTTTTGTACTTACACAAGCCGCACCTGTATATAAGCCGCATGCGCCCGTATTAAAAAATGTAACACAAAGACAAAATTAACCGATTTTAAGTCCCGCGATTGAAACTGAATGTCCTTCATTAAAGTACACAGTCCAAGATTCACAGCCGGCAAAATGAACGGAAAATGATACCGGTACTCAAGGTTTGATGCAGACCCTGCAGAGTCTGGGTCCCATTGAAAGTAATCCAAGGAAAAAAGTGTATATTTCCAAAGGTAAGGGTGGGAAAAATATATATCCACTATTGTCCGCCGCGTCCACAAACACGTTTCACATTTACTCCACTTCCTGTCAGCCCCCGTGGATTTCGCCCCTTCTTTTTTATTTGCCCTACAAAACATATCAGAATAAGTCTCTAAAATAAATACATTACAAAAATATACAGTTGCGAATACATATTACATAAATTGGCCGCATCACTGAATAAGCCGCAGGGTTCAAAGTTTGGGGAAAAAGTAGCGGCTTATAGTCCGGAATTTACGGTAATCTCTTATCGATCTATCTATCTATCTACCTCAGTCATATCCCTCAAGAGGGGTGACTGACAGCAGGACAAACACATACAATAACAAAGAAAATAAAAGGGAAAAAAAATGGACCATGGCCAACCCAATTGCCCAAAAACCCAAACAAGTTAGGCACCTCGGCACCTAAGTTGGTCATGCTTTCGTCCCTCCAGATGAAACGGGACACCAGAAAGCGGCCATGTCACTCGGGTCAGGGTGACTCAACACACTCTTTTGTTCAACAGCAGGGCCCGACAGCTTTCACTGGTTTACCCCTGCCGCATCATACGGGTGCCCAGCCCATCCTTAAGAATGCGTCCACAATCCCACTGTCCTTTCACGAAAGGTCTCGCAAACCCTAGTTATAGGGTCACTAAATGTGAGAGGATGTGGAAGTAAAGCGACTGAGTGGAAGAATGAGATCGGAAGGATGATGACTAAAACGAAGGTTGATGTGTTAGCCTTGAGTGCAATCTCTTTTAGCACCATTAAATTAAATCATCAAAATCAATGTCCATTATTCCATCCATCTGTCCTAACCACCTTCTGAAGTTTGTGTCTGTTTGTGCACAGTCAGAATTACAAATAAATAAACCCATGTCTTATTCTTTATTTGATTATCAGAACAAGAAGATAGTATGTGAACTGCATCATAGAAAATAACATGTTATAACTTATGAATGAAGTCTATATGTAACCGCGGTGTACCTGTCCCACCAAAGATCCACATTCACGCTGGACTGGATGATGAGGTTTTTATTACAGTTGCTGCAGATGAATGAGTCACACACAACACGAGGTTAGCTCCTCTGCTGGCTTTCAACACGTTAGCAGCGCGCTGTAGACTGCCTTAAACATAACAAATAGCTTTCTTTTCAGTTAACATAAAATACATATTAGCAAATCAACCGTCACAATTTCAACCTTGATAACACTAAATTTTGGGGACCCATAGATCTCTGTTGGGACCAATGTTCCCCCTAAGCTGCGCGCATGCACAATTGCACATTCTCAGCGCAGAAAATCAGAAAATCTAGCCAGCGCACAAAAATGAGGGCTCGAAATTAAGTCAAAAGTTACAGTGCATGAAGGTAAAAATACACGGGTTCCCCTGACGTTGTGTCCGAAATGCGGTATTTTGAAGTCGAGTCAAAGGAGAACGAAGTTGAGTAAAGTTAGTAGTTTGTCAGGGAACCGGTTTCTTGGGCTCGGCTCACTAAAAGGAACCGGCTCTTTCCGGTCTAAAATGGCTCTTCGGGTTGTTTTTGCTTCTTTAATCCCAACATGACCAAATATTATGTGAAATTATGCACAAAATGACTTAAAGGAAGGGGGATATAGAACAAAAAAGAAAAAAATGCCAAAATGAAAAAGTAGTGAAAAGCTGAGAATAAAGAAACAAAAGGAAGAGAAAAAAGATGTTTGTTTTTTTAAAAAAGCAAGAAAAAAAGAAAAGAAAGAAATGTAGGAAAAAAGTAAATAGAAAACAAAAAGAAAAAAGTAACAGCTTGGAAAAAATAAACACAATGACATTTTTTTAAAGGAATTTAAAAAAAGTAGTAAAAAAACATGGAAAAAAGAAGAAAAAGTTTGTGTTGCATTCAAATAATTTCCAATTATATCAAGTGAATCTTGTTGCCAACATTGTACTTCCACTAAAAAATCTGATTAAGTACAATTCTGTATCTTACAACCGACTAAATAAGCCCCCAAAAATGTTAATACTATGCGACAAAATATATAAGGAAATAAAAATAAATGGATATCTTGTGAAAGAATTGTAAGAACAATCGACGTTTGTAGGCCGTACAATCTTTGCAATAGTACATGAGTCAATTCATTCAAAAAGGAAAAATAATTTTGCATTGCCGGAAACTCAGCAAAATGTAACTTGATGTCAAGTTTTGGACATGTTTGATCATTAATTATCTTGCCACACTTGGGATTATGGTTGCTCACTGTCGTTTCAAGCGCTGGCCACCGACTTTGTGTGAACGCTCAGACCCGTAAGGAAAATTACAGGGAACTTTGGTTGGGACCCATAGATTTTTGAGCATGCGAGTCCCATCACTTTTCAGAGGTAAAATGAACACTGTTAAAGGTATGGTTTTTTTTGTTAGCGAATTCACCAATACATGTGTATTAATATAATAATTAGAAACAATTTTTTCAACTTACTCGCCAATGAGGTCGTGTTTTCACTGAGCTATGGTGGTCCGTGGCTGCACGGCGCTGTGCATGCAAGCATTTGATGCAGAAATGTAGCGCAGGCTTCACGCTGGTAGCCTGAGGCCGTGTCCTATAGTTTGATCCCGGTGCGAGTGGTTCATCTGCAGCCGCTGTGCTTTGCCTTAAATCATTACTCCACTAGCATGTCATGTCTTTGAATATGGGCATCGGGCGTGTGTGCATGTGTTTAGGGGCATGTGTAGGGACGGGAGAATATTTTCGAATTCTTTTCAAGTAGTTTACATCTCTTGCTTACCACATGGAAGAAAAACTAGGACGAGTTCAGCATTGAACTCAACCACTCGTAAATGTTCTGCGGTTTTTAAACAATTTCTACAATTTTCTGTTCGTTTAGATAGATAGATAGATAGATAGATAGATAGATAGATAGATAGATAGATAGATAGATAGATGGATGGATGGATGGATGGATGGATGGATGGATGGATGGATGGATGGATGGATAGATAGATAGATAGATAGATAGATAGATAGATAGATAGATAGATAGATAGATAGATAGATAGATAGATGGATGGATGGATGGATGGATGGATGGATGGATGGATGGATGGATGGATGGATGGATGGATGGATGGATAGATAGATAGATAGATAGATAGATAGATAGATAGATAGATAGATAGATAGATAGATAGATAGATAGATAGATAGATAGATAGATAGATAGATAGATAGATAGATAGATGGATGGATGGATGGATGGATGGATGGATGGATGGATGGATGGATGGATGGATGGATGGATGGATGGATAGATAGATAGATAGATAGATAGATAGATAGATAGATAGATAGATAGATAGATAGATAGATAGATAGATAGATAGATAGATAGATAGATAGATAGATAGATAGATAGATAGATAGATAGATAGATAGATAGATACTTTATTCATCCCCGCAGGGAAATTCACATTTCCAGCAGCATCCCTGCGCTGAGAACAATACAATAATAAAGCAAAAATAATACAATATACAAATACCCAATGTGACGTGCTAATACCCACTGTAGCGTGTTCTATATACCGTAAATTACGGACTATAGAGCGCACTTGATTATAAGCCGCACCCACTACATTTTAGGAGGTAAACCGATTTTTTTTTTTACATAGACAAGCCGCACCTGTATATAAGCCGCATGCGCCCACATTTAAACATGTAACACAAACACAAAATTGACCCAAACCCGACTTCAAGTACCGCGATTGAAACTAAATGTCCTTCATTAAAGTTCACAGTCCAAAAATCACAGCCGGCAAAATGAATGGAAAATGAAACCGGTACTTAGAAACTGTACTTGTATTTCTCTCTCTCTCTCTCTCTCTCTCTCTCTCTCTCTCTCTCTCTCTTCTCTCTCTCTCTCTTTCTTTTCCACCCCTTTTCTCCCACTCTGTCTCTGTCTCTTTCACTCTCTGTGTCTCTCTTTTTCTCTTCCTTTGTTGCTCCTTGTCTCTCTCTCTGTGTCTTTTAACCTCTTTTGCTCTAACTTCCTTTTTTTCCTTTTCTATCTTTTCTCTTTCTCTCTTCATACCCTTTGTGCTTTCTTTTCTCTTTTCTCTCCTTCTGTCTTTCTATTTCTCTTTGGATCTCTTTCTTCCTCTCCCTTTCTTTTCCTCCCTCAAGGCTTTTTATCTTTTGTTTCTCTGCTCTCTCCCTCTCTCTTTCTTTCTTTGCCCCGCCCACTCTCATTTTCCCTCCTTCTTTCTCTTATTTCTTTATCTCTCTTTTTCTTCCTCTTTAATCTACAAAATGTTTGTTCTATCGTGTGGCCCCGAGTTGAAATGAGTTTGACACCCGTGGTTTACACAAAGCAAGCATTTTGACTCTGACTCCCGTCGGTCCCGTTTTATCACCTGTATCCCACTCGTCTGTTCCCGATTCCCCGTTTGTCTCCGGCTACGACCCGTTTTTAACCCCCGACCACATTCTGATCTCCCGTCCCGCCTAACGACCCGTTTTTTACCCCCGACCACCTTCTGATCTCTCGTCCCGGCTAACGACCCGTTTTGACCCCCGACCACGTTCTGATCTCCCGTCCCAGCCAACGACCCGTTTTTTTACCCCCGACCACCTTCTGATCTCTCGTCCCGGCTAACGACCCGTTTTGACCCCCGACCACGTTCTGATCTCCCGTCCCAGCCAATGATCCGTTTTTTACCCCCAACCACCTTTTTATCTCTCGTCCCGGCTAACGACCCGTTTTGACCACCGACCACGTCTGATCTCCCGTCCCAGCCAATGATCCGTTTTTTACCCCTGACCACCTTTTTATCTCCCGTCCCGGCCAAAGACCCGTTTTTCCTGTTTGACCACACTACGATCTCCCGCTCCGCAAGATCCAGTTCCGCATTCCAAAGACGCTCCGATCCTGTGAGCAGCGTGCTTCCCTCGTCCAGCGAGCACCGGATCGGAGGCACTGGTTTTTCCTCTATATCTCAACAAACTTGTGAGCGAAACGTTACGCATCTGGGTCCTCCTACTGTTCGGGTGCTGACAGTTTCCAGGATTATAGCAGGCCTATCCAGTGGTATTATAAAATGTTGACTCTTTTTTGAGAAAAAATAATCACCCACCTATTCAAATTCAGGTGCATACATAGTTTTTCTTTTCCAGCCAAGTGATATGCATTCCCGCCAACACAAATTCACACATTAATGAGCCAGAGCGTCCTTCACATATCTCAAACAAATACTGAACTTTGCTATGCAGGCCACCTGCTGCGTTCTGTTCTGCCAAAATTTGTCAACCGGGAGAAAACGGTGCTGAGTGGGTCGTACTTGACCCGTGTTCATGGATGTCTGTGGGCACTGCAGAAAAGCATCCAGTGAGAAGCAAAAACATGAAACATTCAAATCCATGGAACAGCATCTTTTTTGGACACGGATCTGATTTGCATAAAGCCACAGTAATGAATTTTTGAAATGCAATGTTTTCTTGTTAAAAAGTGAAACAAAGCCGTTCTGTTTTGCAGATGAAAGAGACTGTATTTTGTTCTGTTTGAGAAAAGTAACAGCAGGGAATGCCACTCTCAATCTTAATGAACTATTTTAATGGAAGAATATTTGTTTTAGTGGGTTAGAAGGGTTTTTCCTGGGTTATTGTTCATGGCTTCCTTGTCCACTATTGCTAGCAAGAAGTCAAGTTGGCCTCACCAGTTGGGGCGGCAGTAGCTCAGGAGGTAGAGCGCTCGTCTTGGGATCAAGGAATCCCAGTTCGAATCCCGGCTTGTCCGTGTTACATGTCGAAGTGTCCTTGGGTAAGACACTGAACTCCTAAAACCCTCAATAAGCAGGTCAGCTTCCTATATGGCTGCAATACAAGGCCGCTATTGGGAATTGTGGAGCACATTGTAAAGCGCTTTGGGAAGTCATTGACTTGAAAAGCACTGTATAAATGCAGATCATTTCATTTCATTGAGCTGTTGGTTCATAGGTTAGGATACATCATAAATGACGAATTCATTGTCATTGTAACCAGTGTCTGAAATAATGTCTGCTTTTGCATACTCTGCAGCTGTGTTCCCTCTAAGCTGCGCGCGTGAGAAATTGCGCACTGCTCGCACATTCTCAACGCACAAGAAAATCTAGCCAGCGCACAAAAATGAAGGCTCAAAATTACTAATTAAGAAGCGACTTAAGTCAAAGTTACAGTGCATGAAGGTAAAAATACACGGGTTCCCCTGACGTTGTGTCCTAAATGCCGTATTTTGAAATCGAGTCGAAGGAGAACGAAGTTGAGTAAAGTTAGTAGAGTTTGTCGGGGAACCTGCTTCTTCGGCTCGGCTCACAAAAAGGAACCGGTTCTTTCGGGTCCTAAATGGCTCTTCGGGTTGTTTTTGCTTCTTTCATCCCAACATGACCAAATATTATGTAAAATTATGTACAAAATGACTTAAAGGAAGGGGGGAATAGAACAAAAAAGAAAAAAAATACCAAAATGAAAAAGTAGTGAAAAGCTGAGAAAAAGGGAAACAAAAGGAAGAGAAAAAAGAAGGAAAAATTTTGAAAAAAAGCCAGAAAAAAAGAAAAGGAAGGAATGTAGGAAAAAAGTAAATACAGAACAAAAAGAAAAAAGGAACAGCTCGGAAAAAATAAACACAATGAGATTTGTTTTAAAGGAATAAAAAAAAACACGGAAAAAAGAAGAAACAGTTTGTGTTGCATTCAAATAATTTCCAATTATATCAAGTGAATCTTGTTGCCAACATTGTACTTCCACTCAAAAATGTGATTAAGTACGGTTCTATATCTTACAACCGACTAAATAAGCCCCCCAAAATGTTAATATTATTCGACAAAATATATCAGGAAATAAAGAAAAAGAATTGTAAGAACAAACGACGTTTGTAGGCCGTACAACCTTTGCAATAGTACATGAGTCAATTCATTCAAAAGAGAAAAATAATTTTGCATTGCCGGAAACTCAGCAAAATGTAACTTGATGTCAAGTTTTGGACATGTTTGATCATTAATTATCTTGCCACACTTGGGATTATGGTTGCTCATTGTTATTTTCAGCGCTGCTCACCGACTTTGTGTAGACGCTCAGACCCGTGGAAAATTAGAGGGAACATTGGTTGTAAAACATGAAAAGCACAATGAAAGTAGATATGTCTTTGGCACCGTGACTAAAAATAGTGTGATAATGACATAAAATCTACTGCCTTTTTGTAGGTCATCTATACCATTGTTGGTCTAGTATTTAGAGTTCCGCACTAACACCAATGCAACATGGGAATTGAATCCTATTACAATCAATGGTTTGCAATAAGTCAGTGAAACTGGCATCACAACTTTGAATTCTTTTTTTAGATAAAGAACAAAAAACAAAAATCCGTCACGGCCAGCACACAGGTTAGACCCAATCGCGTAACGTTTTCTCACAAAAGAAAAAAAGAGGAAGGGCAGCGCCCGCGATCCGATGCTCACTGGACGCGGGAAGCAAGTCGTTCCCGCAAATCGAATTGTGATCCGAATACGGAAGTTTATCTTCCGTAGCGAGCGATGGCGGTGTCAGGGACGGGAAAACTGGTCGATAGCTGGGATAGGAGAGCAAACAACGTGGTCAGGTCAGAAACGGGTCGTAGCCAGAGACAAACGGGAGCAAAACGGGACAGGCGGGAGCCAGGGTCAAAAAAGGCTTGCCTTGTATAAACAGAGGTTTGCAGAGGGACTGACAACAGGGGAGTAACAGAACTGGGTTTAAATAGGGACAAGGGAGCCAATCAGAGCCCGCAGCGGTTGGCGCCAAATGAGCGGGCACAGGTGATTCATGTCGGTAATCATGACAAAAACCTGTGTTACATGTGAATAGATACGGTATTTTCTGGACCGATTTTTGTTCCCATTTCTTAAAATCCTACCATTCCTCCTTGATATATCCATTGACTGCCTCCAGTTTGAATATTTCCCATCTCCCCTGAAGATTTATTTTTTCACCTTTTGCCACTTTTGGGTTGCTTTGACTTTGCAAGAACCATTAAAAGTGAGCAAAGATGATAAATCCCAAGGGAATGGGTGATGTGGCAAATATTACGGCCAATTAATTATTTGAATGAATAATTGATCGATTAATTAATCTGAAAAGACGAGTTTAATATTTGATATTTGATCAATGGTCCAATTTGATATCAGCGCACACCCTACATGATTTCCACAGTGTATTTTAAGTGCAATGCCAAAGTTGCATACATATTGGAGTGGTTAACAATTTAGGTGTGGAAAAAGAAAACAATAATGGTACCAGTAATTAAGAAAGATGAAGCATCTTCATACTTCAGCCTCCACAGTCATTTATTTGTTCAGTTTTCGCAAACCAACATATGGGACACATCTGCTGCTGGGTAGAATGGAACAAAAGATGTTTGTGTTTGATTTGCTGTCAGGTGTTTGTGTCACATCCTCATATGCTCTTCATCCCCTCCAAGGCCTCGCCTGGCAGCTGTGCACATCTGCTTCACTCCTTTCTATTGTTACGTTTTAATTAACGTGCTGTACATGCTGCAGGAGACGTGTGGCAACCTTTTGAATTCTTGCTTTAAAATCGGAAGATTCCTACGACCTCAAGGATTTATTGGGGGCGGTTAAGGGTCTGTAAACCATGATTTATGTAGTTCGTCTCTAATAATCAATAAATGGATCTTCAATTGATTTTGTGAGAGAACATTTTACACGCTTTCAAACCGTACTATTAGGGTTCAGATCCTACCTCTCAGATAGGACACACTGTGTTGAATATGGTGAAATGACTTCTGAGCCCTTTAGTGTTACAAGTGATGTTCCGCAGGGTTCAGTACTTGGACCCCTTTATTTTACATGCTTTCATTAGGTGATGTTATTCGCAAGTATAATATCTGTTTTCATTGCTACGCAGATGAAAATCAACTTTATCTTCCGATGGAGACCGAAATGCTAGTTATTGGTCCATCTAAACGCCGTGACTTGTTCTGAAAAACAGCTCTGAACATTGACAAATGTAATATCACCCAGAGTGACTGAAAATTTAGGTCTCATATTTGACCCCGATCTGTCCTTTTAAACACATTAAAAATATTACTAGATTGCTAAAATTGGCTTTATACTGACTTGGTCGGAAGCGGCGATTATAATTCACACATTTGTTACCTCCTATCTCGATTTCTGTAATGCCCTACTCTACGGTCTTCTGAAGTCCAAAATTAAGAGCCTTCACCTGGTACAAAATGCTGCAGCGAGGCTTTTAACTAAGACAAGAAAGTTTGATCACATTACCTCGATTTTAGCTAACCTGCATTGGCTCCCTGTTAACCTGAGATGTGATTTTAAGGTTCTGTTGGTAGTATACAAAATCATGCAAGGACTTGCTCCCTCACATATTTCAGATATAATTTCCCCCTATGCTCCGGTCCAGAGCCTTCGCTCTGAAAATGCTGGTCTACTAGTGATCCCAAGAGCTAAGAAGAGATCCGCAGGTTCAAAAATGTTCTGCAACCTCAGTGGAAATGTTTAAATCTAAGCTTAAAACACACTTCTATTCTATCGCATATGAATAACCTACATTTTATGTTGACAATATTTGTGTGTCTGTGTATTCTTTGCCCTCATGTAGGTTTTAGATCAGGGGACGGTGTCATAATAGTCTGTAATTTGCAATAGTCTGTGGTCTGTGCAGCCCTTTGAGATTAAGGGCTATACAAAATAAACACTCGACTTTCCCTAAAATCTAATTTTCATGTTGCAAAACACGAAGATGTATTTAGCAATCATGCAATCTGCTGTTTTCAACAAATCGTCCGGAGCCTCAATATGTGTGAACCGCCAAAACAAAACCACAAGAGCCTGACACCTCCCCCTCATGCTGTTCAGCAGCCTGGCTCACACTGTTGCGGGATGACATTTAACTCCGCAAAAGTTGCTTAAAGTCTACCGGTGCAGTTCTGTTAAACACAAAATAATTGTACGGATCCCAAAGCTGAAGCATTGGATTGAATTCACGGCAATATTTTTTCGAAATTCCCAAGATCGTCTATAAGGGATTGTCTCTTAGGAACATATTCAAATTTCTGGTGTTGAAGAGGCTGCCATACAAGTCAGGTTAAGTGCTAAATTTCTTATCAATTAAATCGATGCTTCTAGGCCAGGTTTGGGCAAACTACTGCCCGCATCTGCCCCGACAAATAATAATGTTAATGTGTAAGGTTTTCAATGTAAATCTCTTGAATTTCTGTCTCAAGGTAATTGGCTTGTTTTTATATTACTAAACATAAAAACAATGTTACTCTTACACACACACACATAAAGTAACGTTTCAACAATGAGTGTAATTATATCTCTTGTACGTTTATCAATCTTGTATTATTTTATTTTGAAGTCATGTTCTTGTGTGTACTGATTTCTCTGACGCAAAATAAACCACTCCCTCTCTCTCTGTTTGGACTATATCCAGAACGGACGTAAGTTTTTTTTTTTGCCACCATCATGTAGAATTATACTATATACATGTATTTTATCTGTACAAATATAGCCACTAAATAGTCTTAATAATGATTGACTTTAACATAAAGATATGAAGATAATAAACTAGTAGGGTTCAATGGCTGGAAATCCTGAGCCCATCTGTTGCCATCTCAGTGTAAATAAACACGCTTCTGGTCCCTTTCCTCACATGGTTAGTCTGTGCCTTGCCATGATTAAAGTTTACTTCATTTTTATTACTATTTAGTTTGTTTTTATTGTATTTTAACCTGTGTATTAAGTGCTGGGGGTTGTTGGGTGTCAAGAACCGGAACAGGATCAGGACCCAAAAGTGTGACGTTTCTCACACAAGCCTTTTATTTTACGGGAAACGGGGAGTCATGCACATTAGGCGGCAGTCTGGCGTGGAATGATAGAAAGCCAGAGGCCGATGACATCAATACCAATTGCCCGTGCAGATATCGGACAGATGGGGTCGATACCGGACAGGATGGGACAGACAGGATTGCTATCAAATAGGATATTGAAAATTAACAGGACAAACGAGACGGGAACGAAACTGGAAACCGATATTAAACAACGGGACGGACCGGATTGATATCAAAACAGGATATTGAAAATAAACAGGACAAACGAGACGGGAATGAAACTGGAAACCGATATTAAACAGGAAAAAATAAACTGGAACAATACCAGACAGGAAATACCAACAGGAAACAGGACCGAATAAAAACCCACGTCTTGCGGGGCAGAGGTTCGTTGATGGGCTGACAAAGGAAGAGTGAGAGCACTGAGCTTAAATAGAGGGAAAGCCAATCTGTCAACGAGCTGCAGTCGGGGCCACACAGGCGGGTTCAATTAGGCGCTATGGCAACCGTGACAGTTGGGTGGACTTAAAGGAGGGGAGTGCATTGTCTTATTGTATGCTGAATGTTTTTTACAGCACTTTGGGTGGAAAAGTGCTCTACAAATAATTGCATTTGTTTTGAAAATAATAAAAAGTACTACCTATAAAAATGTGTTTATTTGGTACCTTTTATCAGGACTAGAACGGAAACAGGACCCAATTGCGCTACGTTTCTCACACGTTTTATTAAAGGAAAGAGGAAGGGCTGCACCCACGATCCGGCTTTTGCTAGGCGTGGGAAGCAAGACGCTCTTGTGATCCGAACGCGGAAGTGGATCTTCGGTAGCGAGCGATGGCGGTGTCAAGGACGGGAAAACAGGTTGATAGCCGGGACTGGAGAGCAAAAACGTGGTCAGGATCAAAACGAGTCGTAGCCGGGGACAGACGGGAGCAAAAACGGGACAGGTGAGAGTCGGGGTCGAAAAAAGCTTGCCTAGTATACACTGAGGTTCGCAGACGGACTGACAAAAGGGGACAGACAGGACTGGGTTCAAATACTGACTAGGAGCCAATTAGAATCTGACGCTGGTGGTGGCAAATGAGCGGGCAGACCTGAGTCACATCAGTAATCCTGACACTTTTCTTGTCTACGATTGTATTTACTTGTATTTTTTTATTGGGTACTTATTTTATTTGTCAAGATTTTTTTGCATTTAGAGTGTTCCTTATTATCAAATGTAGTGTTTTAAAAGAGACATCATTCATAGTTTTTTTTTAATTGTGCGGTTTCAAAACAAGTTTGATTAAATTGTTTATTTGTGGACCAAAAATAAATGTAACATGTCGGTGTAAATATCAGCATGTTTGTTTATCCTTAAATGGATATCGTCGCTGCCTTTTCATTTTGTGGGTCTATTTATTTCACTGGAATGGAATGTGCAAATGAATGTTTTTTTCCTTTTAATGCCGAAGAATAAAGATAGGCTTTCATTATCTTTTTGCCTCTTTTTGCAAAAGTATCGGGTTGGAGACTGTATTTGTAGATTAAAAAAAAAAAAAGTCAATAACTGTTTTCCTCCTGGCGCTTTTTCCCAATTTTTTTAACCGATGTGCCCTGTGTCTCTAAAAAAATGCCCACTCCTGCTGTAAACCCCTATTACTCAAAAACGATACAATTTTATCTTATACATGTCATTATGTGGAAAAGGTTTGGTTGTTTATAACTTGAGGAGACTGCAATCGCATGTGAGGTTCCCTGTTCTTCAATTTAATCCAGTATGAAGTTTTGAGACTACAGTGGAACCTCGGTTCTCGACCATAATCCGTTCCATTTCTTTGTACGAAAACCGATTTGTACGATCACCGAAGTCGTTTTTTCCCATTAAAAGTAATGTAAAACTGTTTTAATCCGTTCCAACACCCTAAATGTTTACCACGAAAGTAAACATGAAGCTAACCCAGGCTAATCGTACGTTCGCGTTAGCGTAATCCTCCGTACGAAAGATTACGCGAACATGAACGTGTAAAAATAAAAAAATCAGGTCGTTTACACGTCATTTAGCACCCGGGTCTCCACAAAAAGTGGTGAGCGGTTAAAGGATAAAGAAAATAATTATGAATAGGATTTCTTACCTTTGTGGTGGTCTGCAGAAGCCATGCTCTATTCCCTCGAAAGAAGGGAAACTCGCACACCTTCTTCATTTTGCTATTATTTCTTTCTTAAATGCAATAGTTGTACGCACTACTCTTCTTTTTTCACCTGTAGCAACTTTGCTGCTTGCACCGACCTTCTTCGAAAGCATAATTAGGGGCTAAAACACTCTGTTCACTGATATTAAAAGCCAAAGCAAAAAGAAGTGCGCTCGCACGCGATAACAGTACTTCACGAGTGGTAGGGGCAATCTACACGATCTACACCCGTACGCCGCTCGGCATCGCACCCTAGCGTACCGGCGTTCGAACTCCGATTTTTTGAACGAAAAGCGAAGCAAGCATTTCTCTAAATTTTTGGTCGAGAACCGATTTGTTCGAACTGAGAGGCGTTCGAAAACCGAGGTTCCACTGTATTCAGGTAGTTTTTGGTTGTAGTCTTGTGGTCTCTTAAAGGTTAATCAAGGCTTGCAGGGTCAACCTAAGGTTTTTTTATGCTCCTAGATCTTGAAGAATTGGGCGGGATATGTTTAATCTGTCATGATTCCTGATGCAAGGCACCTGTGCCCGCTTCTTTGGCGCCAACTACCTCGGACGCTGATTGGCTGCCTGTCACTTTTAAACCCCAGTCTTTCTGTCACCAGTGGTCAGTCCGTCTGTGAACCTCAGCTTATGCTAGGCAAGCTTTTCGACCCTGACTCTCTCCTGTTCTGATTCCCGTCTGCTCCCGACCCCTTTTCTGATCTCAACCACGTTTTCTGCTCGCCTGTCCCAGCTACTGACCTGTTTTTTCCGCTCTCGACACCGTCATCACTCGCCATGGAAATACCACTTCCGCGTCTGAGCAACCTGCTGCCCGCGATCAGTGATCTCCGTATCGTGTATACTACCCTTTCCCTTCCTCTCAATAAAACTAAGAGAAACGCACGCAAGTGGGTCCTGTCTCTGTTCTGATCTTGACAAATCCAGTATGAAGTTTTGAGACTATTCAGGTAGTTTTTGGTTGCAGTCTTGTGGTGCCTTAAAGGGTAATCAGGGCTTGCAGAGTCAACCTAAGGCTTTTTTTATGTTCCTATATATTATTAGGGCAGGATCTTTGTAATGAAATGAAATGAAATGTAATGTTCTGCATTTATATAGCGCTTTTCAAGTCAAGACTTCCCAAAGTGCTTTACAGTGTGCCTCACATTTCCCAATAGCGGCCGTGCAGCCATGTAAGGCGCTAACCTGCTTATTGGGGGTATTAGGGGTTCAGTGTCTTACCCAAGGACACTTCGACATGTAACACAGAGGAGCCGGGATTCGAACTGCGATCTCTTGACCCCAATATGAGCGCTCTACCTCCTGAGCCACTGCCGCCCACTGCCGTAATCATTATGAAGATATGTTCACACTTGCCATGAGGTCGATTCTTTTTTAATCCATCCATCAATTATCTGCACCATTTATCCTCAGTAGGGTCGCGGGGGTGCTGGAGCCCATCCCAGCTATTTTCAGGCAGTGGGCAGGGGACACCCTGAACTGGTTGCCAGCCAGTCCCAGGGCACACAAAGACAGACTCCTTTTTAATCAGCAAATTTAATTAGAGCGTTTATATTGTCCATCTCAATTTTTTACATAAAAATCGACTTTTACATCAAGTAATGAATGAATGAATGAACTTTATTTCTAACATTAAAATAAAAGCAGAACAAAATCAATAACTCAACAACAAAATGATGTGACATAATATGTTCAAAAAGGGGTAGTAAGAAGCAGATGCTTATTTTCCCTCACCTTTCATTTTCCCTATTAAATACACCAATGATAATAACAACAAGAGTAATACTATTAATACCGTAAATTCCGGACAATAGAGCGCACCTGATTATAAGCCGCACCCACCACATTTTCAGAGGAAAACCGATTTTGTACATACACAAGCCGCACCTGTTTAAAAATTGTAACACAAACATTAAATTCATCCAGACCCGACTTCAAGTCGCGCGGTTGAAACTAAATGTCCTTCATTGAAGTACACAGTCCAAAAATCACAGCTGGCAAAATGAACGGAAAATGATACCGGTACTTAAGGTTTGATGCAGACCTGCAGAGTCTGGGTACCCGTTGAAGGTAATCCAAGGAAAAAAAAAGTGTATATTTCCAAAGGTAAGGGTGGGAAAAATATATATCCACTATTGTCTGCCGCGACAACAGGTCTCACTCACCTTTACCCCACTTCCCGTCAGCCCGCGTTTGCTCCGCCCCTCTTTTCTAATTCGCAAAACATTTCAGAAGAAGTGTCTCAAATAAGTTTTAGTGAAAGATTTCTTGCCGCTAGTCAAGCCAAGAAGTTGCAGTCTTCCTCGGCGCATATATCCCACTGGTCCAAATCTTACTTTTGGTACTCGAGCGCCGCTGGCGGGCGTTAGAAAAATTACATAAATTGGCCGCATCACTGAATAAGCCGCAGGGTTGAACGTTTGGGGAAAAAGTAGCGGCTTATAGTCCGGAATTTACTGTAATAAACATCATGATATAACAATAACAACAAAGTTAACCATCGTTCTTCACGCACTATTCCCAATCTCTCGTATCACTCATACCCCATTTTCTTCATCTCTGTTTTCCGCCACTACTGTTTTTTTTTGTATTTAAATTTGAACAAGTGAATAGTTGGACATTGTTTGATTTCGTCTTGTAAATTGTTCCAAAGTTTGACTCCACACACAGACACACACATACTTTTCCTGGTGGTTCTCACCTTTGGGATTATGAATTCACTACAGCCCCTTAAATTATAATCTCCACCTTTCCGAATAAATAATTTATGGATGTGCTCTGGCACTATATTTTTGTTGACCTTAAATAGCAGTAAGTAATTCCAGTAATGTTGCCCAATTGCTATTGTATTATTGATATATTTTAACTTAAAAGTGAGTTTCCACATTCACTTTTTCCAGGAAAAAGACACCATTTCTGAAAAGGCTTGTTGGAGCGCATCTTTAGGTTTTTGAGTGCTGCACTCGGCTGCCATGACTGGTGGACGCAGAGCGTCAAGCAGTGTAAGAAGGAAACCAAGCAAGGAAGATGTGAGAGTGGTGGGCTGCGGAGGGATTTGACAACAAAACGTTTGGAAATTCAAAGACGGGGAATCTACCCGGCCGTTTGGATCACTGGTGTTTTCAACGTCTCGGGTATCCAAATATTTTTCAGAATCTCCTTTCCTCCGAAATGGTTTGAAAGCTTTACTGCCAAATCGCAAAAGACATGCCTCAAGATGTCAAGAGGACCCTTTGATTACCAAAGGGTCGTCCATTCTAATCCATCTCCCTTCAAGTCATCTGTTGTGGTATACTTGTGCAAGACACTTTGCAGACCTTCTGTCCAGTGCCACTAATGCTAATGTATGGATGGTGCAGATGTTCCATGGTGCCCGAAGGATCTGTTGGCATGAGCTGGCAGCATGCCGCCTTCTGTTTTGCCCAGAAATACTGCGGATACCAATGTGGTTTACTGCCAGTTGGTGACTGTGTTTCCAAGCTGGCAATACTAGGTTAAATATCAAAATTGACAACAAAAGATTTAAACTGATTCGGCATGTGTCGGTTAGGTCAGGACCTTGAATCAGTCTCTTCGCTGAAAATATAAGTTTCAGCCTAGTGGCATAGAGGTGTTATATGATATAACTGATACTGGATACGTGACAGAGAAACAAAATATTTATATAGGTTATCTGCATTAAAATTGTTCAGTTAAAAAGGATTTCTATGTTCAATGTGGGTGCATGCGACTAATATATCGGTGCGGCTTGTGTGTGTAAAAAAATCGGTTTTCCTCCCGAAATGTGGGGGGTGCGGCTTATAATCAGGTGCGCCTTATAGTCCGCAATTTACGGTACTTTACATATGTCTTCCTATGCTTATGTCGAAATTATACTATTTTTCTATCAGTGGGTGCCAATCCAAAATCTGGCACTGTAGCAGCCTGGCAAGGACAATTTTGGCAGACAGCCAGTATTCAAAGATTCCATTCTTACTCAGCAGTTTACTACGAGACTTAGTGACTAGATACTGTCTCTGCAGCAGATGGAGCCACATTAATGGATTCCAATTTACATCCAATTCTAGGTGAAACAAGCTGGCTGAAGTTTATAAGTCAGGTCTCATCTCATCTCATTAGCTGCACCGCTTATCCTCAGTAGGGTCGCGGGGGTGCTGGAGCCCATCCCAACAATCATCAGGCAGTGGGCAGGGGACACCCTGAACTGGTTGCCAGCCAATCGCAGGGCACACGGGGACAGACAACTCACTCGCTCATTCACACCTAGGGACAATTTGGACCGGCCAATTCACCTGAAATGCATGTTTTTGGAACGTGGGAGGAAACCGGAGTGCCCGGAGGAAACCCACGCAAGCATGGGGAGAACATACAAACTCCGCACAGGAAGTCTGGAGCTGGATTTGAACCCACGCAGGAGGTTCCCAAGACATGAACTGTGCCGCACATGCGCTAACCACTGCGCCGCCGTGCTGCCCTATATAAGTCAGGTGTTGGTAGTAATCGGTTGAGTTGAGTTATTCCATTATATGTAAAAAAAAAAAAAAAAACTAATGACCGACAACCCCCAAGGAATCAAAATAATCACATTCCTGTCAACCTGTACGGTTTTGCAGCACAAAGTATGTTTATAAAGCTTTTTAAGACGTGTACGACGTACAAGAAAATCTGTAAGGAAAAAGGCAAATTTGTCAATTACGGGTACCATCCGGTATACACCGACTATCACGAAACGGCAAGTCGAGTTCGCCGCGGAAGCCTCTATCTCTGTATCGTTTTTTTCGTTGCAAACGAAGCGAGCGGTTTAATGTAGTGAAAGGACGTCCGTCTCTTTTTAGAGAACCGGCTTTTTCTCTGATGAGGGGCCGGGGTCAGTTTGAAACAGAAAAAGTGTGATGATTGCAGGAGTGCCTAAATGTGAAAAATGTATTGTTTTCCAGAAAGCTACAATCAAATAACCCTTTCTGGATTCTTCAAATAACAAAAGTCAGAAAATAAATAACACTATTAATGAAATGAATAATTACCAAAAAACCCTCTCTGGGTTCATTTGTTTTATATATATATATATATATATATATATATATATATATATATATATTTGTTCTTGTTGTTTTACCTGCAAAATAGATGATAACTGTCAGTCTCACACGACACCATTTACTTGTTGCCATTAAGAGTGATTTATTGAGCAGGTCTCACTAAATCACGTGAGGTCCCGTGAGACTTGCCCCAAACACCCTTCTCTGACCTGTGAGACTATGTCATTTAGTGGTGATATACTGGTACTTCACTTTTTCTGCTTTACAAAACAACACCAAAATCCCAAAAAATAACATTTTAACTAGTCAACAACCCTTGTTGCGCTGTATAAAATAGTTACTAACTAATAGTTAATAATGAAAATAGTTCACATTGGATATGCACTGTATAAATACTACTGTAGCATTTTTTATATAATATTTGAAATGAAATGATCTGCATTTATATAGCGCTTTTCAAGCTAACCTGCTTATTGGGGGAATTAGGGGTTCAGTGTCTTACCCAAGGACACTTCGACATGTAACACGGAGGAGCCGGGATTCGAACTGCGATCTCTTGATCCCAAGATGAGCGCTCTACCTCCTGAGCCACATGTTCAGCAGTTTTAATTCATAAACACGTACTTTTGTGCATGACGTTTAATCAGTTCGACCAGGGCTAGCGCTAAACCAAGTGCTAGGAGAATGCAAGTTACTATTATTATTATTGTACTTTGTCATCACTGTTTCATCCCACTCTTCCTTTTTCATATCCTTATTCCCGTTTTTTTAGCCGCTAGCCAAATGTTGGCTTATATTTCCATGCTAACATTACAAAGCTAAATATCTACAGTTCAGCATTGTCAATTGATAAACATGTACTTTGAGTGTGACATCCAATCCGATTATACCTCAAGTCTATTGGTTGGCGCTTATTTACGTGCGAAGAGAGTGTAAATTATTGTATTATTATTTAATATTGTAGCGTACCTCGTTTGCCATCATCATCAATTCCCACCCACTCCGGTTTTCTTGTCACCATTCACTGTCCTGTCCAATAAAAGTTAAAATGGCCTTGGTGTTACAAGCTATGCTAGCTACTAACTATTTATTTTTCGTTATAAGCAGCCACTTTACTCCAAGTACCACAAACTTGTTGCATTTTAGCTAACTCAACAGTTTTAAACAGGGTTTCAGCAGTTTAATTGAAATCATAATTCAAGACTTTTTAAGACTTTTTCAATGCCTTTTGAGATCAAATTTAAGACCAAATTGACAGAAAACACACATTTGAAAGAAACAAATATTTCTTGCACACGATACATGGTGCCTCGTACACATACCGTATTTTCCGCTCTATAAGGCGCACCTAAAAGTCGTATTTTTTTTCAAAAGCTGACCATGCGCCTTATAATACAGTTCGCCTTATATATGGCTCAATATTAAATCGTAAGGTCTCGCAACTTACGCAACAGCCTCGACTCGATTTTCCCCCAAACGTGGAGTAGTCCGCGGTGTATGCTGGGATTTATATACCGGCGTTTCATTGGCTAACCAATGTGTCAGTCATCATTTGAATCGATCACTATTAGCTAAAGTTATTCGGAGCCTCGGATAGGCTAGATGGCCGAAACAAACCCTGCAATTGGCCGAAAAAGATGTGTCAATCATCAGTTAAATCGATCGCTATTGGCTGAAGTTATTCGGAGCCTCGGCTAGGCTAGAAGGCCAAAACAAACCCTGCGATTGGCCGAAAAAGATGACTGAATAGCAAGCTTGCTAAACTATGCCAAACATGTTTCATTAGTAAATATTTTACTCTCCTGGATTTACTTCACTCACGGTTGTAAGAAGACCATGGTTGCGTATCATTATTGAACGTGAGAACTTGGTGAGCTATGCGGCTTTATATTTTCCCGTTACCTTGTTTTAGAAAAATCTTGATGTTGCTGTGATGAGTTGAGTGAATTAAACTCAATTCCAAGTGTTTATTGTCATATGCACAGTAAAGTTGCGAGCGAAAAAGAAAATAGAAACTAAGGAATGGTTGGCATTTCTTGAATCCCAAGACTTTAACCTTCCGAATGATATTTTAAACGATGCATTTGAGTGACATTGTACGGACACCGCATCGGCACGTGTCTACGACACGTATTTGCTTCTTTGCAAGCTTTGGGAATGTTAAGGGGGTAATCAGTTGGACTGAATCATCTGACTGTTTTGTCGACGTTCCCATTGTAGCGCCTTATAATCCGGTGCGCCTTATCTATGGAAGATATAGGACCGAAAACTATTTTTTGGGGGTGCGCCCTATCACCCGGTGCGCCCTATAGTGCGGAAAATAGGGTATATGTCTTTTCGATTCTGAAAATTCTATGGAGAAATTGGAGAATTTATAAGTCACAGTTAGTGTTGGTAATTTGTTTCTGAACTACATAGACCAGGATTCATTGGACACTGTTTACATCAGGGGTGTCAAACTCATTTTAACTCGGGGGCCACTGGATAGAACAAACATTCTCTCAGGGGCCGGACTAATGAGGTAGGAAGAATGAAAAGGAAAGAAAGAAAAAAGGAAGAATGAAAAGAAAAAAATGGAAAGAAAGAAAGAAAAAAAATATGGAGAGAAAGAAAGACAGACAGAAACAAAGAAAAAAAGAAACAACAAAAGAAAGAAAAAGAGAAGGAAAGAAAAAAAGACTAGTAGATTGAGGAGAAAGAAACAGAGAGAAAGAGAACAAGAGGGAGGGTGGGACAAAGAAAGGGAGAAAGCAAGAGAGAGAGATAAAGGAGAGCGAGAGACAGAGAATGTTAAACAAAAGAGATAAAAAGAGAAATAGTGAAAGAGGGGGAAAGAAAGAGAGAGAAAAAGAAATCCAAACAGGAATAGAAAGAGAGAAGGAGAGAAAGAGAGAAGGGGAGAAAGAGGAGGTTGATGCAAGAGAGAGAGAAAAGACAGAGAAAATGAAAAAAAGGAAGGGAGAGCCAAAGAAGGTAAAAAGACATAGATAGAAAAAAACAAAGAACAAAGAAAGAAAAAGAGAGACAGAGCGAGTGAAAGAGAGAGAGATTGAAGGTGAGAGAAAAAGGGAGGACGAGAGAGAGTGAGAGAGAAAGAAAGAAGTACAAGTGCAGCGTTTGTGAGAGGCTTTGGCAAAATCAAGTGGAGATATTTTAACCTGCAGCTCGTTTTTCTCTTGCGCTTCCCTCAGCTTTGTCTCGCGGGCCGGATTCAATCCTTTAGCGGGCCTGATCTGGCCCACGGGCCGGCAGTTTGACACCTGTGGTTTACATGGACCAAAAAAAAAAAACAACATCTGCAATTTGAGGCGTTGAATGAGTTAATCTGTGATTGTCTGAATAATGCAATGCATTTTTGAGTGTCTAGTTAAGTGCTATGTAAATCTCCTGCGTCATCGTTATTATGAACTAAAGCAGATCACAGGCCCTCGATCCTCCGATGAATGTTTCATGTTCGTTCTGTGAAAATACGGGACTAGAGGCGTATAATTGTTGTTAAAATACTCGAGTGGAGCAATAGCATTTTCAAAACTGAATTATATATACGTGCTAAACAGACCTTTTTTCCTGTTTCCTAGGTAACTGAAACAAGGACGGGTCCTCTCGGCTGCAGTAACTATGACAGCTTGGACTCCGTCAGCTCAGTGTTGGTACACAGTCCAGAGAACAAGATCCATCTAAAAGGTACACTTGTGTAACATTCCACAAACACGCCCACAAGCAAGTCAACCTCTCACATTCAGTTCTTTGTTCCTGAGGAACATAGAATTTTTCACCTTCCTTAAATTATTTTTGAGGTCCATCAGCTTTGTATACCTCCATCTGTTGACATCCATACATAGAAGGTGTTTGACCTAGGTGTCCGTATACTTTATGCTGCAGTAGTTTATAAGTCTGTTCCGCCTCGCTGATTTGCAGTCTTATGGTCTAAATCACAGGTGTCAAGCAGGCGGCCCGCGGGCCAGATCAGGCCCGCTAAGGGATTGAATCCGGCCCGCGAGACAACACTCAGAGAAGCGCAAGAGAAAAATAAGCTGCAGGTTGAAATATGTCAACTTGATGTTGCCAAAGCCAGGTGCCTCTCACAAAGACACTGTACTTGTATTTATTTCTCTCTCTCTCTCTCTCTCTCTCTCTCTCTCTCTCTCTCTCTCTCTCTCTCTCTCTCTCTTTCTCTCTCACCCCTTTTCTCCCACTCTGTCTCCCTGTCTCTTTTACTCTCTGTGTCTCTCTTTTTCTCTTCCTTTGTTGCTCTTTCTCTCTGTGTGTCTTTTAACCTCTTTTGCTCTAACTTCCTTTTTTCCTTTTCTCTAATCTCTTTCTCTCTTCATACCCTTTGCGCTTTCTTTTCTCTCCTTCTGTCTTTCTATTTCTCTTTGGATTTCTTTCTTCCTCTCCCTTTCTTTTCTCCCTATCTCACAATTTTTTATCTTTTGTTTCTCACGCTCTCTCCTTCTTTCTCTTTTTCTTTCCTTGTCCTGCCCTCTCTCCTTTTCCCTCCCTCTTTTTCTTATTTCTTTATCCCTCTCTTTCTTTCTCTTTAAACTGCTAGTCCGGCCCCCGACGGAATGTTTGTGCTATCGTGTGGCCCCCGAGTTAAAATGAGTTTGACACCCCTGGTCTAAATGGTCTGCATTTATACAGCGCTTTTCAAGTCAATGAAGACCTCCCAAAGCGCTTTACAATGTGCTTCACACTTTTCCCTTTTACACACTAACTAACCGATAGCAATGTCAGCCATGCTATCGGAGGCATTATGGATTCAGTTTTTTTGCCCAAGGACACTTCGACATATAACACGGAGGAGCTGGGAATCGAACTTGCGACCTCTTGATCCCTGTATGGGCGCTCTACCTCCTGAGCTAATGCCGCCCCATGTGGGGTTTTTGGTATCCTACCAGACTAAAGATGGGCTCAGCCTTGCCACACGTCCCTGTACCCAACCTTTAAAGGTTTTTGTTTTCTTTTTATTTTGTTTTTTTCATCACTTTTTTAAACCTGTATTGGATTTCCTTACCAAGATGAATGACGATTCATGTTTTATCCCTCTACTTGTAGCAGTATTTTAAGTTTATAGGCCCCATGTTAGAGGGTCTGTGGTGAACTGTATTTCAAATGAGCTGAAAATGCACTAAAAACATTAATGCATGAACCAATACTTTTCTCTCGGTTACTGTCTGGATCATTGAGACTTTTTTTGTACCAAAAATACCAAAAAGGGGAGGCACGTACTGTCACGGTTGCCCATTGGCCCCGCCCGTTTGGCGCCAGCTGCGGCCTGTTGCCTCTCTCCTATTTAAGCTCAGTGCTCTTGTTTTGGAAAATAGACTTGCATTTGTAGAATAGAGTTGCATATATTTAGAAATGTAGAAAGACTTGCTTACATTGCTTACAGTAGTGAGGGAATGTTGACATCATTCGAGAAGATCCTTGGCAAGACAGTTGAGTTTCCCTAAAAGGGCATGGGACCTGCAAGGTCCCGCTGTGCAAGGTCCCTCTGAGCAAACTGAGGCGAACAACATGTCCTAATAAGGGTACGACAGCATCTTCCTTGTTGATTACTGAGGACTAGGGCCGCCTTTTGGGTTGTACTCAAACTGAAGCTATAAAAGCGTTGTTATGTCTGGAGTTCTCTGAGTTTCTTTTGGATGACGAAATAAAAGGCTCCCCCTCATGGCAGGCTTCCGGTGTACTTAGTTAAATCACGAAAGAAGACTTAAAAGATTATCGAACCTACATTTTCTCCTACACTCTCACTCCGCAGTGCCCAGGCAAAGTTCACCTATCAGGTGGTCAGCAATGCACAAACATTTTAAGTTCCTGGTCGGAGGTATAGAACCCCAAAAGAGAGGCTACCTAAGACCAAAACAGCTCGTAAGCCGGGACTGGAGAGCAGACGTTGTCGGAATCAAAAACAGGTCGTAGTCGAAGACAGACGGGGAGATCAGGAACGGACAGGTGGAAAACAGGTGCAAAAACAGGAAAGGCGGGAGTCAGGGTCAAAATGCTTGCCTTGTAACAACAGAGGTTTGCTGACGGACTGACAACCGGAGAGTGACAGGACTGGGCTTAAAAAGGGACAGGGAACCAATCGGGTAGCCCGTAGCGGCTGGCTCCAAATGAGCCGGCACAGGTGAAGCTAGTCAGTAATCACGCCACTGTTGATATCAATGATAATATTTATTTATTCTAAATCAGGTAAGACATTAAGAAAGTACCGTATTTTCCGCACTATAGGGCGCACCGGGTTATAGGGCGCACCCCCAAAAAATGGTTTTTGGTCCTATATCTTCCATAGATAAGGTGCACCGGATTATAAGTCGCTACAATGGGAACGTCGACAAACAGTCAGATGATTCAGTCCAACTGATTACCCCCTTAACATTCCCAAAGCTTGCAAAGATGCAAATACGTGTCGTAGACACGTGCGGATGCGGTGTCCGTACGATGTCACTTAAATGCATCATTTCAAATATCATTCGGAAGGTTGAAGTCTTGGGATTCAAGAAATGCCAAACATTTCTGTGTTTCTATTTTCTTTTTCGCTCACAACTTTACTGTGCATATGACAATAAACACTTGGAATTGAGTTTAATTCACTCAACTCATCACAGCAACATCAAGATCGTTCTAAAACAAGATACCGGGAAAATATAAAGCCGCATAACTCACCTAAGTTCTCACGTTCAATAATTATACGCAATCATGGTCTTCTTACAACCGTGAGTGAAGTAAATCCAGGAGAGTAGAATATTTACAAATACAGACTAATGAAACATGTTTCTTTATGGCGTACTGTAGCAAGCTTGCTACGCCATTGCTAAACTCGGCCGATTGAAGGGTTTGTTTTGGGCATCTAGCCAATCCGAGGCTCCGAATAACTTCAGCCAATAGTGATCGATTCAAATGATGATTGACACATTGGTTAGCCAATGAAACGCCGGTATATAAATCCCAGCATATACCGCGGACTTGCTACGCCATTGCTAAACTCGGCCGATTGCAGGGTTTGTTTTGGCCATCTAGCCAATCCAAGGCTCCGAATAACTTCAACCAATAGTGATCGATTCAAATGATGATTGACACATTGGTTAGCCAATGAAACGCTGGTATATAAATCCCAGCATACACCGCGGACTACTCCACGTTCGGGGTAAAATCGAGTCGGCGGCCGTTGAGTAAGTTGCGAGACCTTGCGAATTTAATATTGAGCCATATATAAGGCGCACTGTGTTATAAGGCGCATGGTCAGCTTTTGAAAAAAATTAAGACTTTTAGGTGCGCCTTATAGTGCGGAAAATATGGTACTTACAGTAGAACATCCAAACACACCGAAGAAAAACTGCACTGAAAAAGTAAAAATAATAAAAACTTTCCGCAGCAGCCCTATTATTTCAATTATTAATCCTCTCATTTGCAACGGGAAGAACAATTTGACAATAAAACAACTCCCCTTATGATAAAAAACAAAAAGATCAGCGTTGTACTGTGTAATAGAAAGCAGACATCTCAAACACACTCTCCAGCAAAAAAGAAATAAAGAGAACATTGTCTTTGTATTTTGAATTCCCTGTAGCTCCTACACCATTGTTCTCACTTTTTTTCTGATCTCTGACTCTGATTGTATGCCTATTTGTTGTACACCTTGAGGGTCTATGTGATGGTTAGGATGAAGGTGTGCCTGCGTGTGTGCTCAAGTAAATTGAGCACTGCTTCTTTGGTGTTCCAACGGTGGCTCTGTTTTTACCATTGAAACTACTTGACAGTAGGGGTTAGGTCTGAAAAATCATATTGTTCTACATAACTACTGATTCTGATCTTGCAGCAGCATGTTCCAGGTAATGGATGGATGGATGGATGGATGGAAGGATGGATGGATGGATGGATGGATTGATGGATGGATCGATGGCTGGACAGAAGGATGCTTGTGTTGGGAATTCCCTTCTCTGTATCAATCTCTCTATATGAGTCAAAAATGTGAATGTGTTCTTGACTCTAGCCACCTCCCACTAGGGGGATATGGCTCCTATAAATATATATACATATATATACAGTAATCCCTCGGTTATCGCAGTTAATGAGGACCAAAACAACCGGCGAAAAGTGAAAATCCGCAAAGTAGCAACGCCCTTTCCAAAATGCTTAAATATTTTTTTTATTTTTTTTTTAATTATTTTATTTTATTGTTATTATTGTTTGGACCTGCGAAGCTCTGAACCCGCGAACGTGGAACCACGAAGTAGTGAAGCCCCTTCAAAAAGGTTTAAAAAAATAAATAAAATAAAATAAAATAAAAATATATATATATTGTTTTATTTAATTATTATTATTTTGTAGACCCGCGAAGCTCTGAACCCATGAACGTCGAACCGCAAAGTACCGAGGTCCCACTGTGTATATATATATATATATATATATATATATATATATATATATATATATATATATATATATATAAACTTAATGTGTAAACATAACACATTTTTTCTAAAATATATTTTTATGCTGGGCAGCACGGTGGGGCAGTGGTTAGCGCATGTGCAGCACAGTTCTAAGGTCTTGGGAACCTCCTGTGTGGGTTCAAATACAGCTACCGGACTTACTGTGCGGAGTTTGTATGTTCTCCCCGTGCTTGCGTGGGTTTCCTCCGGGCACTCCGGTTTTCCTGATGAGCGAGCGAGTTGTCTGTCCCTGTGTGCCCTGCGATTGGCTGGCAACCAGTTCAGGGTGTCCCCTGCCCATTGCCTGATGATTGCTGGGATGGGCTCCAGCACCCTACTGAGGATGAGCGGTGCAGCTCATGAGATTAGATGAGATGAGATTTTTAAGCTCTGAAAAAAGTCCATCTTAAAAATGACATCAGCATAGAAGAAGGAGTCACCATGATAGAGCCCTGAGGACACCTAAGTAGCAGGTGAACTGATATTTACTGCATGTATGTATGTATGTATGTATGTATGGATGGATGGATAGATAGATGTATGTATGGATGGATCGATGGATGGGTTGATATATGGATGGACGGATGCATGGATGGACGGATGCATAGATGGATAAATAGATCTGTTTGTGAATGTATACGATGGACTGATGGGTGGACAGAATGATGGAAACATGGTTGATTGTAATAAATGGATAAACACAACACATTTTTTTTCTAAAATATATTTTTATGCTCTGAAAAAAGACCATCTTTAAAATGACATCAGCCTTGAAGAAGGAGTCGCCAAGATGGTACCCATGGGTACCAGGTAGAGCCCTAAAGACACCTAAGTAGCCCTCAAACTGGTTTTAAAAATAGCTTACCAGTTACGGATTATTGTGATATTTGGGAAATAACTTGCATGAGGAATCATTGACAACATCAGTATCTCCAAATACATGGTTCATTTTATCTATCCTCTAATCATTACAATATACCCTATAATTTATATTTGCCAATCACTCAAAGCCCAGATTCAAGACACAGTGGTTAACTGAGCCTATTTTAAATCATACTTCTCATAATCACAAGCTGGTAAAGACAATGGTTGAATAATAACACCATAATAATGACATATCATTTTTTATCATTATCATTGGACTATTTTTATTGCATTATTTTGATGCATTTTCAATTCAACCCAAGCCACAACTCTGTAAATATTGCCTTTCTATTCATCTGTATTTAATTTGATTTTCAATACTTGTCTATCCCGGATTTCCATGTCTGGTTGTAAACAAAGTTCGCGTTGTCATTATCAATGACAAAATAAGACTGTAATTCCAGTTTTAGAACTGCCTATCAATCTGGTAGCCCTTCACTTTGAACAGTAACAAAAAAAGCTTTCATCTTCAAAAGGTTTAAAGACCCCTGGTAGTGTCTGAAACAACGTCTGCTCGGACGCCCGGGGCGTGCATCTTTTATGTCGGGCATACAACTTACAAAACGTCTCTGCCCGGGTGGCCGACATTTTGTTTTTCCTGGTATCTTTTGCCGCATAATATTAACATTTTCGGGGGCTTATTTTGTCGGTTGCGCGATACAATACTGTATTTAATCACATTTTTTTAGTGGAAGTACAATGTTGGCAACAAGATTGACTTGGTATAATTGGAAATGATTTGAATGCAACACAAACTTTCTTCTTTTTCCCTGTTTTTTTCTGTTTTTTTATTCCTTTAAAAAAATCTCATTGTGTTTTGTCATGGTCGCCTTGGTGACCAGTCTGCCCCGCCCTCTGGGCAACAGCTGAAGCAGTTCAACTAATTGTGTCTGCTATTTAAGGCTGGATTCTGGGCTTTGCGGGTGCTGGCTCATTATACATATCTACACAATCCCAGGTCTGTTATGCCTTGTCCTGTTTTAGGTTTAAACATTTTCCGTCTGTTATGCCTTGTCTTGTTTAGTTGAGTTGGAAGAAACTTGTTTGTTTTGTCATGTCCCAGAGTTATGGAAAACTTTTATTTTGTTAAATAAAACCTATGGATCGTCAACGCATTTGAGTTCTCCCTTCCTGCCTCCTGCTTCCGTTCTGGTCCGATCACCCCACTCCACGCCACCCCGTTTCGTGACAGTGTTTATTTTTCCTAATTGTTCCTTTTTTTCTTTATTTTCTTTTTTCTGTCTTTTTTCTGAATTTTTCCTTCTTTTTTCTTTTCCTTTTGTTTCTTTTTTTCTCAGCTTTTCTCAACTAGTTCATTTTGTTTTGATTTTTTTCTTTTTTGTTCTATTCCCCCTTCCTTTAAGTCATTCTGTGCATAATTTTACATAATATTTGGTCATATAGGGATGAAAGAAGCAAAAACAACCTGAGGAGCCGTTTAGGACCCGAAAGAACGGGTTCCTTTTAGTGAGCCGAGCCGAAGAAGCCGGTTCTCGAAAAACTCTACTGACTTTACTCAACTTCATTCTCCTCAACCCGTGCATTTTTACCTTCATGCACTGTAAATTTGACTTAATTTGCTTCTTAACTAGCAATTTTGAGCCTGATTTTTGTGAGCTCACTAGATTTTCTTGTGCGCGGAAAAGCTCTGGGTAGTGCGCAATTGCGCACACATGCAGCTTAGAGGGAACATTGGTTGGGAATCCATCAATGACTGTTCAGTTCAGTATAGAGAATGGCAAGCTTCACGTGCTGTTGGGTGAAAGGTCCATAAAATCCTTTCTTTGTGCTTTGCCAGACTTCAACCTGAGCAAACCCCCCCCCCTCCGTATGCCACATGTCACTGTCAAACCCTTTAACATAGAGGGTTAGCCATTTTTCATCTCTGACTCTTTCAGGATCAAAGTGCTAAATTACTGAATGGTAAGGATGTTAAAAAAAAAGGATGTGGAGGAACACAATCTGGCGGGACCTTTTGCCAAAGGGAAATTGCCTTTTAAATGGGATGCCAGCAGTAGATCAACGAGGCTCCGTTTAGCTGCAGCCTTACCGTTCGTTTTGCACTCGAGCGCAAAAAGCAAACAGAATTACTAGGAGAAAAACATGCAAAATGGGCCTGTACTGGTTGCGTTTGTGTACTCATATGCCTCTTTGCTTCCTGTAATGAACATTAAAGTTACTTGAGAGCCAATTTTGGAGGCTTCAGTAGTAAAGCACACAATGCATTCTTATTTAAACACTCTGTGGAGTGCCTTTTACCAATAAAGGTTTGAAAATAAAATACAGGCATTTTCACACTGCACTTAGCAAAGTGCAGTGCACTGTTGACCAACCCATTCGTTTTCCACCCGAGATGAAAGATGTTTATTTGCACAGAACAGATTTGTGAAGATGTCCAGGCATTCTCAAAAAAAGCTGAGAAAAACAGAAGTCAAGTCAAGTCATGTTTATTTGAGGGCTGCACAGACCAGGGTTGGGTAGGGTTACTTTAACTTGATTACTTTTAATTACTTTTGGATTACTCCAATACCAAATATGCTAATAAAAGACAAAAGAAACTAAATATGAATAAAATGACTAAATTTTGGAACCTATGAAGAACTGTTGTCAACTGTCAACTGTGCAAGGTTGGGTAGGGTTACTTTAACAGGATTACTTTCAATTACTTTTGGATTACTCCAATACCAAATATGCTAATAAAAGACAAAAGAAACTAAATATGACTAAATTTTGTGCAGGCTTGGGGAGTAACGGAATACATGGAACGGCAAAAAAGATGTTGGCAAGCTGTTTGGATTTATTTTCATTTTGTTTCTGTCGCATTTTATGTTAGTTTTGCCGGAGATCAAAGAGATCAAAGCCAGGAGAGAAAGCTTACCACGTTTTGTGAGTCATCATTTTATTCATATTTAGTTTCTTTTGTCTTTTATTAGCATATTTGGTATTGGAGTCATCCAAAAGTCATTGAAACTAATCATGTTAAAGTAACCCTACCCAACCCTGGCACAGACCATAGATTATTGCAAACCACAGACTAATATGACACCATCCCCTCATCTAAAACCTACATGAGGGCAAATAATACACAAATATTGTCAACATAAAATATAGGTTATTAATATGCTATAGAATAGAAGTATGTTTAAAGTTTGGATTTAAAAATTTCCACCGAGGTTGCAGATCAAATCTCAGGGGGAAGAGCATTCCACTGCTCCAGGGCCTGAAACGAGATTGCTCTGTGGATTTCTTCTTGGCTCTTGGGATCACTAGTAGAACAGCGTTTTCAGAGTGAAGGATCCGGACCGGAACATCGGGCGAAATTAAATCTGAATGAGATGAAGGAGCAATTCCATGCATGATTTTGTATGATATCACAACTTAAGCTAACAGGGAGCCAATGCAGGTTAGCTAAAATCGGGGTTATGTGATCAAACTTTCTTGTCTTAGTTCCTATCAATCAGTGCCAGATATGGGCATGCTTTTGTTCTTGCTATCATTGTCTGACGTCACAGAAGACAAAATTTGCAGGTAAAAGTGTCATTTCACACCCAAACACATACTCTAACACAGACATAAGGGCAGCAGTTGCCATAAGGGAAGTTTAGAACTTTCAAAATGAAAAGTGCATTCCCCTTTAGATGTCTAGATTGACAGTAAGGGTCTGTCTGCTTCTTGGTAATTGATGGCCAACAGCCAGCAGTAGAAAAAAAGGCTTTATTTTCCACTGATCTTAGCCCCAAACAACATCAAATACACAATAAGGGAGCCTTTTTCCCTTCATACTGTAGATAAGGATAATGGATAGTGGTCCTGTTTTGCTCAGTTCACTTATATCAATGTAAGCCAAGGATATAGATAGATAGATAGATAGATACTTTGTTCATATGGTGATGGATTTGTTTAATATGGATTTGATCAAGACATACAAAATGTATGTATTTGACTTAGTGAAATGAATAGATAATTGCGGCTAGATTTTTCGTTTTTTTGCGATTTCCATTGAAAGTGGGGGATTTTGCTCATGTCTACCATATTCTAATCTGCAGTTGTTTACGTCACGTCCTTTCGGATCATGTCACCAATCAAAATAGGGACTACCATATAGTTATATAGTGATTACAAATGTAGTATATACGAAGCGCCGAAAGAAAAGGCTAATGAGCGCCTAAAATGCTGTCGTCATTGGTGCTTTGAACCGACTAACCATTTTTCTCCACCCTTTCAAAATATATTTTTTTGTTTTGATCCAATGTGGCTTTGTCTCAAAGGGCTTCACGTCGGGCATTTGTTCTAATACCATTTTGCTGTCGATTTACTATTGTGTTTTGAATGATTGAGGCATCCTTTCGATTTTTAGCTTCAAGTGTCTAACAGATTGCCTATGTTTATTTTTCCTGCAAACCATCAGTCTCCCAAATATTTCGCCAGTGTCATGTCCTGCATGGTCGCCATGACACCCAGCTGGTCCCACCCCTTGACACCGGCTGACACAGATTGACTTAATGGCGTGTGGGATTCTTAAGGGCTTGTTTTGGGACTGCCCGTTGCCATAGCATTGTTTTGTTTGACTCGAGGAAAAAACCTGTTCATGCCTGTTTGTTCTGAGTTGCTGCCTTTCTTTCTTGAAGACTTGTTTGTGCCCGTTTGTTCTGAGTTATTGCCTGTAAGCCTGTTTTTGTTTTATCTTTGGTCCCTGCGTGTTGGACAACTTTTATTTGCTAAATTAAAGTAACAGATCGTACACGCAAATTAGTTCACACTTCCTGCCTCCTGGTCTGTTCCTTGACAGCCAGTTCTTCTGGGCAGTCTCTGAGTGTTTCCTTTTTAATTTACACTTGTGTAACCGCGGTGTACCTGTCCCACCAAAGACCCACATTTACGCTGGACTGGATGATGAGGTTTTTATTATAGTTGCTGCAAATGATTGAGTCACAACACAACACGTGGTAAGCTTCTCGGCTGGCTTTGATCTCGTTGGCAGCTCGTTGTAGCCTGCCCAAAACATATCAAAGAGCTTCCTTTTCAGTTTACATAAAATACATTTTAGAATATCAACCATCACAATTCATTTTTTACATACATTTTAACAAGATACTTTTAACAAGAGATCGTATAGTGTTTTTTTTTTTTTACAATTAATTCAACATATTTTTCTTTAGTCTGAATTTTAACCAACATCATCCTTTTTATATATATGAGAAAATATAAATAACAATAATGAGTATAAAAACGGGTACAATTTACCTGCAAATGAATGAGTCACAACACAACACGTGGTAAGCTTCTCTGCTGGCTTTGATCTCTATAAGGGGAATTAGCATTTTAGCACAACATGCAACATCCGGCAAAACTAACATGAAAGGTGACAGAAACAAAACGAAAATAAAACAGCTTGACAACATCAGTCACATTACTGTGCATGTTAAGAGATTTGTCAGCTGTGGTTTTAATGTTTAAAATTAACTTTTCGCGGCGGCACCAAAATATCGTGTCTTACCGTTGACAGCTCGTTGTAGATTGCCAACCCCCCCCCCATCCTGACGCAAAGTCGAAAGCCAAATCAAACCTTACCACATACCAGCAGGTGGCACTGTTGGACTTATCATTGCAGGACACTTATACAGAAACTATACAACATATTTCATCTGGAATTTCAAAAAACAAAAGTTATTATTACACCCGTTACACTTGAACATGCAGTTTTTTGTGTTTTTTTTTTTTTTTTTATGAAGCAGTGACTTCTCCATGGAGTCATGCCATGTGAACGCTTTAAAGCTAGTGCTTTTTTAGTATTGTCCTTTAGATTTCTGCGCTGTGTTTGTGGATCTTCGACTGTGCTAGTGATTTCTGTAAGACATCATAGAGTTCTTTGATACATTTTCATGCTGCTGTATTTCATCAATTTCAGAATGCATTTTCTGCCTTCATAGTCCCCTTCTCAATTGATTCCTCGCCAGATAAAGAAAAAAATCAAATGCTCAAGGGCATGACTCATTTGCAGCTAATCCCAGAGAGCTTTTGTAGAGTTGTGCATCAGTACAATTCATGAAAAGCCAAATGAATGACTCCCACCTCACTTGCAGAAGCCAACTAGTAAGTAAAGCTTTGAAAAGACAAAACAGGATTAAATATATATCCTGTCCAATGATGGACCGTATACTTTCATATAGGGAGCAAAGTTTGAATTACTGTTACGCAAAGCTCACAAATTCTGTTCATCTGGTAAAAACAACATGGATATTAAGAAGGATTTAAAATCTAAACATGTTCAGTTTGCTTTGATGAAGTCTGATTACCCATAATCCAAATTGTATTAGCATATATTGCATGTGTTATGTTACTGATGAGAAGGCTTTTTGTTCAGTAGCTCAACATAACAGAATAAATACCGTAAATTCCGGACTATAGAGCGCACCTGATTATAAGCCGTACCCACCCCACTTTTTGAGTGATTTGACACTTTTGGACTTACACAAGCCACACCTGTGTATAAGCCGCGTGCGCCCGCATTAAAACTTGAACTAGAATCACAGTCGGCATCATGAATGGAAAATGATACCCGTAATTAACGTATGATGCAGACTTGTAAAGTCCGGGTCCCATTGAAAGTAATCATCTTGATTAGCTAGCTAGCAGGCCCCATAGTGGCCTTCAAGTTGTATGGGTTAGCAGAAAGCACCTCCGTGTACCTGTTTGAGAACTGATAAGAAGCCCACCAGCGGCCCTTAAGTTGTAGAGACAAAGTTCCTTTGGTTTGGGAAACCTACTCTCCCGACCCTAAAGCTGCCCGCGAAATCGTAAAACCACACACTTATTGAGCACTATAGAGATATAATCGTATAAATACTTAAGATGAGTATTCAAGTATATATTGGATATAATATAGTACAAAAGTAACATTTAGACTATAATTTCCCTGACAACCACACAAACAGGCTACAAAGTGCGAATATGTGGGCGAAAGACTAACTGGCTTTAATCAAAACCATATTGTCTTTAAGTTTGATATACCACAAGCTGTTGTAAAATTATTTAGACTACTGGAATGTGTGATTCTGACGCAAATTGTATTCAGCTTAATATTCCTGAACACATATTTGAGTGTTTTGCGTGTCAAGTTTTTATTTTTTCCAAGGTTTTGTTGTTGTTTGAAGTTGTGAAGCAGTACAGTTCATGCAATTCATATACAGTATGACGTTTTACTACGTTAAGTGATGGGGGAGGCAGGGATTTTTCAAATTAAAGTTTGAGTACCTACCTACCGCGTTCATATCACTCAAGAGGGGTGACCGACAGAAAGACAAACACAGACACAAAAATAAAAAAATGTTTAAAAAAAAGGGAAAAAGTAGCAAAAAATACAGTTACACAATCATTATTTTTTACCATGGCCAACCCAAATGCCCAAACACCCAAACAAGTTGAGCACCTCAGAACCCAAGATGGTCATGCAGATGAAACGGGACACAAGAAAGCGGCCATGTCACTCGAGTCAGGGTGACACAACACACTCTTATGTTCAACAGCTGGGCCCCTCAGCTTTTGCTGGTTTACCCCTGCTGCATCATACAGGTGCCCTGCCCATCCCTTAGAACAGGTCCAAACATCCTACCTCTCCACTCATTCCTATCGCCAACAAGAGCTCTAGCTTCCACTATATGTAGACCTCTGTCCTGCAGTGCACTCATAACACCATCCGTCCACGTCAATCACAGCCTTCCTCTTGGTTTCCTTCCATTTACTTCTGCTCTGTAGATTTTCTTCAACATTCGCTCCTCATCCATCCTCTCCATGTGTCCAAACCAACCGAGCACTCTCTTATCCACACGCTCAGTTCCACTACTACTCCAGTTCTGTCTCTCACAATTTCCTTTCTCAATCCATCCAATCTTGTCACTCCTAACACAATCCTTTAACACTTCATCTCAAAAACTTTTAATTTCCTTCTCAGTTTGAGTAGTGAAGTTAAATCATTGCATTAGGGACAGGTGAAATCTATGATTATTAGATTTAGTATGAGATTCTGACTTCACATATCTCAATCAACCTCACAAATGTAAGAATGCTGTTTATGATATCGCAGACATAAAAAATATATGGTTATATTGCCTATCTATCTTAAAATTACTTGTATTTTTCCTTTACTTTAAGTAAGGGGGAGGCCACATCTCGGTAGCCTAGATGGTAGGGCGCCCGCTCCGAGACTGGGAGGTCGCTGGTTCAAGCCTCGGCCAAGTAATACCTAAGACTTACAACATTGGCACCCATTGCCTCCCTGCTTGGCGCTCGGCATTAAGGGTTGGAATTGGGGGGTTTGCTCACCTAATGACTCCCAACACAGCTGTTGGGTCTAAAAAACCGGCGCCGAGCGAAGGCGAAGAGTCACGTCGATAGCTTCGCGTGACAAAACGATTTCCGGTAGATATCACGTTGATGGTTGATACTGGCTGAATAATAATAAATAACATGTGCGGTCCCTTCTCAAGGTTTCTTCATTTTCCTCATGTTGAGGTTTTTTGAGTTTTTCCTTGCCCTCATGTTGGTTCCAGATCAGGGGATGGTGTAATAGTCTGAAAAAATAGTCTGTGCAATAACCTGAGAAGCCCTTTGAGACTCTTTGTGATTAAGGGCTAAATCAATAAAATAAAAATGACTTGACTTAATGTTATCCTTTAATCTCATTGTGAACCGTTTACACAATGCTGTTTAATCAATGACAATAAAGACTCATCTCGGAATAGCACCCTGCCTTGCCTTTGAACAATGGCATTCAATAGTGTTATAACAGAGACAAGCTAGAGCTTCCTTCTTGCCATTTTACGGCATAAGCAGGTGTTTGCACTGCTGAAAGCTGAGTGAACTGATGTCTTTCAGCATCACAGGGAGGCAAACTGCTTACTGTGTTGCAGAGAGAGAAGCCAGAATCAAAGCAGCGAACGCACAGCAAGATACTGGAGACCACCCTGCCAGATTTGCAAACTCGCAAGTGCATTGAATTATGTAGACGAGCGCCACACATAGCATAGCACTTGCCAAGGTATAGAGCAGTAGGTGGGGGTGAGTCACTAATTACATCTCTTTTCCAACCCATCGAACACGTAAGTACCAAAGAAGAAGAGACATGCATATTCATTGGAAGACACTACGGGATTGCCGGTTGACAAAACAAATAGATGACAACCTGACAGGGAGATTTAGAAGAACAACAAAAATATTGTGAGAAAGACAACCAAAGCCGTCCACTTTGGTTTCCAAAAGACGATGAAAGACTTTTGGGATGACAACATGGCTTTTGATTTTGTGTACCGTAAATTCCGGACTATAAGCCGCTACTTTTTTTCCCAAACGTTCAACCCTGCGGCTTATTCAGTGACGCGGCCAATTTATGTCAATTTTCTCTGCGGCGCTCGAGTACAAAAGGTAAGATTTAGACCGGTGGAATATATGCGCCGAGGAAGACTGCAACTTCTTAGCCTGTGCACAAATTAAATTAGCGTAAACTTACCCTCATCATGCAAATTGCAAAAAGAAAGGCACATGACGAAGCTTTCAAGATAAAAGCAATCGAGCAATCCGATAAAGAAGGAAACAGAGCTATTGCACGTAAACTTTACTTTGCGAGCGTGTTGCTAGCCTGTTTTGGAATATGTTTTGGAATAAGGGAGCGTCTATAGACGTCTATATGACAAAGTTTCTTTCCGATACTGAGGAAGACGACTTTGATGGCGTCAGTTATAAGGAGGTAGATGAGGACGATTTACCGTGGTTTTTAAAAGTACGGTATATATTTTTAACAGATCCGTTTACTGTTTTGCAAGCGTGTTGCTAGTAGCGTGTTGCTACCTGTCACCGTAACGGTTTGGGATAAAAGTTATATTATTACTATTAAAGCTTTGAAAACTCTCGGTGTACCGTCTTTCTTTGTAAATATGTGTAACCATGTATAATATGTATTTGCAACTGAATATTTTTGTAATCTGTTTATTTTAGAGACTTATTCTGATATGTTTTCCACGGGCGAATCAAAAAGAAGGGGCGAAAACAACGGGGGCTGACGGGAAGTGGAGTAAAGGTGAGACGTGTTTGTGGACACAGCGGACAAAAGTGGATATATATTTTTCCCACCCTTACCTTTGGAAATATAGACTTTTTTTTCCTTGGATTACTTTCAATGGGACCCGGACTCTGCAGGTCTGCATCAAACCTTAACTACCGGTATGATTTTCCGTTAATTTAGCCGGCTGTGTTTTTTTGGACTGTGTACTTTATATTCAGTAACAATCGCGGGGCATAAAGTCAGGTTTGGGTTACTTTTGTGATTGTGTTACATGTTTTAATGTGGGCGCATGCGGCTTATATACAGGTGCAGCTTGTGTAAGTATAAAAGCAGTTTTCCTCTTAAAATGTAGTGGGTGCGGCTTATAATCAGGTGTGCTCTATAGTCCGGAAATTATTCGGTAATTGGACTGCAGATGTTTGACAGGTTCCATTCTCATTTTGCTAAATGTTGACTGCGCAGGAAAATAGGTTCTCTGATAGAAACTGTTAAGAGCATCAATTAGAAGCTTGACCGTTTGTTTTTGGCACATTGGTCATTTTTCTAGAAACACTCATTAAGTCATGTCACAGGGAAGCTGGAACCTGTCCCAGAAGCTCTAGTTGAAAGGTGATGTCAGGACCAGAACGGAAATAGGACCGAATTGCGTGACGTTTACCACAAATTATATTGAAAGAAAGAGGAAAGGCTGCGCCCACGATCCGGTGTTCGCTGGACGCGGGAAGCAAGTCACTGTCGGATTCGAACTGTGATCTGAACACGGAAGTGGATTTTCCGTAGAGAGCAATGGCAGTGTCAGGGACGGAAAAACAGGTCGGTAGCTGGGACTGGGAGAGCAAGGCGTGGTCGGGGTCGGAAACGAGGTTTGCAGACGGACTGACAACAGGTGTGAAAAGAGTGGGTATAAATAGTGACAGGGCAGTTGGCGCCAAAAGAGCGGGCACAGCTGATTCACATCAGTAAACATGACAATTACAGCACTTGATACCAAGAAAAGTAATAACCTTCCAGGAACACCTTTGTCCCAGAACTGATGCTGACATTACGATTGTCACATTAGCCAGAGTGAGTGCTGTACCAGATGACCTATCTGTGTACTCATTATGTTATCGTCCTTGTATTCCAAAAAGGGCATCATAGAATGTCTCCAGTAGCAATGAATGTACTATCGTACTTACAGACATACAAAAAAAATAGAAAATGCAGAAACAAATGCTCAATAAAATATGAATGAAGTAGGGTGTGAACGATGAGCTTGAATATCGCTGAAGAAATCAGCGTTGGTCCTATGTTAAATACGGTCATTTGTCTTCTTTAGGCACTCTGACTGTTGTACCATAGATAAATCTGTCTCTCTGAAAGCATTCGGACAGATTCTCCAAAGCAGAGAAGATTATTAGCAATTGAATGTGTGTGATAGTGCGGTAATACAGCTCAGATTGAATCGTGCAGATGATGCCGAGTGACACAGCGACAACAACGACTGCGGGAACATAAACCCTACGGAGATATGCCAGCAGGCAAAGTCTGACTAATATATTCCAAGTTTGCTCAGGAATAAGCCAGAGGCAAAGGGGGGAAATATTCTAAATTTGTTGTGCTCATCTTGGTACGGACAAAAATAAGGCACTGGATGAGATCTGTTTGGGTTGAAATGAGTCCAAGACAATGCTGTGTGCTCTTATCAAAGTTCTTTTTTTTTTTAAATTGTATTTTCTATTGCGGGCAGCACGGCGGCGCAGTGGTTAGCGCTTGTGCGGCACAGTTCATGTCATGGGAACCTGTCGTGGGTTCAAATCCAGCTCCAGACTTTCTGTGCGGAGTTTGTATGTTCTCCCCGTGCTTGCGTGGGTTTCCTCCGGGCACTCCGGTTTCCTCCCACATTCCAAAAACATGCATTTCAGGTGAATTGGCCGGTCCAAATTGTCCCTAGGTGTGAATGAGCGAATGAGTTGTCTGTCCCCGTGTGCCCTGCGACTGGCTGGCAACCAGTTCAGGGTGTCCCCTGCCCACTGCCCGAAGATGGCTGGGATGGGCTCCAGCCCCCCCGCGACCCTAATGAGGATAAGCGGTACGGCTAATGAGATGAGATGAGATTTTCTATTGCAGTCTGATTTCGTTTTTGTGTAAAACAGTTCCAAAGCAGGCAGCACGGCGGCGCAGTGGTTAGCGCTTGTGCGGCACAGTTCATGTCTCGGGAACCTGTCGTGGGTTCAAATCCAGCTCCAGACTTCCTGTGCGGAGTTTGTATGTTCTCCCCGTGCTTGTGTGGGTTTCCTCCGGGCACTCCGGTTTCCTCCCACATTCCAAAAACATGCATTTCAGGTGAATTGGCCGGTCCAAATTGTCCCTAGATGTGACTGAGCGAGTGAGTTGTCTGTCCCCGTGTGCCCTGCGATTGGCTGGCAACCAGTTGAGGGTGTCCCCTGCCCACTGCCCGGAGATGGCTGGGATGGGCTCCAGCCCCCCCGCGACCCTAATGAGGATAAGCGGTATGGCTAATGAGATGAGATGAGATGAGTTCCAAAGCAGACTCTGATGGAAGACACAGAACCGTTTCGCTGACTAAAAAAACTTCAACAGCTCTTGTGGCAACCAAGGCTTTGTCAGCAGCCTCACAAAAAGAACATCATCTGCCGGGCCTTTATAACTACTCAAAAAGGCCCTTCGAATGATTTCTGCAATTTTGAGTGTGTTCACCTCCAGATCAGGCTGGCGTTGCCAGAGTACCAAATGCTCGAGTTAGTGTCAATGTACTGTGATGCTGCTGATGTTAAATATATAAAGGAAGGCTGTTAACAGAATAATGGTGAAGGACTTGAACTCCCTCCAATGAGGTGTACTGTATCTGACTGAGTTCCTCAGTGGAGTTTGGGCAAAAGTTTGCCGACATGGTGGATTCAGGGCTGAAAAGAGTGACTGTTTTTTGTTTTGTTCATCACCAAGGTAACTAAGATATAGTCAAGTCAAGCATGTTTATTTATTTAGCCTTTATTCACAAGGAGTCTCAAAGGGATGCACATACGATTCCAAACTGCAGACTATTATTGCACTATCCCCTGATCTAAAACCTACATGAGCGCAAGGAAAAACTCCAAAACCTCAGCATCGGGAAAATTAAGAAACCCTGAGAAGGGACCACACATGAGATGGTCCCCATTCCAGGATGACCAGGTGGCAGTGGATGTAGCTTTAACAAACAATGCAAAGATATTGTCAACATGAAAAATTGTTCATTCATAAGCTATGGAATAAAAGTGGATTTTAAGCCTGGATTTAAACAGTTTCACTGAGGTTGCAGATCGAATCTCTGAAGGAAGAGCATTCCACATCACCTGGGCCCGAATGGAGAACGCTGTCGAACCTGCGGATCTTGTCTCTGCTTTTGGGATTACTAGACCAGCAATTTCAGAGCGGAACATCAGGGCAAATTCAAGATTCATCAAGACGAGTTAGGCTGCAGTGCCAACATGTAAACATTTGTATTTAGTTATGGGGCAGGCTGAGACCAGCCTAAAAATGAACCATTTGCTATACAAATAGCAAAATGATCCCTAGTTCCCAACTGCCTTCCAAGTACAATCTGGAACACAGGTAGATTTACACCTTTTCAATTATAACACTGGTAACTAGGCACTCACTGTGCTTCTGGATCACAAAATACAAACAGTTACAAATGCGTGATTAAAATCAGACATGAAAGATTAGATTTACGGTTCATGGATCCCTTAATCGCCTGGTTCATCGGGGTATCAGTGTGGATGCAACTCTGGACAGCGTTCTCAACGGTTACTGGCCTGAGTTTGGGTTTTGGCAAAGTTGGCACCAGTCCATTCCTTGATGTTGTCGTCCCAGTTATTTTTCTGTCTTCTTTTCCTCCTACCCCCTTAGACTCTGACTATACCTCTGCAGTTTTCTTCTGTGCACAGTTGACAATATTTTCCCAGTCTGTCCTGTCCTGTCCGGAATCCTGATCTTGTATCGATCCCATCTCTCCTGTCCGGTTTCGGTCTCGTCTGCCTCTGACTTCTCTGTCTCACTTCTTCCGCCCAGCGATCACAGAATCACTGGCATCTGTTTTCACACGCATGACCGCCCCATTCCCGTAAAATAAAGCTTGTGTAAAAACGTTACGCGTCTGGGCCCTCTGTCTGTTTGGGTTCCGGCAGTTTGACATCAAATAACCAGGAGATGTTACCGTGCACTGTATTTCCATGTGCAAAACACAATTTGACTCCAGAGTATTTTAAAAATCAGCTGCAGACTAAAATACTACTCGAGTCAAGATTTATTTTGTTTTTTTTAACTGTGTAAGGTTTTTCTGAGGGGAGAAAAGCAGTAGTATAACCCATACAACGGCAAATGGACCTATAGTTATTTGGTCCTGAATTTAGAGGTTTCTTATAAACTGGGATGATGAAACATTACATGTATGCTGGGACTTAACATCCATCCATCCATCCATTATTTGCACCGCTTATCCTCAGTAGGGTCGCGTGGGTGCTGGAGCCCACCAGAGCTATCTTCAGGCATTGGGCAAGGGTCCCCCTGAACTGGTTGCCAGCCAGTTGTAGGGCACATAGAGACAGACAACTCACTCGCTCATTCACACATAGGAACAATTTGGACCGGCCAGTTAACCTAACATGCATTTTTTTGGAATGTGGAAGGAGACCGGAGTGCCCTGAGGAAACCCGCGCAAGCACGGGGAGAACATGCCAACTCCACACAGGAGGTTCGATCTCATGACCTCAGAACTTCACCGCTGTTCTGCCCTGGACTTAAGATATTTCTCACCAATCTCAGCGAAAACTGAACCCCGCTGATCAGACTTCGAACAATAAATGATGGATGTTATCCCAGACAGAACTCTGGATAACTTGCGAAAAAAGCCTCCAGTGTATTGATTGATTTCCTCAACACATTTGCATCTTCCCCCCACTGTGGAAATGCAGCAGTTGCATCCAGACATATATAGTGTAAGTCTAGGCATCTGGCAAGCAACTTGCGAGCACACCATGTAAACACAGAATGCAGCAATGTTGTACAATTTTAAGTGAGACAAAAAGTATTACACTATTTATTGTAATGAGTGATGTGATGAAATCCTCTTTTATTTAATGACAAAATTCAAATCCTGAAACAACGTATAAATGCGTTTTAAGTCGTTCTTGCTTGCTTTTTAGATTTTTCCTAAAAGCCATGCATACGGTGTTGTTCTTTTGTCACGAATCATGTAACTGATTCAGTCGGAATGGTCCAAAATTCCAAATTATGATATCAGTCCGACTAACGGGCAGGAGGAAGAGTACAGGACATTGATTCAGGACTTTGTCCGATGGAGCGACGCAAACCACCTGCACCTAAACACCACCAAGACCAGAGAGATGGTGGTGGACTTCAGGAGAACCAGAACTCACCCGGTTCCTGTAACCATCAAGGGAGAATGTGTAGAATTTGTCCAGACCTACAAATACCTGGGTAGGCAGCTGGACAACAAACTGGACTGGACTGCCAACACAGAAGCTCTATGTAGGAAAGGGCAAAGCCGACTTTACTTTCTCAGAAGGCTGGCCTCCTTCAACATCTGCAAAAAGCTCCTGAAAATATTCTATGAGACAGTAGTGGCAAGCGCCCTCTTCTATGCGGCAGCGTGTTGGGGAGGCAGCGTCAAGAAGAAGGATGCCTCTCGTCTCAATAAACTGGCTGGGAAAGCGAGCTCTGTTGTAGGCAAAGAGCTGGACAGCCTAACAACAGTAGCTGAGAGACGAGCACTGAAAAAGCTGAGGTCAATCATGGACAATCCATCGCATCCACTACACAGCATTATCTCCAGACAGAAGAGCAGTTTCAGCGACAGACTGCTGTCACTGTCTTGTACTACGGACAGACTGAAGAGATCTTTTCTTCCTCATGCCATGAGGCTCTTTAACTCCACCCGGCAGAGTAAAGGCCCACATTAAACCACACCACCTACATTGGATATTACCGAATCTTACTGCAATATGTATTCTGTGTAGCACTATTTAGTTGCTCTATATAACACGCTACAGTGGGCATTTGCACGTCACACTGGGTATTTGTATATTGTATTCTTTTGGCTTTATTATTGTACTGTTCTCAGCTCAGGGATGCTGCTGGAAATGTGAATTTCCCTTCGGGGATGAATAAAGTATCTATCTATCTATCTATCTATCTATCTATCTATCTATCTATCTATCTATCTATCTATCTATCTATCTATCTATCTATCTATCTATCTATCTATCTATCTATCTATCTATCTATCTATCTATCTATCTATCTATCTATCTATCTATCTATCTATCTATCTATCTATCTATCTATCTATCTATCTATCTATCTATCTATCTATCTATCTATCTATCTATCTATCTATCTATTCCCTGCATGGAATTGTACCTACCCAATGGTGAGATATTAGAGCTAGTCAGTAGCTGTATGAAGATAGTTGGCAAGAAACTAAATCTGCCAATCTCAAAAGAGGTTACAATTGAACAATGTTTACGTCCAAGTGCCGAGAGAGAGATGAAATACAACACAAACACAAACCAGCTCTCAAAAGACGTGACAGGAACTTATTAAGGAGTGGAAAATCAAGTTTTACCCTTTACGGCCCATTTGAGGCAGTATCTGACTGTCAGTCAATGCCGCACACCGGCTCAAGGCCACTGAGCCATCGTTAATGTCAATCCCTTGACTGATCCGGAGAATTGTTTTTCCAGCACAATATGATATTTTTATCTTGTTGCCGAAGTAAGAATTACAGTTTTTATGGGGTAGAAATTTGCGACACGAACCAGTCATTCAAATTGGAAGTCAGGCAACTTTACGTTGTTATTATATGTCTGTGTTTTACGATGCACAACACAGTGTTACATACACAAAGAGTGCCCCAACCGGGGTTCGAACTGAGCAGAGTCGTATCCGATTATCACGCACCTGTGACCAAGGTTCCCTGTAATTTTCCACGGGTCTGAGCGTTCACACAAAGTCGGTGAGCAACGCTTGAAACAACAGTGAGCAACCATAATCCCAAGTGTGGCAAGATAAGTCATTATCAAACATGTCCAAAACTTGACATCAAGTTACATTTTGCTGAATTTCCGGCAATGCAAAATTATTTTTCTCTTTTGAATGAATTGACTCATGTCCTATTGCAAAGGTTGTACGGCCTACAAAGGTCATATGTTCTTACAATTCTTTCACAAGATATTTCTTTTGTTTTCCCTGATATATTTTGTCACATAATATTAACATTTTTGGGGGCTTATTTAGTCGGTTGTAAGATACAAAACTGTACTTAATCACATTTTTTAGTGGAAATACAATGTTGGCAACAAGATTCACTTGATATAATTGGAAATTATTTGAATGCAACACAAACTTTTTCTTCTTTTTTCTGTGTTTTTTTCTACTTTTTTTAAATTCCTTCCTCATTGTGTTTGTTTTTTCCGAGCTGTTACTTTTTTGTTTTTGTTCTCTATTTACTTTTTTCCTACGTTTCTTTCTTTTCTTTTTTTTCTGGCTTTTTTTTCTAATTTTTTCCTTCTTTTTTTCTCAGCTGTTCACTACTTTTTCATTTTGGTATTTTTTTTTCCTTTTTTTGTTCTATTCCTCCCTTCTTTGAAGTCTTTTTGTGCATAGTTTTACATAATATTTCGTCATGTTGGGATTAAAGAAGCAAAAACAACCCGAAAGAGCCGGTTCCTTTTAGTGAGCCGAGCCGAAGAAGCCGGTTCTCGACAAAGTCTACTAAATTTACTCAACTTCGTTCTACTTCGACCTGACTTCAAAATACCGCATTTAGGACACAACGTCAGGGGAACCCGTGTATTTTTACCATCATAAACTGTAACTTTGACTTAAGTCGCTTCTTAATTAATAATTTCGAGCCCTCATTTTTGTGCGCTGGCTAGATTTTCTTGCGCTGAGAATGTGCGAGCAGTGCGCAATTGCGCGCGGGCGCAACTTAGAGGGAACACTCCCTGTGACCCTATCAAACGATATTTTGATCAGCAAATTTTCTCAGGTCATTTTGAGTTATTCTGCCGTTTTCAATTGGTTTTGACGAACTCATCAGGTTTGTTTGTTTCCGGTTTCTTTGTTCTATGCGTTTTCCAGTTGCAGTTTTCTTTTTTCCTTTTCTGGTTTGGACATGTCCTTATTTTGTGAACTTATGTTTTTTCGGTACTTTGAACTATATTTCTGTTATCAAATGCAATCCCTGGTTTTGACCACCCCTGTTTCCAGTTTATTACGCTCCCACATGGGTCGTCATCTCCCACCCAACCATGCTGTCCCTAGTGGTTTACCAGTGATCTGTGGGTGAAGTTAGGGTCACGTTGAGTACATGCGGGTTAACGTATTTATGTGGCCAAGATGAATAAAGAATAAAGAAGCAAAGTACATGTGCGATTAACCCATCTACCCACCTTATTACTAAAAAGAAAGAAATGCAAATTCATACTCCAATTTGCTACATCGTGTTATCAAGCTTTTTGTCATGTCCTGTAGCAACTCCCATGGCCATGTCTCATAAATATGGGACTTGTGGCGCTCAAAAACCAACTGTGTGCATACCTGTCAACCTCCACGGCTCCATGCCCTTACAAAATGTTGTATTTTCTCATCTCATCTCATCTCATCTCATCAGCTGCACCGCTTATCCTCAGTAGGGTCACGGGGGTGCTGGAGCCCATGCCAGCAATCATCGGGCAGTGGGCAGGGGACACCCTGAACCGGTTGCCAGCACACGGGGACAGACAACTCACTCGCTCAGTCACACCTAGGGACAATCTAGACTGGCCAATTCACCTGAAATGCATGTTTTTGGAATGTGGGAGGAAACCGGAGTACCCGGAGGAAACCCACGCAAGCACGGGGAGAACATACAAACTCCGCACAGTAAGGCTGGTAGCTGGATTTGAACCCACGCAGGAGGTTCCCACGACCTCAGAACTGTGCCGCACACGTGCTAACCACTGCCCCGCCGTGCTGCCCCTGTATTTTTCTTTACAAAATAAAAAAAAGTCTTACACCATATTTTTTTTCAAACGTGTTTGTTTATGTAGTTTAACATGTTATATTGTACATGTGTTTCGTTGTATCATATATATTGTTAATTAACATTTTGTTGTGAGATATTGGGTTGCTCGACATGAATGGGGTTTATTATTAAAAAAAAAAAGCTCAAAAATGAAGTAGTTTGGACGTTCACTGTAGAAGGAAAAAATACCTGCAAAAATATTTAAGTAGAATAATAAATTATCTGATTCAAATGATTAATTCATTTCTGCATTCAATTATTGTTGGTAATATTCTGATTGAAGGGATAGCCACAAACCTGTCTTTTTTTCATTTTCTCCTTTTATTCTTCCTTTTTTCTTAACTTCTTTATAATACATGATAATTCGTAATATAATGCATCAAAGCAGGTAAGCCGTTTCAGAGCCGGCTCTCTTTAATGAGTTGAGCCGAAAAAGCCTGTTCTCTGAAAAGAGACGAACTTCCTTTCACTACATAACTACCACATGCAAACCGAGATGGCAGACGCATGCGCACTGTAGCATTAAACTGCTCGCTTCATTTGCAACAAAAAAAAAAAAAACGATACAGAGTTAGAGGCTACCGCGGCGAACTTGTTTGACTTGATATATTTGCCGTTCCGTGATAGTCAGTAGCATACCGGATGGTACCCATAATTGACAAATTTGCGTTTTTCCGTACAGATTTTCTTGTACGTTGTACAAGTCTTAAAATGCATAATAAACGTACTTTGTACAGGTTGACAGGTATGTGTGTGTGAATCGCATTCTAAACTCAGACAAGTGATGTGTATAGAATAGAATAGAATATACCTTTATTGTCATTGCTACAAATGGGCTAGCATATTGTGACAACGAAATTGGGCATGACACTCCAGTTTTACACATTCATAGTGAGGTATGAGCAAGAAGATAAAGGAACAGAGAAGATAATGTTATAAGACAAGGGGGATAAGGCTATAGTTATAATTTACATGGTATTTACACAAGAAATGTCGGCATGTGGGATGTTACATACAGGGTTGTCGTATGACAATCATTTTAAGTGAACTGAATAATACAGAAACAATTATTTACAATTATTTTTCTATTCTAAAGATATGTTGATTTTTACAAAATTCATATACGGTAATCACTTGTTTATCACTGGGCGTAAGTTCTGAAAATGACGCTTGAGAGGTGAAATCTGTGAAGTGGAAACCGTGTTTTCCCCATAATTATGATGCAATTAAATATTCTAGAACAGGGATCAGCAACCATTTCGGTGTGGAGTGCGACTTTCAAATGTCCTTGTAAATCAGTGTGCCACACCAAGATTAATGACTCACAACATTTTTCATTTTACACCAGTCCAAAAAACAACATGGATATACATTTCAATTGTACAACTCAGTGTTTTTCAACCCTTTTTGAACCAAGGTACACTTTTATTTACAAAAAAAAGTTCCGAAGCACACCATCCGTCGAAAATGTTTGAAAATATCAATATTTCACTGTACTACTTCATAATCAGATAATTAGTACACAAAAAGAAAAAAAATAATACTTGAAATAAAAAAGAATGATGTGCTTTATGTTTTCATTTTTTACAGTGCGATCTTAAACCGCTTTATTAAACAAATTAAGTTATTGAATGTACTGTGCTAGCTCGAGAGCAGATAATTAGTACATTAAAAGTATATAGAATCTACTGCCACCTACTGATATGGATGACTATTACAGTCTGAAGATTGCAAAAATACTGAATAATGGCCTGATTTTTTGGGAAAGATAAAATTGGGCAAATTCCAGCGACACACTAGACAAGGTCTCACGGCACACTAGTGTGCCCCGGCACACTGGTTGAAAAACACTGGTATAACTGACCAATTAATCTTCCATTATTCTTGTTTATTATTCAACTAAAAAATGAATGTGAATAACAAGTGTAAAGGCCTGTAGCCATCCATCACTTCAACGTTTTGAAATTAACCAGAATCAACGATTCTACATTAACAGTGAAATGCAATCAAAAAACAAGCGTTATGGACAGCTCCCATACCATTCATCAATGATTCAATGATATCTTGTTGCAGAAAATATCAAAACTTGAAATAACAGCAGGAAAGCAGAAGGCACGCACACGCACACACACACGCTTCTTTAAAATATTCGCCATCAGTAAATGGTTTTCTGTGCTTTGCTATGCAAAGAGCAATGTGACAACTTGCTTCAGCGGTGGTGTTTTAGCAGTGACAATGGTTTTCAGGGTCTGTGTTTGTTTCCCGTACCTGGACTCATCCTTGAATTCATGTTCACGTTTCGTCTCGTAATATGACGTTTAACACTTTCCGGGCGAGGTACAACGCTCTCGAGGCATAATGCGCAACATCATTTTTGCCGTTTCATGTATTCCGTTACTCCCCAAGCTGCACAAAATTTAGTAATTTGATTCCTATTTAGATCCACTTCCGTATACGAGCGACTTGCTTCCCGCGTCTAGTAAGCACCGGATCGCAGGCGCTGCCCTTCGTCTTTCCTTCAATAAAACTTGTGAGAAACGTAACGCAATTGGGTCCTGCTTCCGTTCTGGTCCTGAGAGATAATGCTGCCAACATTTGGAGAAATATGGGACTGCAGGGCCACACAATGTCACACTGGTGATCCAGGGGTTAGGTTTTGGAACCCGTTCCGAATCTTGTTGCATCCAATGTTTTGCAATCTTCATCAATCATTGCCCGACAGTTATACAGCTTTTGCCTTAGATTTAACTAAATGCCCCTTATAGTCAAGTGCGCCTATTATATGACTAAAGTATGACAATTGTTTTTTTAATAACACTGTGCACATTATGATGCAGAAAATATGGTAGTTGTTTTCTTGGGCTCTCTCATTCTATGTTCAACTCTGAGTTACCGGAAAACTACCCACTCATGATGCTGATGTAAACTTGGATATACAATCTAAAACCAGATTACGGCAATATTGATTCACCTACAAAGAGCAGGAGCAGAAGAGTGGGTGTGTTTTGATTTTCAGATGTTGGAAAATGTACGCAATATAATGAGACTTCATACAAAAAAAGCAATGCAGGGCTACGTGTCAAAACTCTTGATGCGTTTCTCTGACTAATACTATTGATTCTATAAAAATAGCGTTTAAAATAATCCCTTCCTACAACTCGATTCACCTTTTGCAGTCTCCTACATCACAGATGTTCACCATCAGGGTTGGTAGGGTTACTTTAACTGGATTACTTTCAATTACTTTTGGATGACTCCAATACCAAATATGCTAATATAAGACAAAAAAAACTAAATATGAATACTGTCACGAGGCGTGGTGGAACTGGAAGGGGTGACCGGACCAGAACAGAGGCAGGAGGCAGGAAGGGAGAACTCATATGCGTTGACGATCATAAGTTTTATTTAACAAAATAAAAGTCGCCCAATACTCCGGGACCAAAACAGAACAATACAGAGTTCCTCCGGCACGAACTCAACAGGACAAGGCATAACAGACGGAAAATGTTTAAACCTAAAACAGGACAAGGCATAACAGATCTGGGATTGTGTAATGAGCCAGCGCCCGCCAAACCCAAAATCCAGCCTTAAATAGCAGACCAGCAATCAGCTGATCTGCTGCAGCTGAGTTCGGGGGCGCGGCAGACTGGTAGCCATGGCGACCGTGACAAATACAATTACAAAATTGTGTGCAGGCTTGGAGAGTAACGGAATTCATGGAACGGCAAAAATGATGTTGGCAAGCTGTTTGGATTTATTTTCATTTTCTTTCTGTCGCATTTTATGTTCGTTTTGCCGGAGATCAAAGAGATCAAAGCCAGGAGAGAAAGCTTACCACGTGTTGTGAGTCATCATTTTATTCATATTTAGTTTATTTTGTCTTTTATTAGCATATTTGGTATTGGAGTCATCCAAAAGTAATTGAAAGTAATCCAGTTAAAGTAACCCTACCCAACCCTGACCAGAATTTCTAGTGTAGTATTCTACAGCTCTTTCAAATTTCTGGTCAATCTTTTTATAATCCAGAAAATACGAAACTGAAATTGAAATGAAAACTAAACTACCCTACTAAATAGACACGTTCCGATAAACAATAAGAGAGTTTCCACCATAATGGACAAAGGTTATTGCCATCTTTTAGAAGATCCGTATAACAAAGTTGCTCTTGTAAATATTGTCCGGATGGTTTGCTGAAAAAGCTCACAACTTGTCCTTCTGTCTTTATTATTCCTCCAGGCTTGCAAGATGTCTTGCCTGAGTTTCTGCGTGGGCGCTTTGTGGAGGCAGCACTCAGCTATGTGGCTTGTAACTCGGAGGGCGAGTTGCTGTGCCGCAACAATGACTGCTGGTGCCGATGCTCTCCTCGCTTCCCCGAGTGCAATTGTCCCTTTGCCGATATCAAGGTCATGGAGGAGAACCTGGACAAAAGCAAAGACATCTGGGACGGTTTCAACCAAGACTTTATAGAATCAGGTATGGAAGCTCGGTCTTTTGACATGATGGAGATACTGATTATCGGATTCGCGTGGGCGGCTGTGGTTTATTTGTGTATTGCTAGGCCAGGGGTGTCAAACTCATTTTAACTCAGGGGCCACACGATAGAACAAGCATTCTGTCGGGGGCCGGACTAGTAGATTAAAGAGAAAGAAAAAGAGATAAATAAATAAGAGAAAGAGGGAGGGAAGAGAAGAGAGGGTGGGACAAAGAAAGAAAAATAGAGAGAGGGAGAGAGCGTGAGAAACAAAAGATAACAAGTCGTGAGAGAGGGGGAAAAGAAAGGGAGAGGAAGAAAGAAATCCAAAGAGAAATAGAAAGACAGAAGGAGAGAAAAGAGAAAAGAAAGTGAGAAGGGTATGAAGAGAGAAAGAGAAAAGGAACAAAGGAAGTTAGAGCAAAAGAGGTTAAAAGACACAGAGAGAGAAAGAGACAAAGAGCAAAAAAGGAAGACCAAAAGAAAGACACAGAGAGTGAAAGACACAGAGTGGGAGAAAAGGGGTGGAAAAGAAAGAGAGAGAGAGAAAGAAATACAAGTACAGTGTCTTTGTTCGAGGCACCTGGCTTTGGCATCATCAAGTTGACATAGTTCATATTTCATACAGCTTGTTTTTCTCTCGCGCTTCTCTGAGTGTTGTCTGGCTGGCCAGATTCAATCCCTTAGCGGGCCTGATCTGGCCCGCGGGCTGCCTGGTTGACACCTGTGCACTAGGCCTTAAGTCATCATACTACCGTTACCAGCAGTTGTACACAAAATACAGGCTTTTCCAAATGTCTGTGTCACGGTTGCCATGGTGTCAGATTGGCCCCGCCCGAGTAGCGCCAGCTGCGGCTTGTTGACAGATTGGCTTCCCTTCTATTTAACCTTAGTGCTCTCATTCACTCCTGGTCAGTCCGTCAACGAACCTCTGCACTTGCAAGGCAAGCATTTTTGACTCTGCCCAGTATCCTGCTCATATATACAGTATCTGGTATCGATCCCGTCCTGTCCGGTATCCTGCTTGTGTAGCCAGTATCCTGTATCAATCCCGTCCGTCCCGTCCTGTCTTGGCCGTGCGTCGTGTATCCGGTATCGGTCCATCCTGTCCGGTATCCCGCATGTGTATCCTGCATCCGGTATTGATCCCGTCTGTCCCGTCTTGCATTCTGCTCGTGTGCCTCTTCTGGCTTCTGTCATCGTTGCAGCCTCTGTCAAGCTGCTTATGTTGCACGTGCTATTACATGCATTTCTTAAATATTCTCTCATAAATTCTTCTTTTTTAATCTGTTTTAGGTTGGCGTTTGGACTGTACCTAAAACAGACCTTTACTTACTTTCTCTATGTTTGTGCTACACTAACAAAAAACTGAGCTGAGACCATGAAGCATAAAAGAGCATAAAGTCACTCCATATCACCCACCTCCCTGTTTTACCCAATGTGTTGCACAGCCCGAACAGCTTTGCTAAAAGTAAGATAAAAACATTTAATCATAACGGCTCATCTCATCTCATTAGCTGCACCGCTTATCCTCAGTAGGGTCGCGGGGGTGCTGGAGCCTATCCCAGCAATCATCGGGCAGTGGGCAGGGGACACCCTGAACTGGTTGCCAGCCAATCGCAGGGCACACAGGGACAGACAACTCGCTCGCTCATTCACACCTAGGGACAATTTGGACCGGCCAATGCACCTGAAATGCATATCTTTGGAATGTGGGAGGAAAACGGAGTGCCCGGAGGAAACCCACGCAAGCACGGGGAGAACATGCAAACTCCGCACAGTAAGTCCCGTTTCTGGATTTGAACCCACACAGGAGGTTCCCAAGACCTTAGAACTGTGCCGCGCACACGCTAACCACTGCGGCGCCGTGCTGCCCTCTTTGAAATCAGTTGGGAAAATTAAACACCAACGGTACCGATAAAATATTGCACTTTCAACTTTTTAAGGACACTTAACAACAAACACCACCTTTAAGGTTTCAAAGTAGAGAAATTATTCAGATTACATCTTCCATCTAGCACGGCGGCGCAGTGGTTAGCGCATGTGCGGCACAGTTCATGTCTTGGGAACCTCCTGCGTGGGTTCAAATACAGCTCCAGACTTCCTGTGCGGAGTTTGTATGTTCTCCCCGTGCTTGCGTGGGTTTCCTCCGGGCGCTCCGGTTTCCTCCCACATTCCAAAAACATGCATTTCAGGTGAATTGGCCGGTCCAAATTGTCCCTAGGTCTGAATGAGCGAGTGAGTTGTCTGTCCCCGTGTGCCCTGCGATTGGCTGGCAACCAGTTCAGGGTGTCCCCTGCCCACTGCCCGATGATTGCTGGGATGGGCTCCAGCACCCCCGCGACCCTACTGAGGATAAGCGGTGTAGCTGATGAAATGAGATGAGACATTTTCCATCTAGAGTTTCAAATTGACTCCTGGGCCAACTGATTTGTAACCTTTCCTTTTGACCATTAACGATTACTCTATATTTCCTCATTCGTGAGCGGAAACCTGACTCTGGCCAATTTCAGACATATGTAAGTTTTAGTATGTTTTTTGATATCAGGGTATTGCATCAGAGCAGGCAGTACTCATTTCTTTGATCAGACTATGCAATATGCCATCTACTCTTAAAGCCTGGCGATCAAGCGCACCACTTTCATCCTGAAGGCTAGATTTACATTGCATGTGCAAGAATCCAAGTCTAACTTTGAGGTTGTATCCATGTTTGACTCAATGTCCATGCAATAAGTATACTACTGTATAATATTTTAAAAATGTTTTATCTCATAATGTAATAACTCTTTTAAAACAATAGATTGTGAATTTCCTCAAAAATGCCTATTGATAATCCTAAATTCTGTAAAGAATAGCTGAGGGGGAAAACGTGCTGGGCAACAGCAGTGTATGAAATAGTGTCTGCCTGGATCTTTTACGTCGGGTATACAACTTACACAACGTCTCTGCCCAGGTGGCCGATAACGTTTTCAAGAAAGGAAAAAAATGTATATTTGGTTTTTATTGTGTATTTTTTTTTTTCAAATCAAACGTTCGATTTATTCTGATTTCGAAATCTTCATTTGGTTTGGACATTTTGGAATTTCGGTTTGTTTAGCAATTTGCATACGCGGCAGCCAATCAGAAGCCTGTATCGAATAACTTCGTGCTTCTGGACTTTTCCGTGCGTTATAAGGTCGTGCATTTGCATATCATTTTCCAAAGTAGACACACAGAGAACACAGTAAAAATGGATAAGTGGTTAGGAATCAAGGCAAAACCTCAGCCCCAGAAGAAAGATTCAAAAGAAGCTGACCAAATTCATGACGTTACAAAACGTAAACGTACATTAAAAGCATCGTGGAAAGAGGAGTTCACGTGGCTTATAGCAGACGACACAATGCAAACATTACATGAATGAAAATGAGTTGATACAGGTACAACAGTGATGTCATATACATGCAATTAATGTTATAAATAGATTTTTTGCGATGAGTCTTGTCTTTCAAGTTGTGAAAAATGGGGCAAGCAACTTTATGGCTTGGCAGGCAACTTTTCAGAGTTGTATGCCCTGGTGTCCACAAACTTTTTAACACGAGTTTCAGACACTGGCAAGTGACTGAATTTATATTTTACATTTAAGATATAAAACCTAGCTCAAACTTGGAAATGATACATACTGTGTTTATTTCTGTAAATTGTTTGAAATCAAACGTTATTTTACAACTGACATTTGTCATTTTACATTTTAACAACAAATGGTTCTTGTCAGAGATCGACATTATTAAGACTATTTGGTGGCTATATTTGCACAGATAAAATACATGTGTATAGTTTAATTCTACATGATGATGGCAGAAAATAACTTACGTCCGTCCTGGGTGAAGTCCAAACAGAGAGAGGGAGTGGTTTATTTTGCGTCAAAGAAATCAGTACACACAAGAACATGACTTTAAAATAAAAGAATACAAGATTGATAAACGTACAAGAGATATAATTACACTTGAAGCGTTATATTATGTGTGTGTGTGTGTGTATGAGAAACATTGTTTTTATATTTAGTAATATAAAAACAAGCTAATTACCTTGAGACAGAAATTCAAGAGATTTACATTGAAAACCTGACATTCTTCTTCGGACTGCATGGATTTAATTTCTAATAAAATTATCAGGCACAGTTTGGCATATTGCCCCAGCTCTCTTATAGCAAAATGTACGCATATAAAATGCACGTTGCATGTAATTTAAAAAGTAAAACAAATCAGATGTATTGGTAAAGCTATTTTCAGGCAGCAAATTGTGTTTTTAAAGTAATGTATGAATACATTTAGTGTAAATTCATACACACACACACAATGGTTTGAATACAATTGAAATAAAAATGATTAGTAATAGAAATAAAAAGCCAAAAGGACCTGAAGGAGGGTTATCCATACTGACAGGAATGGCAGCAGACGGCCTCAGGATTTCAAAATGAAGAAAACACTGAAATATTAAAATATAAATACAACTGCAAAACATGAAAATATAAAGTAAAAGTAAAGTATGATACAGTAAAAGATTAGAGTACTAGCGTGAAGGCTACTTGAATCTTACCGAGGCGAGTCAGACTCAGTCTCATTCAACTGTCCTTTCTTTAAATGTTGGTGCATCACTAGGTAATGTCATAACTTTTCAAGTATTTTCATCTGCCGTATCTATTCTGTCAAAATATTGGTCTCTCACCAGATATTATATTCATGTAGGGATGGGTCTCTGATGGAAAAACGCATCTGGTGACAAAAGTCGACGGTGGAATTTATTTTCCTCTATTACTGTGATTGATTTTTTTCAAAAACGTCCACTAATTGTTGCAGCCTTATTTTCAATATTTTTTTTTTAATGTTTTCTAATATTAAAATGGGACTAAAAATTATATATTTTTGTGTCATGATGACTCACTACATTGACCTTGTTTTGCGCCAGCTGCTGCTGGCTACCTGATTGGTTGCCCGTCCTACTTAAGCTCAGTCCTTTCACTCGCCTGTTGTCAGTCCGTCAGCAAACCTCTGTTTTCACAAGGCAAGCATTTTTGACTCTGACTCCCGTCTGTCCCGTTTTTTCACCAGTTTCCACCCGTCTGTTCCTGATTCCCTCGTTTGTCTCCGGCTACGACCTGTTTTTTTTACCCCGACCACGTTTTGATCTCCCGTCCCAGCTAACGACTTGTTTTTTGACCCCGACCACATTCTGATCTCCCGTCCTGGCTAAGGACCTGTTTTTTTCCGTCTACTACGCTATTATCTCCCGCTCTGGAAGATCTACTTCCGCATTCGGAACACGTGAGCTTGCTAGCGAGCACCGGGTCGCGGGCACTGCCTTTTCCTCTATATCCAGGGTTGGTTAGGGTTACTTTAACTTGATTACTTTCAATTACTTTTGGATTACTCCAATACCAAATATGCTAATAAAAGTCAAGTCAAGTCATTTTTATTTGTATAGCCCTTAATCACAAAGAGTCTCAAAGGGCGTCACAGGTTATTACACTGACTATTATTTCAGACTATTATTACACCATCCCCTGATTTGGAACCAACATGAGGACAAGGAAAAACTCAAAAAAACTCAACATGAGGAAAAAGACAAAAGAAACTAAATATGAATAAAATGACTAAATTTTGTGCAGGCTCGGGGAGTAACGGAATACATTGAACGGCAAAAATGATGTCGGCAAGCTGTTTGGATTTATTTTCATTTTGTTTCTGTCGCATTTTATGTGAGTTTTGCCGGAGATCAAAGAGATCAAAGCCAGGAGAGAAAGCTTACGTCATGTTGTGAGTCATAATTTTATTCCTATTTAGTTTATTTTGCCTTTTATTAGCATATATAGTATTGGAGTAATCCAAAAGTAATTGAAAGGAATCAAGTTAAAGTAACCCTACCCAACCCTGTCTATATCTCAATAAACTTCTGATTAACGTTACGCATCTGGGTCCTACTTCCGTTCTGGTGCTGACATTTTTGATTTGTTTGGTCCTAATTGGTCATGATCAGCCAGCTACTGGGTGCTTAATCTGTTTTTCTAGTCTATGTTTCTTGATTTGAAAATTTGGGCAGACGGAAACCACAATTTATTAACCCAGGCTCATTCGATTCACAGCATCACTGACAGATGGAAATAATACATTTCCATGTTTTTACAATGAGCTTGCTTTCTGCAGTCTGGAAGGATTTTTTTAACTTGATATATGTTCTTCTATTTGTGCCCCTTCTCACACAAACCAAATGGCTCCCCACAAAACATTGCTCTTATTTGTCAGCAGTGTGGCTAATGATGTAAACGGGATGGATGTTTTCTTTGTGGAGCAGGGAGCTAAGCGGCAATACTAAATGGAAATCGATTAAATGCATAACAAACATATTACAAATCACACAGTACCGTACACTGACTGCTGATTCGATAAAAGCTGAAAAGAGGACGTGCGTGCGGGTTTCATTGGGTTAGGATGTGCACGATAAACCTTTTGCGGTTTTTCATCTTGCGTTGTGTTCTGCATTGTGATTGGCTCAAGAGTTGCCTCGCGACTTTTCTGCTCGCCTGCCTGCATGTAACTGACATTGCGGTATGAGTTGTACAAAAAGGCTTGGTGAACCTACATTATCTATGCAGAAGTCTTTTTCGACTTCAAGTTTGTCTAAAGTTCATCATGTCAACACATTCTCAAAAGAAAATGGTAAAGTGGTTAGGAATCGAGGCAAAACCTCAACCCCAGAAGAAATATTCAAAAGAAGAAAACAAAATTTATGACGCTACAAAACATGCATTAGGAAATGAAATGAAATCTGCATTTATATAGCGCTTTTCAAGTCAATGACTTCCCAAAGCGCTTTACAATGTGCTCCACATTTCCCAATAGCAGCCTTGCAGCCATGTAAGGCGCTAACCTGCTTATTGGTGGTATTAGGGGTTCAGTGTCTTACCCAAGGACACTTCGACATGTAACACGGACGAGCCGGGATTCGAACTGGGATCCCTTGATCCCAAGACGAGAGCTCTACCTCTTGAGCGACTTCCTCTGGACCGACAAAGCACCGGTGGTTGAGGCAAAAGGGCAGAGGAAGATGCTTTCTATCGCCAACAAATTGGACTTGTCGACACATGCGGGTCCCTGGCACTTTTTCAAAAATGTTTGTTAATGGAAAAATATATTTTTCCATTCCCGACACCGCCGTGGCTCGCCACGGAAGTCCCACTTCCGCGTTAAGAGTGACCTGCTTCCCGCGCACAGCAATCCCGGGATCGTTTCCCTTTCTTCTAATAAAACCTGAGAGAAACGTTACGCACGTGGGTCCTGTTTCCGTTCTGGTCCTGAGAGTAAATGAATGTGTAAACTCTATTTAATCCTGGCTATGGCTGTTACAGGCAGCACTGAAGTGCCTGCTGGACAGCTGGAACAGCGCTTTATTACATCAAACTGTTCTGGATACAAATGCAGCCGGTGGTGGTGATTTATGGCTTCAAGCTGGCTGGAGTTTATTTTCAATATCTCAGTTTATACAGCGTGTACCTGCAAATGACTGCGCTCCAGTTTCTCTTCAATCATTTCAGAAATGGCACAGCACTTAGGACAAGGATTTCTCTTCATTACCTTCGGAACGCGTATTATTGGAAAAATGCACTTATCGAGAGCAAAGAAAATCTATGATTGACTTTATTGACCTTAGCATTTCGCGTTGCCTTTTTAAGTCAGCAACTGTTTACACAGATTAGAGTTTTACAGGCAGCAGTAACCTGGATAATGAGTCGATTAGGTTTATGGTATTTTCCACCCATTGGTTTTTATAAAAGCACCCTTATCTGATTCATGACATGTTTTAGAATGTCGCCTAATGAAATGCCTTAAAGTGCCAATTAGAAGGAATGTTGCTTTTGTTAGAAAAATATATGAAATGGTTCTTCTTTAGGCATCTTTTACGTCGGGCGTACAATTTACAAAATGTCTCCTCTCGGGTGGCCGACAACTTTTTCAAGAAAAGAAAAAAAATATCATTTTTATTTTTTTTATTTATTCATTTTTTAAATCAAACATTTGCTTTATTTCAATTGAGAAATCTTTGTTCGGTTTGGAAGTTTAGGAATTTCGATTTCGGTTTGTTTTGTAATTTGCATGGTCGGTAGCCAATCAGAAGCCTGCATTGAATAACTTCGTGCTTCCGGATTTTCCAGAGGTCGTCTTATCTCATCTCATCTCATTAGCCGTACCGCTTATCCTCAGTAGGGTCGCGGGGGGCTGGAGCCCATCCCAGCCATCTCCAGGCAGTGGGCAGGGGACACCCTGAACTGGTTGCCAGCCAATCGCAGGGCACACAGGGACAGACAACTCACTCGCTCATTCACACCTAGGGACAATTTGGACCGGCCAATTCACCTGAAATGCATGTTTTTGGAATGTGGGAGGAAACCGGAGTGCCCGGAGGAAACCCACGCAAGCACGGGGAGAACATACAAACTCCACAGGAAGTCTGGAGCTGGATTTGAACCCACGACAGGTTCCCATGACATGAACTGTGCCGCACAAGCGCTAACCACTGCGCTGCCGTGCTGCTCCAGAGGTCATGCATTTTCATATTATTTTCCAAAGTACAAACACAGAGAACACAAAGGAAATGGATAAGTGGATAGGAATCAAGCCAAAACCTCAGCCCCAGAAGAAATATTCAAAAGAAGCTAAGAAAATGTATGATGCTACAAAACGTAAACGTACATTAAAAGCATCGTGGAAAGAGGAGTTCACGTGGCTTGTAGCAATCGACGCAACGCAAACATTACATGAATGAAAATGAGTTAATACAGGTACCTACTGATGGCAGATGGAAACCAGCGATGTCATATACATGCATTTATAATTTTAAAGTGATGATCTGTTATATATTTTGATCATCGATCTTTAATACTTTGCAAAAACTGTTTTTTTTGCGATTAGTCGTATTGTGTTTCAATTTGTGAAAAATGGGGCAGGCAACTTTATGGTGTCCGGTAATTTTTTTGTCATGCGTTTCAAACACTGCTTTAGGCCATGCTGCCAAAGTCAAGATGTCAAAATAACATACTAGTGTATAAGTATTATGATACTTCAGCCTAATGTGATCAATATGCATTACCCTCCAAGTAGCATAGCCTTATAGGATAATGGTTTGAACCAATTTTTTTTTACAACAACTAAATCGATTATTTAACTTTATTATATATACATTTTATAAACAAATGCTCATTCTATAACGTATTACATTTGGAAAAACTGCGATTTTTTTTTAAAGTGTTTACTACATACAAGTAATGTAAAAAAATAATAAAAAGAAGCATTTTGATCTGGATAAATGCCGGAATTAGAATACAATTTTAAGACCGGAACGGAGACAGGACCCACTTGCGTTACGTTTCTTTCAGTTTAATTGGAAGAAAGGAAAGGGTTGCACCCACGATCCGGTGATCGCTGGGCGCAGGAAGCAGGAGTGGGACTTCCGTGGCAAGCGATGGCGGTGTCAGGACCGGAAAAAAATGGGTCAGTAGCCGGGACAGGGGAGCAAAAACGTGGTCAGGATTAAAAACAGGTCGAAGCCAGGGAACAGGTTTTTGTGTCCCTCCAGATGAAACGGGACACAAGAAAGTGGCCGTGCCACTCAGGTCAGGGCGACACAAAACACTCATCTCTTTCACTGGTTTACCCCTCCCGCATCATACAGGTGCCCTACCCATCCCTTAAAACACGTCTAAACATCCCACTCATCTTTTACAACACCTCTCCACTCATTCCTATCACCAACAAGAGCGCTAGCTTCCATTAAATTTAGACCTCTTTCCTGCAGTGCACTCATAACACCATCCATCCACGTCAATCGCGGCCTTCCTCTTGGTCTCCTCCCATTTACTTCTGCTCTGTAGATCCTCTTCAACATTTGCTCCTCATCCAGCCTCTTCATGCGTCCAAACCACCCAAGTACCCTCTCATCCACACGCTTGCTCAGTTACCCCCAATAATTACATCAATAATTTGTTACTAAAAATAGTGTGATGATGAGATAACACCTTATGCCTTTTCATGTGTCTTCTGCATCCCTAGAGTTCTAGTCTGTGGGATCTGGCACACTCCCCACCGTGGTATCCACTGCTTTTAAAGTTACGCAATTGTGATCAGTTATATGTTTTGATTGATCGATAAATTCATAAATATAGTATTTTTGTTTTTGTTTTTTGTTTTTCATGCAACTATAACCCTTAAAGTAGTTTAACTTACATGCACCTTATAGTCTGGTGCACCTTCTTTATGAAAAAATAGCAAGGAATCAACGCCTTGCCCTGAATAATTATCGTGCCGGCGTGATGAGGGGGCCCTATCGTGGATGCAGAGCTGGAGCTAGCTAAGTCTTCGGTACCGTCCGTAATCATGGTAAATGCGAACTCTTAAACCAAATAAGACCGACGAACTAACTGGCTGTGCTGGTGAAAAACATCAAAGCGTACAGGGAGTGCAGTTTGCTGTGTTTTACGGAAACGTGGCTCACGTCTAGCATCCCGGACGCTAACGTGGAGCTACCCGGAGCCACCCGGCTTCAGCGCTCTTAGACAGAGACACGGAAGCCTGTGGGAAGCGGAGAGGAGGTGGACTGGCTATCGACGTGAACACGAGGTGGTGTAACCCAGATTTCAATCTGCTGCAGGGACGTCGAACTTTTGGACTAGCGTGTGTCATCATCAACTCTGTTGTTGCTGACTACAACACAGCACCCCGAGGCCATCCTGTTAATAAACAACAAAGAATACTGCTGGAAGTGTGAATGTCCCTATGGGGATGAATAAAAATATCTATCTATCTATCTATCTATCTATCTATCTATCTATCTATCTATCTATCTATCTATCTATCTATCTATCTATCTATCTATCTATCTATCTATCTATCTATCTATCTATCTATCTATCTATCTATCTATCTATCTATCTATCTATCTATCTATCTATCTATCCATCTATCTATCTATCTATCTATCTATTAGTTTCACTAAGTGTATATAATAAAATCCAACTAATTTAATGGGAAGTGGTTGTCATAGTGTTATTGCCAGTCTAGTAAGTTGTGCATAATGTTTGAGTTTGATGCCCTTTTCCACAGGGTTGGGTGGGGTTACTTTAACTTGATTACTTTCAATTACTTTTGGATTACTCCAATACCAAATATGCTATCAAAAGACAAAAGAAAGTAAATATGAATAAAATGATGACTCACAACACGTGGTAAGCTTTCTCTCCTGGCAAAACTAACATAAAATGGGACAGAAACAAAAGGAAAATAAATCCAAACAGCTTGCCAACATCATTTTTCCCAGTCCGTGTATTCTGTTACTCCCCAAGCCTGCAAAAAAATTAATAATTTTATTCATATTTAGTTTCATTTGCCTTTGTAAGCATATTTGGTAGTGGAGTAATCCAAAAGTAATTGAAAGTAATCAAGTTAAAGTAACCCTACCCAACCCTGCTAGTATTATGATAGGTCAGCATAACGTGGTCAATATGTATTAACCTCCACGTAGCAGAGCCAATAAGATAACGGTATGAACCATTTTTTTTACAACTTAAACAATTATTTCAGCTTATTATATATATATATATATATATATATATATATATATGTATAAAAAAATGCCATTCTTTCAATGACATACTAAATTTGGATAAACTGAGAATTATTTTTATTTGTTTTTAATTGTTTGCTACAGGAAATGTAAAAAAAAAATAATTAAAAAGAAGCATTTTGATTTAGATAACTTTTACTTTTATCTCAGTTTCTTTGGAAGAAAGGAAAGGGTTGCACCCACGATCCGGTGATTGCTCGCTGCGGGAAGCAGGTCGCTCCGAACGCGGAAGTGGGACTTCCATGGCGAGCGATGGCGGTGTCGGGAACGAAAAATGAACGGTCAGTAGCCGGGACAGAAGAGCAAAAACCTGGTCGGGTCTGTAAAGAGTTGTAAGCCGGGAAAGGAGAATAGACGTGGTCCGGATCAAAAACGGGTCGTAAGTAACCCTACCCAACCCTGCTTTTCCACAATATTTAGGTCGCACCGCCCTGGATTCTGATTGCAGTATTTTTATTTTATCCGGCAAACGATGAAAACTTCAAATAGCAGTGGGCGCAATCGTCATTTTGCGCATTGCTGAGTTGAAGTGATTGAGGCCATTTGAGTTCAACCATCTTGTTGTTGTAAAATGGATTTCCACCAAGCCGGGCCTATTTATCACACGGCGAGCAGGGCTCAGGTGTGTGATATAATGGTGGTAATGATGCTGAACAATTCCGTCGGCTCGTTCTAAATTGGAAAGTGAAGCCAAATCACCTACTTTTTTTCTTTTTCTTCATTTGCTTCACGCAGTGTTACTTCTTTACAAGTTGGAAGATATAGACAGGGTTTAATTGGACGGGTTTTTTTGTCAGATTTATCTGATGTCGGTGGGTAGGCTGTGCTTTCTCGGTGGCACTCGTGGGATTCTGCTGGAAATTGTTTGGTGAGTCACATGGTAGCGGCAAATCTCGATTCTTTCTTGACAGGCGTTGAATTTTCCAAACTGTTTTTTTCTCGCATATTGTGCACTGCTCGCACATTCTCAGCGCACAAGAAAATCTAGCCAGCGCACAAAAATGAGGGCTCAAAATGACCAATTAAGAAGCGACTTAAGTCAAAGTTACAGTGCATGAAGGTAAAAATACACGGGTTCCCCTGACGCTGTGTTCTAAATGCGGTATTTTGAAGTAGAACGAAGTTGAGTAAAGTCAGTAGAGTTTGTCGAGAACCGGCTTCTTCGGCTCGGCTCACTAAATGGGAACCGGCTCTTTCGGGTCCTAAACGGCTCTTCAGGTTGTTTTTGCTTTTTCAATCCCAACATGACCAAATATTACGTAAAACTATGCATAAAATGACTTAAAAGAAGGGGGGAATAGAACAAATAAGAAAAAAATACCAAAATGAAAAAGTAGTGAAAAGCTGAGAAAAAAAGAAACAAAAGGAAGGGAAAAATAGAACGAACAATTTTTTAAAAAGCCAGAAAAAAGAAAAGAAAAAATTGTAGGAAAAAAGTAAATAGAGAACAAAAAGAAAAAAAGTAACACCTCGGAAAAATTAACACAATGAGATTTTTTTTAAAGGAATTTTAAAAGTAGAAAAAAATAAAAAAACTAAGTTGAGTAAAGTTGGTAGAGTATGTCGAGAACCGGCTTCTCCGGCTCGGCTCACTAAAAAGGGTTCTAAACGGCTCTTCAGGTTGCTTTTGCTTCTTTGATTTCAACATGACCAAATATTAAGTAAAACTATCCACAAAATGACCTAAAGGAAGGGGGGACTAGAACAAAAAAGAAAAAAAATACCAAAATGAAAAAGTAGTGAAAAGCTGAGAAAAAAAAGAAACAAAAGGAAGAGGAAAAAAAGAAGGAATAATTTAGAAAAAAGCCAGAAAAAAGAAGAAAAAGTTTGTGTTGCATTCAAATAATTTCCACTTATATCAAGTGAATCTTGTTGCCAACATTTTACTTCCATTCAAAAATGTGATTAAGTACAGTTCTGTCTCTTACAACCGACTATATAAACCCCCAACAATGTTAATATTATGCGACAAAATATATCAGGAAATAAAAAGAAATGGATATCTTATGAAAGAATTGTAAAAACAAACGACGTTTGTAGGCCGTACAACCTTTGCAATAGTACATGAGTCAATTCATTCAAAAGAGAAAAGTCAGCAAAATGTCACGTGATGTCAAGTTTTGGACATGTTTCATAATGACTTAGTTGCCAGACTTGGGATTGCTGTTGCTCACCGTTGTTTCAAGCATTGCTCACCGACTTTGTGTGAACGCTCAGACCCCTGGAAAATTACAGGGAACATTGCCAAAGAGTAAGGATGAGAATTGGAGCAACATTTAAAGGTGTTTCTCATTCTCTCGACGTAACCGTTTTTGTCGGGAGATTAACATTGTGCTGTCTGTCATAAGAAATAAGCTTTTGGTGCAATTGCTAAAAATATCAAAAAGAAGAATTTGCCTTGTGTGTTCAAAGGACAGGTACATTCCGTACACCCACAGGCGAGTGTTCAGGGAATCATCAAAGTTTGATAGATTTTTGAGAAACAAGTCTACTTGGATTTAAATATACACAAAAGGCGCAAGACACGAGTCAAGATGAAAAATGAATGCCGGAGGATGTGAGGGGAGAAGACCGCTGAGATGCTGCTGTTTGCTTTTCACTGGTTTATCGTCATTATGATGTTTGCACTCCGCACGCACAGATTTTCCCTGTTATTGTTTCATTCCAGTATATATTTTTTTATTTTATGTGCTCATGTCAGGACCAGCACGGAAACAGGACCCAATTGCGTTACGTTTCTCACAAGTTTGATTGGAGGAAAGGGAAAGGGCTGCGCCCACGATCTGGTGTTCGCTGGACGCGGGAAGCAAGTTGCACTTGAACTCGGATGGTGCTCCGTAGCGAGCGATGGCGGTGTCAGGGACGGGAAAAAATGGGTCGGTAGCCGGGACTGGGAGAGCAAGTCGTGGTCGGGGTCAGAAGCCATTCGTAAGCCAGAATGGAAGAGTAGACGTAGTCGGGGACAAAAAAGGTTGAAAGCCGGGACGGGAGAGTAGACGTGATCAGGATCAAAAAAGTATCAAAGCCGGGGGACAGACAGAAGCAAAAAACGGGACAGGTTGGAGTCAGGGTCAAAAAATAAGGCTTGCCTAGTGTAAATTGAGGTTCGTAGACGGACTGAGAACAGGTGAGAGATGGACGAGGGTTTGAATAGGGACAGGGAGCCAATCAGAGTCTGAGACAGTTGGCGCCAAAAGAGCGGGCACAGCTGATTCACATCAGTAATGATGACAATCAGCATGATAGACTGTCAGGATATCTGTAATATTTAATTTATATCATGTATAATATTTAATATTTAATGGCAATTTACTATTCCTTTACTTTTAGGTTAATTATTGTTAAATGTCCACTAAAAGTTAGCCAGTACCAGGTTACCATCATCGGTAAAAAGGCAAAAACGGAAGAGGTGGGAGTCAGGGTCGAAAAAGGCTTGCCTGGTGTTCACTGAGGTTCGCAGACGGACTGACAATAGGGGATTGTCAGGACCGGGTTCAAATAGTGACATAGAGCCAATCATAACCCGCGGTGGTTGGCGCCAAATGAGCGGGCACAGCTGAGTCACGTCAGTAATCATGACAGCTCAATGTCATAATTATTTTTTATTTTCATTTTATGGCCAGTTCGTCTGCGAAACTCTGTTGATACAATTTAAGCCTTTTTTTAACCCTGACTCTCGCCTGTCCATTTACTCTACGTTTGTCTCCGGCTACGACCTGTTTTGATCCCGACCACGTCTGCTCTCCCGTGCCGAATTACGACCCGTTTTCAGATCCTGACCACGTCTGCCCTCCCGTCCTGGCTTACGACCCGTTTCTGTCCCCCGACCTCGTTTTTGCTCTCCCGGCAATCGACCGTTTTTTTCCGTCCCTGACACCGCCATCGCTCGCTACGGAAGATCCACTTCCGTGTTCGGATCAAAATCCGAGTACGAGAGCAATTTGCTTCCCGCCTCCAGCGAACACCAGATAGTGGGCGCAGCCCTTCTATCCTTCAATAAAACTCATGGGAAACGTCACGCGAGTGGGTCCTGTTTCTGTTCTGGTCCTGACAAAATCACTGTTATTGTTTTCTGTCTGGGGGGGCTGTTGAGTACCAAGTTACTGTATATATTTGAGAAAAACACAAAATAAACCTCAATTTTGAGCCCCAAAAGGCAAATGTTAAATGTATTCTAGTTAAAATTCCCAAATATACAACTCTGGAAAAATATCATGATTAGTGATGTAAAGCACCTGTTCCCGCTCGGTTAGCGCCAACTGCCTCGGTCTCGGATTGGCTCCCTGTCACTACTTAGATCACACGATAGAACAAACATTCTGTCGGGGGCCGGACTTGTAGATTAAGGAGAAAGGAAAAGAGAGATAAAGAAATAAAAGAAAGAGGAAGGGAAAAGGAGAGAGGGCGGGACAAAGAAAGAAAAAAGATAGAGAGGGAGAGAGCGTGAGAAACAAAAGATAAAAAGTCGTGAGAGAGGGGGAAAGAAAGGGAGAGGAAGAAAGAAATCCAAAGAGAAATAGAAAGACAGAAGGAGAGAAAAGAGAAAATAAAGCACGAAGGGTAGGAAGAGAGAAAGAGAGAAAAGGAAAAAAGGAAGTTAGAGCAAAATAAGTTAAAAAGACAGAGGGAGAGAAAGAGACAAAGAGCAACAAAGGAAGAGAAAAAGAGAGACATAGAGAGTGAAAGAGACAGAGACATAGAGTGGGAAAAAAAGGGGTGGAAAAGAAAGAGAGAGAGAGAGAGAGAGAGAGAGAGAGAGAGAGAGAGAGAGAGAGAGAGAGAGAGAGAGAGAGAGAGAGAGCAATACAAGTACAGTGTCTTTGTTCGAGGAACCTGGCTTTGGCAACATCAAGATGACATATTCCAACCTGCAGCTTGTTTTTCTCTTGCGCTTCTCTGAGTATTGTCTCGCGGGCCGGATTCAATCCTTTAGCGGACCTGATCTGACACCTGTGATTTAGACCCACTTCTTTCTGTCACCTGTTGTCAATCCGTCTGCGAATCTCAGTTTATGCTAGGCAAGCTTTTCGACCCTGACTCACTCCTATTTCGGCTTCCGTCTGTTTCCCGGCTTCGACCCGTTTTTTTGATCCTGACCACGTCTACTCTCCTCTCCTGGCTTTCGACTTGTTTCCGTTTCCGACCACGTTTTTTGCTCTCCTGTCCCGACTACTGACCCGTTTTTTTCCGTTCCCGACACCGCCGTCGCTCGCCAGGGAAGTCTTACTTCTGTGTTCCTGCTCCATCTGCGAACCTCAGTTTACGCTAGGCAAGCGTTTCGACCCTGGCTCACTCCTGTTTCGGCTCCCGTCTGTTTCCCGGCTTCGACCCGTTTTTTTGATCCTGACCACGTCTACTCTCCTCTCCTGGCTTTCGACTTGTTTCCGTTTCCGACCACGTTTTTTGCTCTCCTGTCCCGACTACTGACCCGTTTTTTTCCGTTCCCGACACCGCCGTCGCTCGCCAGGGAAGTCTTACTTCTGTGTTCCTGCTCCATCTGCGAACCTCAGTTTACGCTAGGCAAGCGTTTCGACCCTGGCTCACTCCTGTTTCGGCTCCCGTCTGTTTCCCGGCTTCGACCCGTTTTTTTGATCCTGACCACGTCTACTCTCCTCTCCTGGCTTTCGACTTGTTTCCGTTCCCAACCACGTTTTTTTGCTCTCCTGTCCTGGCTCCTGACCCGTTTTTTTCCGTTCCCGACACCGCCATCGCTCGCCACGGAAGTCTCACTTCTGTGTTCCTGCTCCATCTGCGAACCTCAGTTTACACTAGGCAAGCTTTTCGACCCTGACTCACTCCTGTTTCGGCTCCCGTCTGTTTCCCGGCTTCGACCCGTTTTTTGATCCTGACCACGTCTACTCTCCTCTCCTGGCTTTCGACTTGTTTCCGTTCCCAACCACGTTTTTTGCTCTCCTGTCCCGGCTCCTGACCCGTTTTTTTCCGTTCCCGGCACCGCCATCGCTCGCCAGGGAAGTCTCACTTCTGTGTTCCTACCCCATCTGCGAACCTCGGTTTACGCTAGGCAAGCTTTTCGACCCTGACTCACTCCTGTTTCGGCTCCCATCTGTTTCCCGGCTTCGACCCGTTTTTTTTATCCTGACCACGTCTACTCTCCTCTCCTGGCCTTCGACTTGTTTCCGTTCCCGACCACGTTTTTTGCTCTCCTGTCCCGACTACTGACCCGTTTTTTTCCGTTCCCGACACCGCCATCGCTCGCCAGGGAAGTCTCACTTCTGTGTTCCTGCTCCATCTGCGAACCTCAGTTTACGCTAGGCAAGCGTTTCGACCCTGACTCACTCCTGTTTCCCGGCTTCGACCCATTTTCTGATCTCGACCACTTTCTTTGCTCTCCTGTCCCGGCTAGTGACCTGTTTTTCGTGTGTGCAATCCTTCCCTTATTCCCCAAAAAACTGAGAGAAACGTACGCAAGTGGATCCTGTCTATGTTCTGGTCCTGACGGCAAAGGGTTATCAATACATAAGCACTCTCACAAGAATTGCCCGATCCAGATCAAGATTTCACGGTACATTATTCCTGAAAAAGCACCTTTCGACGGAGCAGTCCGTCGTCATTATAGCACACAAAGTATTGTTGCCTTGAAAGTGACTTATTTCAGAGCAAGGATTTTGAAAAGCACTTTTCATACGAGGAAAGTGTGGCCGGCTCTGATAGAACTGTTATTGCAGCTTCAATGCCATCTTTACAAGCAGGAAATAAGACTTAAAGAGTGTGAATATATTTCCAGCTAGAATTTCATCACATAGCAGGGAGAGAAAAAGAGAAAAACCTGGCAGGCTGGTACCACTTCCATTTATGGGACAATATACGACATTGGAGCAAAAAATGTGGGGGAGGTCCTGGCAGCCGAGGATACAGAGGGTGACGGATTGTGGGATTACACCCAATGAGAGAGGGACGTGGTTTACTCTGGGAGGTTGATGAGTCAACACACTCGGATAGACTTTAGTAAAAAATAGCAGAGTGGGACAGAAGAAACCACACAGTGTAATCTCCTTTTTTGTTTTAGTCACGTTCCATCTGGGATCTAAAGCTATACATTCAGGTCCATTTGAAATCAAGCATTGCCTCTATTGCGGTGCGGGGGAGGTCGCTCAAAGCACAGACAATGGAAGTTTTCTGTTGGATGCAAGCGGAAAAAGACAGAAATAGAGTATTGACTGTCTTATTTTTTGAAGGTGGTTGGCTTAACGAGGAGTGCGGGCAGCGTTCTGACAAGATAGCATCGTTTGGATCTTGAGATTCTGGTGTACTGTCTGTTGGGGGTTGTTAGAGTCCAACAAGGCACATGTTGGAATGAGAGCAGCATCCATTCCTCAGGGGTTCACTTCACGTAATCATTGACGTTTACTTGCACTGGATATTCCGTATGGGAATAAAGCAATCCGAATGAGTCTTAACGTGACAAAAACAAGTACAGAGACCCCTCGCTGCTTCACGACCAGAACAGAATCAAGAGTTTATTGATACTTCCCGTCTCGATTACTGTAATGCACTATTCTCCGGTCTCCCGAAGTCCAAAATCAAGAGCCTTCAGCTGGTACAAAATGCTGCAGCGAGGCTCTTAACTAAGACAAGAAAGTTTGATCACATGACCCCGATTTTAGCTAACCTGCATTGGCTCCCTGTTAACATAAGATGTATGTTTTAGGTTCTGTTGGTAGTATACAAAATCATGCATGGAATTGCTCCCTCATATCTTTCAGATTTAATTTCCCCCTATGTGCCGGTCCGGAGCCCTCGCTCTGAAAACGCTGGTCTACTAGTGATCCCAAGAGCCAAGAAGAAATCCGCAAGTTGGAGATTTTTTATATTTTATGTAGACAATATCTGTGTATTATTTGCCCTCATGTAGGTTCTAGATGAGGGGATGGTGTCATAATAGTCTGTAGTTTGCAATAGTCCAACTCGGGCAATTAGAATCAGTCTCGTCGGTCTCTGGCTTACGGTCTCTCCACGCCAGACCGGCTACCTAACGTGCATGACTCCCCATTTCCCGTAAAATAAAAGCTTGTGTGAGAACGTCAAGCGATTGGGTCATGCATCGGTTCTGGTTCTGACAGTGTGGGAACAACGATCTTATAAAATCCTCTCCTGCCGTATCATTGTGATTCATCATAATGAAATCATCCCTAAAGACTTGATACTTACTAATGAGCGGAGCCAAACCCTTTTAAATATTAGTTTTTTTAGATGAAACAAATACAATTTATTTACCTGTTCCGGGATTACCGTAAATTCCGGATTATAAGCCGCACCCACCACATTTTAAGAGGTAAACCGATTTTGTACATACACAAGCCGCACCTGTATATAAGCCGCATGCGCCCACATTTAAACATGTAACACAAACACAAAATTAACCCAAACCCGACTTCAAGTCCCGCGATTGAAACTAAATGAAATTCGTTAAAGTCCTCAAAATCACAGCAGGTAAAATCAAAGGAAAATGATACTAGTACTTTGATGCAGACCTGCAGAGTCTGGGTCCCGTTGAAAGTAATCCAAGGAAAAAAGTGTATACTTCCAAAGGTAAGGGTGGGAAAAGTATATCAGATGAACACATTTACTCACGCAACTCCTTTTTCTTTAACCAACTTTTTACCCCTTCTTTCCTTGTCTGTCCCTCAACTTTAGCAGTCCCCACTTAAACTCGGCACCCCTCGTTTGTTCCGCCCCTCATTTTCGTTCACACGTGCGAAACATATCAGAATAAGTGTCTAAAATAAATACAAATGAATACATTACAAAAATAAACAGTTGCAAATACATATTATACATGGGTTACACATATTTACAAAGAAAGACGGTACACCGAGAGAGTTTTCAAAGCTTTAATAATAATAATATAGCTTGGACAGGGCAGTTAATGGTAGCAACACTCGAGCGCCGCTGGCGGCTGTTAGAAAAATGACATAAATTGGCCGCATCACTGAATAAGCCGCAGGGTTGAAAGTTAGGGAAAAAAGTAGCGGCTTATAGTCCGGAATTTACGGTAAATGAGTTATAAAGCAGGGCGGCTCTTTAAGTCAATAAGAGGAGTTGATTTGACTACTAAGAGTTTGAATAGAAGTGGCTGACATGATTGGCTTAGGAGTGTTTTCTGTGAAGTCGGACTTGACTTATCTGCATACTTCCAGATTTGCTGGGCAGCTCCGTTCCCCTTCGCTAAGTGTCAACATAATCCTCTCGAGAATCAATTAGGACACTAGACGGAGCTTATCAAATGCCAGCGTATGTATATTCGCAAGTGCACGTGCAAACCTTTCAGTTAATGAGGTGTTCGTTAACGAGGCGACACTGAGATAAGTTTTTTTATTTTTGTATCGTTTTTAAACCTCAAGGTTGTGCTTTAACCCTTTTTAATGGGAAAATTGATGTTGTTCTCATCTCCATGTTCATGCTGGCTTCTAACCAGGGTTGGGTAGGGTTACTTTAACTGGATTACTTTCAATTACTTTTGGATGACTGTCAGGTTTTCAATGTAAAGTTTGCGTGCGGTAGCTCTGTTTCCTTCTTTATCGGACTGCTCGTTTGCGTTTAGCTTGAAAGTTGCGTCAGGTGCCTTTCTCTTTGCAATTTGCATGATGAGGATATGTCTACGCTAATTTAATCCGTGCACAAGCTAAGAAGTTGCAGTCTTCCTCGGCGCATATATTCCACCGGTCTAAATCTTACCTTTTACACTCGAGCGCCGCTGGCGGCTGTTAGAAAAATTACATAAATTGGCCGCATCACTGAATAAGCCGCTGGGTTGAACGTTTGGGGAAAAAGTAGCGGCTTATAGTCCGGAATTTACGGTAATTAGACTTGATGTTCCTGCCATTAGAATTGCTGCCAACATTGTTACATCAACAACGCACAATGCAGTGCAAAAAGGTATATCTCAAACTTGGTACTTATCCAAAAATACACTCTGCTTCTGACTTCAGTGGAAGTGTGAAGCCTCCTAATTAACCAGTATCCAAAAGGCTAGAACAAGTCACTAGTTGATGTACAGTAGCTTGAGGTGGTTTGCTACATGTCCGATGCGCCAATGGAAAATATCTGATGCAGCAACGCACAGGCTCTTCAACGTTGCATCAGCTGCCAGTCTCAGAGGAGTGGAGTTATAAAACTGCTTGGAGAAACTCCAAAGCGTTTCTGAAGTAAAATTGTTCAGCGCAATCCTTGGAGGATGGCTTCATAACAGTCTTTGACGTACGCTCCAAGTTTCTGTTGGAGAGGCTCATGCTTTCCCCTAGAATCTTAATGACCTCAGGGCCACGTTTCAAGAATGCAGGGTGGAGGATGCTGGGCCTCCACAGGTAATGTCAATATTTGAACAGCATGGAAAATGTTTTGTTTACCATTTTGTTAGATTGTGTACTTGTGTCTTCGCTTTTTACGTACATTTAATCTGAACTGTGAACATGTCAAGTCAAGTCATGTTTATTTGTGACGCCCTTTATCACAAAGAGTCTCAAAGGGCTGCACAGATCAACGACTATTGCAAACTACAGACTATTATGACACCATCCCCTCATCTGAAACCTACGTGAAGTCAAATAATACACATGTTATAAACATAAAAGTTAAGTTATTTATATGCTATAGAATAGGGGCGGCAGTAGCTCAGGAGGTTGAGCACTCGTCTTGGGATCAAGGGATCCCAGTTTGAATCCCGGCTCGTCCGTATTAGATATCGAAGTGTCCTTGGGTAAGACACTGAACCCCTAATACCCCCAATAAGCAGGTTAGCGCCTTACATGGCTGCAAGGCCGCTATTGGGAAATGTGGAGCACATTGTAAAGCCCTTTGGGAAGTCATTGACTTGAAAAGCGCTATATAAATGCAGATCATTTCATTTCAATATTTTATTTCTACAGCCCTCAATCACAAAGAGATCCAAAGGGCTTCACAGGTTATTACACAGACTTTTATTTCAGAATATTATTACACCATTCCCTGATCTGGAACCAACATGAGGGCAAGGAAAAACTCAAAAACCCCAACATGAGGAAAATGAAGAAACCTTGAGAAGGGACCGCACATGTGGCATCCCCCTTTCAGGATTGCCAGACAGCAAAGGATGTTGCAATCACAAATAATACAGAGATGTTGTCCAAGACGGACTGACCACAGGTGACAAGTATAGGTTTATTATAGGCTATAGAGTAGAAGTGTGTTTTAAGCTTAGATTTAAACATTTCCACCGAGGTTGCAGATCGAATCTCAGGTGGAAGAGCATTCCACAGCTCTAGAACTTGCAGATTTCTTCTTGGCTCTTGGGATCACTAGTAGACCAGCATTTTCATAGCGAAGGCTCTGGACCAAAACATAGGGGGAAATTATATCTGAAAGATATGAGGGAGCAAGTCCATGCGTGATTTTGTATACTACCAACAGAACCTTAAAATCGCATCCGAGCATGGGAAATATACAGTGAAATGGCACAAGTGCGTTGCATTAAAAAACATTCTTTCTCGAGTCAATCTTTGAAATTCAGGTTGGCATAAATTGTCTTGTTACACCGTGTGGTCCAATGCTGTGCATAGCGCTTGAGGGACAGGTTCACAACACCATTGTAACCAGTTTGGAGCCTTGTTTCAGTCATGATCTGACCAAAATCATGGACTCAGCACGTGATTCTCCGAGTGGAGATCAAAGTAACGCGGAGCCTCCTTCCGCTTTGCAGCATTTACAATGAGCTGAAGGCGCCGTGCAACAAACCACGAGTACCGTCACCGCTCTGCTACAACAAGTTCAGAAACAACAACAAATGCTAGATCAGCAACAACATCTCCTGCTTCGACAGCAACACCAAGTAGCGAGTCTGTCACAGACCAGAACAAACACAGGACTCAATTGCATGCGTTTCTCAGGTTTTATTGAAAGAGAGGGAGATTTAGGCTTGCTTGATTGCTCGATCCGAGGACTGGCTAAGAGCGGGATCGAGCAAGGCGGGGGTGACACTTCCGTGTCGGAAGAAGGCAGGCGGGAATGGCACGTCGTTAGACCAGGGCTGGAGATCAGAGGCGATGTCGAGTTCGTAAAAGTGATCGTAGGCAGGTGGCAGGCAGAACAGGCGTAGTCAGGTTCAGAAATGGGTCGAAAACAGGGATCAGGCAGAAAACAGGTTTGACAGGGACGGAGTCGGATGGAAACGCTCACTGAGTGTAAACACAACAGCTTGCAACTATCTGACAAAGTTTGAACTGGAGACAGGGCCTTAAGAAGGGTGTGGCCACCAATCAGCTTGTCCGGGCCTGTTGGCGCCAATCAAGCTGCCACAAGTGTTCCAAATAGGACAATCATGACAGTTTCTGCAGTTGATGTAATATAGATTCAAAATCAGAACATCCCGAAATATTAAAATCAAGTTAATTTCGAATCCAAATTAATTAAAGGTGGAAATGTCGAAATGTTGGTACTCTCTGCCCCCATCTCCTGGCTTAAAGACATAATCACAACGTCAGTACGCTCATTCTTCGAGTACTACCAAACTCTTATATTTCCATCATTGGGGGGGGTTGTGCTGGCAGTTGAACTGATTTGAAACAGCATATTTCTGAAGATTACCATTTCCAGGCTACACTCACACAAAATCCAGAAATGAGCATGAAATCGGTCTCCACCCCTTCTCCCCACGTTCTGCTTCTTAATGTGTTGCCAGTCCGGGAAAGCCGTTGCTAAAAGTAAGATAAAAGCAGCTTGGCGCGGTGGGAAAACAATATAAGGGCTCTTTGTACTTAGTTGGGCATTGTCAACACATACTCACTTGACACAATATTCTTCTTTCAACGTTTTAAAGACACCTCAAAAGACGCACACCGCCCCTTATCATCAGGTTTGGGTAGAGTTACTTTAACTGGATTACTTTCAATTACTTTTGGATTACTCCAATACCAAATATGCTAATAAAAGACAAAAGAAACTAAATATAAATAAAATAACAAAATTTTGTGCAGGTTTGGGCAGAAACGGAATACATGGAACGGCAAAAATGATGTTGGCAAGCTGTTTGGATTTATTTTCATTTTGTTTCTGTCGCATTTTATGTTAGTTTTGCCAGAGATCAAAGAGATCAAAGCCAGGTGAGGAAGCTTACCACGTGTTGTGAGTCAAAATTGTATTTATATCGATACCAGACAGGACGGGACAGACAGGATTGATATCAAAATATTGAAATTAAACAGGACAAACTAGACGGGAACGATAACTGGAGATAATAATAAACAGGACAAACTTAGACGGAAATGTTACCAGACAGGAAACGCAGGCAGGAAACCAGACAGAGTCAAAACCCACGTCTTGCGGGGCAGAGGTTGGTTGACGGACTGACAAAAGGTGAGTGAGAGCACTAAACTTACATAGGAGGGAAGCCAATTTGTCAACGAGCCGCAGCTGGCGCCAGACGGGCGGGGCCAATTGAACACCATGGCAACCGTGACAGGGGCATTTTGAATGTTTTGTTGTAATTGCGTGCTTCGCCCTCCAAAGCACAGCATGGGGTTTGTTTTCCTGCTGCCGTTACAGCGTGCATTCCTTTTTTGCCTTTGCCTTCTTAAGGTAGACGATTGTGGCTTTTTCTTTGTGTTCATTTCATTTTGTCCTGCTGTCCGCCTGTTTACATCAGGGTGGTGAGGCCTTTAGTGTTAAGCTCCCTCCTTCTTAGCGCTGGGCAGATAGCCTGGTGTTCGTGCCAGTTTTGCCATGTGCCTTGGTTGATTCCAGGCCGTGTATTGCCTTAGCAGTTTTTGCTGTACGATGTTGGTACCTGCTAATGTTCAATGATGGTTTTAATCGGCTAGCCTGCTCTAGCAAAGTTTTTTCTTGGTATGTTTGTTCCCGTCTGTCTCTGCTTTTTCGCTGTTGTTGTTGTTGGTTCTCGGGGTTAGCCTAGCTCCTCACTGTGTTTTTGGGTCGGGCAGTTTTGTGTTTTTCAGCCGAGGCTGCGGCCGCCTTTTGTCGATCGGTCTCAGTTAGCCCCCCGTTGGCGGCTCTTGGTTTGTTTCTTTTTGTTTAGTTGCCAGTTAGCCCCTTTTTGGCGGCTCGCTCTTTAGCCTTCTAGGGTGCTGGGGTTCCTCCCATGACATCACAGCTCTGGATGACAAAGAAGAGACATACTGTCTTCAAAATGCAATATCTCCGAAAATAAATGGATTATAAAGATGAAATGTATGAAGATTTAATGCAAAAACATGTACCGTAAATTACGGACTATAGAGTGCACCTGATTATAAGCCACACCCACCACATTTTAAGAGGAAAACCGATTTTGCATGCGCCCACATTATAAAACGTAACACAAACACAAAATTAACCCAAACCCGACTTTAAGTCCCGCGATTGAAACTAAATGTCCTTCATTAAAGTCCAGAGTCCAAAAATCACAGCCGGCAAAATGAACGGAAAATGATACGGGTACTTAAGGTTTGATGCAGACCTGCAGAGTCCGGGTCCCGTTGAAAGTAACCCAAGGAAAAAAGTGTATATTTCCACAGGTAAGGGTGGGAAAAATATAGATCCACTATTGTCCGCCGCGTCCACAAACAGGTCTGTCTGTTCCACTTCCCGTCACCCCGCGTTTGTTCCGCCCCTCCTTTTTCATTCGCCCATGCAAAATATATCAGAATAAGTGTCTAAAATAAATACAAATAAATACATTACAAAAATATACAGTTGCAAATACATATTATACATGGGTTACATATATTTACAAAGAAAGACGGTACACCGAGAGAGTTTTCAAAGCTTTAATAATAATGATATAACTTTAATCCCAAACGGTGCCTGTGACAGGGCAGTTAATTGTAGCAACACGCTAGCAACACGCTTGCAACACAGTAAACGGGTCTGGTAAAAAAACATACCGTACTTGTAAAAATCACGGTAAACCGTCCTCATCTTCCTCCTTGGAACTGAAGCCATCAAAGTCGTCTTCCTCAGTGTTGGAAAGAAACTTTGTCATGTAGACGTCATCCCACGCTCCCTTATTCCAAAACACGCTAGCAACACGCTCGCAACACAGTAAACAGGTCTGGTAAAAAAAAACATACCGTACTTGTAAAAATCACGGTAAACCGTCCTCATCTTCCTCCTTGGAACTAAAGCCATTAAAGTCGCCTTCCTCAGTGTCGGAAAGAAGTTGCAGTCTTCCTCGGCGCATATATTCCACGGTCTAAATCTTGCTTATTGTACTCGAGCGCCGCTGGCGGCTGTTACAAAAATTACATAAATTGGCTGCATCACTGAATAAGCCTCAGGGTTGAAAGTTTGGGAAAAAAGTAGCGGCTTATAGTCCGGAATTTACGGTACTATTTCCTCACATTTTGCATGATTAGAAATTGGGGATTACCTTTAAGGATATTGCGTTGTCGTATCGCCTATTCATAGGTCGATTTAGGTTTTCATCCGCTTTGAAGACTAAATAAATGCTATTTTTTCTGGAGATAAGCTGAAATGTCGATGCCTGTTGAGGAAAAGGAAAATGTCACCAGCATTTGAACTATTTTCTTAAAAAGGCTAACGTTAGCCAATCCATTGTTCGTATTGTTTCTTGGGATTTGTTCTGTAAACATCCTTGTGTGAACTCTGGTTTTCAAGCAAAAAGTGAAAACTGGGATTGAACCGTGCACGTAAGCAAAATATTGAATGGAGATGAGCAAAAGCGATTTCACTCAAGCTGCCAAAAAGTACACAATGACTATCTTCTGTTTGTTCCTTTGCCAAGTGATGGCTAAAGTCGATTCCTTATCAGAGGCCGAGGCTTAAGCCTGGTACACACGGGAGAAGTTTGCAAAACCTAAAACGTTTTTTATCTTTGACTGACAAAACGCAATAATAAAACGAGGCTCTCAAAAGTTTTGGCAACACATATGTCAAAAGTTCTGCCCCAAAACATTCGATTTCTTATTATGTGTCATCCATCGTTGTACCGTGTAACATTAGTCTATTCCAGTGCAGTGAGTTTGTCAAGAAGAGATAAATGGTAGCTTGTGTAAAGAATCTTGATAGTCTAGTCAAGTCATTTTTATTTGTACAGCCCTCAATCACAAAGAAATCCAAAGGGCTTCACAGGTTATTACACAAACTTTTATTTCAGAATATTATTACACTATTCCCTGATCTGGAACCAACATGAGGGCAAGGAAAAACTCAAAAACCCCAACATGAGGAAAATGAAGAAACCTTGAGAAGGGACCGCACATGTGGCATCCCCCTTTCAGGATTACCACACAGCAAAGGATGTTGCAATCACAAATAATACAGAGATATTGTCCAAGACGGACTGACCACAGGTGAAAAGTATAGGTTATTCATAGGCTATAGAGTAGAAGTGTGTTTTAAGCTTAGATTTAAACATTTCCACTGAGGTTGCAGATCGAATCTCAGGGGGAAGAGCATTCCACAGCACCGGTGCCCGGATGGAGAACACTTTCGAACCAGCGGAACACTTCTTGGCTCTTGGGATCACCAGAAGACCAGCGCTCTCAGAACGAAGGTTCGGACCGGAACATAGGGGGACATCAGATCTGAAAGATATGAGGGAGCAAGTCCATGTATGATTTTGTATAATACTAAGAGAACCTTGAAATCACATCTTGGGCTAACAGGGAGCCAATGCAAGTTAGCCAAAATCGGCGTGATGTGATGGGACTTTTTTGTCTTAGTTAAAAGCCTCGCTGCAGCATTTTGTACCAGCTGAAGACTCTTGTTCTGGACTTCGGGAGACCGGAGAGTAGTGCATTACAGTAATGGAGACGGGAGGTAACAAACGCGTGAATTATAATCCCCGCATCCGACTGAGACAGTATAGGACGAATTTTAGCAATGTTGCGAAGATGGAAGAAAGCGGTTCTAGTAATTTTCTTCACGTGTGTTTGAAAGGACGGATCGGGGTCAAATATGACACCTACATTTTTATAGTAGTTACTCTTGAGGAATGATCTCTTTTTGATAATTTGTTTGTCTGCGTTTACACGTATTTCTGTATTCTAAAAGGCTGTGGCTTTTCATGGTTTACAAAAATAAAAACGAAATGCAGTGACTTAAAGTAAGTTTTAAAAATGGTGGGATTTACGAATTGTTGAATCGAAGAGAGCAACTAACTTCATGGCCTTTATAAAAAAAACAGTATCCCGGACCTGCCTGGTGTGTTCCTCGTTCTTCCTGATGCTCTCTGCACTTCAAACCGACCTCCGAGACTATCACAGTGCAGGTGCATTTATACAGAGACTTGATTACACACAGGTGGATTCCATTTATCATTGTTAGTCATTTAGACCAACATTGAATCATTCAGAGATCCTCACTGAACTTATGGACAGGGTTTGCTGCACTGAAAGTAAAGGGGCTTTTACGCACCCACTTTTTCGTTTTTTATTTGTTAATAAGGTTTAGAATATCCAATAAAGTGTTTTCCACTTCATAATTGTGTTCCACTTATTGTTGAATCTACAGTTTTATATCTTTATGTTTGAAGTCTGAAATGTGGCTAAAGGTCACAAAGTCCAAGGGGGCCTAATAGTTTCGCAAGCCACTGTATATACATGAGGATGCAACTCTGGACAGCCTTCTCCACTGTTGACAGTCCCTCAACCTGTTTTTGAGTCGTGGCAAAGTTGGCACCAGTTCGTTCCTTTATGTTGATGGGCCAGATTTTTATCGATTCCTGTTTGATTCCCGGCTCCGATCCCTTTTCTGAACTCGCCTACGTTTTTGCTCCCCCGTCCCGGCTACTGATCTGTTTTTCCCCGCTCTCGACACTGCCTTCGCTCGCCACGGAAATACCACTTCCGCGTCTGAGTAACCTGCTCCCCATGATCAACGATCTACAAATTGTGTATACAACTCTTTTTCTTCTTCCAAATGAAACTAAGAAGAACGCACGCAAGGGGGTCCTGTCTTCGTTCTGGTCCCGACAAGTTCAGTTTTTAAGACACATTTAGAGTTTTTACCCTTTTAAAGGCTAAACAGTGATTCATCTGCTCATCTCACATAGACATCCAGGTTTTGTGTTCATGTCTTTGACCAGGAGTCCCCAAACTTTTTTCTCTGAGGGCCACATAACTTTCCTTCTCTGATGATCAGGGGTCAGTTTGTAACAGAACAATTGTGATGATTGCAGGAGTGCCTAAATGTAAAAATGTATTGTACATCTCACCTGCAAAATAGATGGTAAATGTCAGTCTCACACGACACCATTTACTTGTTGACATTAAGAGTGATTTATTGAACAAGTCTCATTAAATCACGTGAGGTCCCGTGAGACTTGCCCCAAACACCCTTCTCTGACCTGTGAGATTATGTCATCTAGTGGTGATATACCGGCACTTCACTTTTTCTGCTTTACAAAACAACACCAAAATCCCAAAATATAACATTTTAACTACCGTAAATTCCGGACTATAAGCCGCTACTTTTTCCCAAACCTTCAACCCTGCGGCTTATTCAGTGATGCAGCCAATTTATGTAATTTTTCTAACGGCCACCAGCGGCGTTCGAGTACAAAAGGTAAGATTTAGACTGGTGGCATATATGCGCCGATGAAGACTGCAACTTCTTAGCTTGTGCACAAATTAAATTAGCGTAGACATATCCTCATCATGCAAATTGCAAAAAGAAAGGCACATGACGTAGCTTTTAAGCTAAAAGCAAACGAGCAGTCCGATAAAGAAGGAAACACAGCTACTGCACGTGAACTTCCCTTTGCCAGCGTGTTGCTAGCGTGTTTTTGATTAAGGGAGCGTGGGGCGACGTCTAAATGGCAAAGTCTCTTTCCCATACTGGGGAAGACGACTATGATGACGTCAGTTATAAGGAGGAAGATGAGGACGGTTTGCCGTGGTTTCTACAGGAATGGTATATTATTTTTAACAGACCCGATTACTGTGTTGCGAACGTGTTGCTAGTAGCGTTTTGCTACCCTTCACAGGCACGGTTTGGGATAAAAGTTATAATATTATAATTAAAGCTTTGAAAACTCTCTCGGTGTACCGTCTTTCTTTGTAAATATGTGTAAATATTTGCACCTGTATATTTTTGTAATGTATTTATTTGAGACACTTATTCTGATATGTTTTGCGAATTAAAAAAGAGGGGCCGAGCAAACGCGGGCTGAAGGGAAGTGGGGTAAAGGTGAGTGAGACCTGTTGTCGCGACGGAGAATAGTGGATATATATTTTTCCCACCCTTACCTTTGGAAATATTGACTTTTTTTCCTTGGATTAGTTTCAACGGGTACCCGGACTCTGCAGGTCTGCATCAAACCTTAACTACCGGTATCATTTTCTGTTCATTTTGCCGGCTGTGGTTTTTAAACTGTGTACTTTATATTCATTTACAATCGCGGGACTCAAAGCCGGGTTTGGGTTAATCCTGTGATTGTGTTACATGTTTTAATGTGGGTGCATGCGGCTAATATACAGGTGCGGCTTGTGTAAGTACAAATTCGGTTTTCCTCTCAAAATGTGGTGGGAGCGGCTTATAATCAGGTGCGGTCTATAGTCCGGAATTTACGTTAGTCAGCAACTCTTGTTGCGCTGTATAAAATAGTTACTAACTAATAGTTAATAATGAAAATAGTTCATAGCTAAGGAACATTTTATTGCAAAAGTCCAACTTTATTATCAAGTACAAATACACATATATGAAAAAAAAAAATCAAAATGCTTTCTGGGGCAGCACAGCGGCGCAGTGGTTAGCGCGAGTGCGGCGCAGTCCTAAGGTCTCGGGAACCTCCTGTGTGGGTTCAAATCCAGGTACTGGACTTACTGTGCGGAGTTTGTATGTTCTCCCCGTGCTTGCGTGGGTTTCCTCCGGGCACTCCGGTTTCCTCGCACATTCCAAAGACATGCATCTCAGGTGGATTGGCCGGTCCAAATTGTCCCTAGGTGTGAATGAGCGAGTGAGTTGTCTGTCCGTGTGCCCTGTGATTGGCTGGCAACCAGTTCAGGGTGTCCCCTGCCCACTGCCCGGAGATAGCTGGGATGGGCTCCAGCACCCCCGCGACCCTACTGAGGATAAGCGGTGCAGCTAATGAGATGAGATGAGAAAAAGCTTTCCGGTATTGTTCAGGGGGCCGGACCAAATGTGGAAGGCGGGCCGCATCCGGCCCGCGGGCCGTAGTTTGAGGACCACTGTCTTTGACCAAAGGAAATGCAAACACTATCTTTTCTGCCTCCTCTATTCTTTCCTCATCCATCACCAGGATGAAAATCTTACCGGCAATGTATATCAAATAGCAAAGTCTTTGTGTAGGTTTGTCAAAAATCAATCACTCGACCCCTTCATAAACAGAGGCCACTTGAATGAACGATCGAGAATTTTTACCGACAGTCGAGCAATGACTTCCTCTGTTTAACTGTTATGCAAACAGTGTGATGGATGGCACAGTGAATGCATTATGAAGACTTTGAAGCGACGGAGGTGGCAGCTTCCTCGACAGCTCCGGCTCTTCTGTTTTCCGCGCCATCTCTCCCAGCTGGCATAGCGGCGCTGCCACACTTGCCGGAAGACATCCCGAATCCAATCTTATTGTCTGTCACGTTTGCAGCTGAATTACGGTCACGGAGGGAAAAATGGGATTAGTGGAGTTGTCGTCACCGGCGCTGAACAAAAAACAAGTAAATAAGAAATGTGCTCGCTTCTTGACGAGGGTGTTCATCGCGACATATGGCGAGGCGTTCGGGATCGTTTGTAATTGCGGCGATGAATGCGTGACACGTTGACGGGACGTTTGGATTTGTAGTTTCACCCGAGAAAATCTATCGTTGGAGTCCATCAATCTCATCTCATCTCATCTCATCAGCTACACCGCTTATCCTCATTAGGGTTGCGGGGGGGCTGGAGCCCATCCCAGCCATCTTCGGGCAATGGGCAGGGGACACCCTGAACTGGTTGCCAGCCAATCGCAGGGCACACAGGGACAGACAACTCATTCGCTCATTCACACCTAGGGACAATTTGGACCGGCCAATTCACCTGAAATGCATGTTTTTGGAATGTGGGAGGAAACCGGAGTGCCCGGAGGAAACCCACGCAAGCACGGGGAGAACATACAAACTCCGCACCGGAAGTCTGGAGCTGGATTTGAACCCACGACAGGTTCCCATGACATGAACTGTGCCGCACAAGCGCTAACCACTGCGCTGCCGTGCTGCCCACGAGTCCATCAATCGATTTATTTTATTTTTTTGGCTTAATTTGGGTTGGGTCGCGGGCAGTGTTCCCTCAAAGCTACCCAGAACTTTTCCGCGCACAAGAAAATCTAGCCAGCTCACAAAAATCAGGGCTCGAAATTGCTAATTAAGAAGCGAATTAAGTCAAAGTTACAGTGAATGAAGGTAAAAATACACGGGTTCCCCTGACATTGTGTCCTAAATGCGGTATTTCATAGTCGAGTCAGAGTAGAACGAAGTTAAGTAAAGTTAGTAGAGTTGGTTGAGAACCGGCTTCTTCGGCTCGGCTCACTAAAAGGAACCGGCTCTTTCGGGTCCTAAACGGCTCTTCAGGTTGTTTTTGCTTCTTTCATCCCAACGTGACCAAATATTATGTAAAACTATGCACAAAATGACTTAAAAGAAGGGCGGGATAGAACAAAAAGAAAAAAATACCAAAATGAAATAGTAGTGAAAATCTGAGAAAAACGAAACAAAAGGAAGAGAAAAAAGAAGGAACAATTCAGAAAAAAAAAACAGAAAAAAAGAAAACAAAGAAACAAAAGAAAAAAAGTAAATAGAGCACAAAAAGAAAAAAAGTAACAGCTCGGAAAAAATAAACACAATGAGACTTTTTAAAGGAATTAAAAACAAAATCGCCACGGAAGTCCCACTTCCGCGTTCAGAGCGACCTGCTTCCCGCGTCGAGCGATCACCGGATCGTGGGTGCAACCGTTTCCTTTCTTCCAATAAAACTGAGAGAAATGTAACGCAATTGGGTCCTGTCTCCATTCTGGTCCTGACAGTTATACTATGACGTTTGGTGTAAAATTCAAGATTAATGATTGAGTAGACCGAAATTTGCTACAAGCTAAATTGTAAAACAGTTGACAAGTAAGATACGAATGGAATGAACAGTTCTGTCATGATTACTGATGCCCTTTTGTCAGTCCATCTGCGAACCTCAGTTTACACTAGGCAAGCCTTTTTTTTTCGACCCTGACTCCAACCTGTTTTTTGCTCCTGTCTGTCCCCCGGGCTTCGACCTGTTTTCAATCATGATCATGTCTACTCTCCCTGTCCCGGCTTTCGACCTTTTTTGTCCTCGACCACGTCTACTCTTCTTGGCTTACGACTCGCTTCCAACCCCCACCACGTTTTTGCCCTCCTGTCCCGGCTACTGACCCGTTTTTCCGTTCCCGACACCGCCATCGCTCGCCACGGAAGTCACTGTTCTGCGTTCAGAGCGACCTGCTTCCCGCGCCTAGCGAACTCCGGATCGTGGGCGCTGCCTTTCCCCTTTCCTTTAATAAAACTTGTGAGAAACGTTACTGTGAGAGATATTCGAGATATAAACTCTCTGTTGGGCAGAATTATTCAGATGAAAACACTTATTGAACTTTACAGTTACGCAAGTGGGTCCTGTCTCCGTTCTGGTCCTGACACTGATAACAATATGTATTAATCCTCTAATGCAGGGGTGTCAAACTCATTTTAACTCGGGGGCCACGTGATAGAACAAACATTCTGTTAGGGGCCGGACTTGTAGATTAAAGAGAAAGAAAAAGAGAGGTAACGAAATAAGAGAAAGGGAGAGGCGAAAGGAGAGAGGGCGGAACAAAGAAAAAAAAAGGGAGAGCGTGAGAAACAAGAGATAAAAAAGAGGGGAAAAGAAAGGGAGAGTAAGAAAGAAATCCAAAGAGAAATAGAAAGACAGAAGGAGAAAAAAGATAAAAGAAAGCGTGAAGGGTAGGAAGAGAGAAAGAGAAAAGAGAGAAAAGGAAAAAAGGAAGTGAGAGCAAAAGAAGTTGAAAAGACACAGAGAGAGAAAGACAAAGAGCAACAAAGGAAGAGAAAAAGAGAGAAATAGAGAGTGAAAGAGACAGAGCAGGAGAAAAGGGGTGGAAAAGAAAGAGAGAGAGAGAGAGAGAAAGAGAGAGAGAGAGAGAGAGAGAGAGAGAGAGAGAAAGAGAGAGAGAGAGAGAGAGAGAGAGAGAGAAATACAAGTACAGTGTCTTTGTTCGAGGCACCTGGCTTTGGCAACATCAAGTTGACGTATTTCAACCTGCAGCTTGTTTTTCTCTTGCGCTTCTCTGAGTGTTGTCTCGCGGGCCGGATTCAATCCCTTAGTGGGCCTGATCTGGCCCGCGGGCCGCCTGTTTGACGCCTGTGCTCTAATGCAAAAAGTGTGCACTTATTGAAAAGGTGGTACTGCAGTCCGATGTTAGTTAACATGGATTATTGACATATCTAGCCATCAAGCATTGAATGAATTAAAAACTTTTAAAAAATATTTCTATTTAATTATTCGTTTTCTTCTCTTTTTTATTGGCAGATGAACTTAAAGCCTTCCTGAAAGGTTTACCCACTGACCAATTCTTGAATGTCTCCACCATTGCCAAGTACTGGTCAGCTGACTTACCCCTCCAAAAGCGCTACGCTCATCTCGAGTCCAGCACGGCCTTGATCCTCGGTAAAGCCCAGAAGATTATCAGGAAACTGTTCACCCTCAGCAAACGATGTCCGAAACAACCTCGAATTAGTCTCCCTCGAGAAAGGTAAGTTTCCTCACCTTTGAAACTGTCATTTTATAACTCACTTTGGGGTTGAAGGTTGTGTACCGTATTTTCCGCACTATAAGGCGCACCTATAAGCCTTTATTTTTTTCAAAAGCTGACCATGCGCCTTATAATACAGTGCGCCTTATTTATGGATCGATTTTGAAATTGCAAAGATTTCCAACTAACTTGCAGCCGCCGACTAGATTTTCCCCCAAACGCCAAGTAGTCCGCAGTGTATGCTGGGATTTATTTACCGGCGCTTCATTGGCTAACCAATGTGTCAATCATCATTTGAATGGATCACTATTGGCTAAAGTTATTCGGAGGTCAAGGGGAGGATCTTTTTTATCATTTACACGCTGGCATTGGCTTGAACGGCAAAACAAAGCCTGCAATTGGCCAAAAAAGACGTGTCAATCATCAGTTGAATCGATCACTCTTGGCAAAAGAGATTCGGAGGTCAAGGGGTGGATCTTTTTTATCAGTTACAGGCTGGCATTGGCTTGAACGGCAAAACAAAGCCCGCAATTGGCCGAAAAAGATGAATGCGTATAGCACGAGGCTGACGGCATACAGAAAGCATTTTTTTACTATTTTGTATTTGTAAATATTTTATTCTCCTGGATTTACTAAACTCACGGATATAAGAGGACCACGGCTGCACATTATTATGAACACAACGACTTCGGTGAGCTACTCTGGCTATATATATTATCCCTGTATCTTGTTTCAGACTGAACTCGATGTTTCTGTGATAAGCGGTGCATATAATGGATGGAATGGAGTGTCTATTTTTAAATTAAACTCAATTCCAAGTGTTTATTGTCATATATACAGTAAAGTTGCGTGCGAAAAAGAAAATAGAAACTAAGGAATGGTTGGCATTTCTTGAATCCCAAGACTTTAACCTTCCGAATGATGGAACGATGCATTTGAGTGACATCGTACGGACACCGCATCCGCACGTGTTCTCGACACGTATTTGCGTCTTTGCAAGCTTTGGGAATGTTAAGGGGGTAATCAGTTTGACTGAACTATCTGACTGTTTTGTCGACGTTCCCATTGTAGCGCCTTATAATCCGGTGCGTCTTATGTATGTCAAAAATAGGACCAAAAACTATTTTTCGGGGTGCGCCCTATAACCCGGTGCACCTTATAGTGCGGAAAATACGGTAATTTTTGCATTTTTGTGGATGAAACTTAAAGTCAAGTCAAGTTTATTTGTGACGCCCTTAATCACAAGGGCTGCACAGACCACAGTTTATTGCAAACCACAGACTAAAAAAAACACCATCCCCTGATCTAAAACCTGCATGAAGGCAAGGTAAAACTCACAAACCGTAACATGAGGAAAATGAAGAAACCCTGAGAACAGATAACTATGACTTTCCTTCTTTCACACTAATTAGCGGTTCATGGAGGTAGTAGAGGGAAATATATTAAATAACCTATTTTGTTTGATATATCCGTTTAAGACTGCATTAACAAAACATTTTTAAGAAATCTAATAAAGTAGAAAATTTGCTCATCATTTTGTTGATTTCAATTATATTTTCTTGTTTTGCTAAAAAGGTGGACAAATGTTGTTCCACTAGCAGATTTTTGCCCATTTAGGGGCGGCAGTACCTCGGGAGGTAGAGCGCTTGTCTTGGGATCAAGGGATCCCAGTTCGAATCCCGGCTTGTCCCTGTTACATGTCGAAGTGTCCTTGGGTAAGACACTGAACCCCGAATACCCCCAATAAACAGATTAGCGCCTTACATGGCTGCAAGGCCGCTATTGGGAAATGTGGAGCACATTGTAAAGCGCTTTGGGAAGTCATTGACTTAAAAAGCGCTATATAGATAGATAGATAGATAGATAGATAGATAGATAGATAGATAGATAGATAGATAGATAGATAGATAGATAGATAGATAGATAGATAGATAGATAGATAGATAGATAGATAGATAGATAGATACTTTATTCATCCCCGCAGGGAAATTCACAATGCAGATCATTTCATTTCATTTTATTTTAATTGTCATTTTTGTTATTTTTACAGCAATCGGGATGAAAATAGGTACAACCTGAAAAACATATTTAAGGGACATACCATTACTTCTAGTGGTAAAAAACTGATTTTGAATACATAAAACAATATGTATTTCAATCAAAGCTGTTCCTCTGCCATCCTGTCAGGCTGGGAAAACTTCCAAACTTTTGAGTACAAAATTAAATGCAGCACTGACTATGAAGTATCTTGATTTACCAGCTTTATTATCAGTGTTGGGCACGATACCTTCAATCTATCTATCTATCTATCTATCTATCTATCTATCTATCTATCTATCTATCTATCTATCTATCTATCTATCTATCTATCTATCTATCTATCTATCTATCTATCTATCCCTCTCTCTCTCTATCCCTCTCTCTCTCTATCCCTCTCTCTCTCTATCCAGCTCTATCCATCTATCTATCCAGCTTATCTATCTATCCAGCTTATCTATCTATCTATCTATCTATCTATCTATCTATCTATCTATCTATCTATCTATCTATCTATCTATCTATCTATCTATCTATCTATCTATCTATCTATCTATCTATCTATCTATCTATCTATCTATCTATCTATCTATCTATCTATCTATCTATCTATCTATCTATCTATCTATCTATCTATCTATCTATCTATCTATCTATCTATCTATCTATCTATCTATCTATCTATCTATCTATCTATTCCCGTAACATATGCAGTAAATGCAATTGTTGGTGCACAGCTTTATCTGGAAGATCAACTGTTATATGCTATGAACCCCTTTACACTAAATCCGAAGCCATTTGCAATAACTCCCATAGTATCATTTTAAAGTACTACCTGACATTGTACGTGTGATCGATTTTAACAACCTCTACCCATGCAGCCCTTGCATGGTAGCCGCAGGGTTGTGCATGAGGCAAAGCATGGAAAAAACCCAAAGATTGACGGCTCCGTGTCACGGAAACACAAAAGTAAAGCAAATGGTGTAGGAAATAAAGCAATTGGAAAAGGAAATGGGAAATAGGGTTGAAGCAGAAATGCTAGGACATAAGTAACCAAGACAGAACTTTTTGAAAGTGTGGGACAGATGTCGAGTTACGAGCAGTGGAGTGAGGTACTACATAGCATGGCAAGCTCTAATCAAGTCGTTTCCTGTGCTGACAGTCTGGCGCTTGTTTACAGAGAACCTTAATTTCCCAGACAGTCCTTTGCCACAACCAATCGCTCCATCTCTCCTCGCTAACCCCTTGCCACTCTCTGTCTTTATTTTTCCTCCACTCTCACCTCAGTTCACCCTTGCCCCAACCCTTTTTCCTATCTCAGACCGCTCTGTCTTAACCGTGTTAAAAGCTACAGCAAACTATCAAAATGTCCATATTTTTCCCAATTGTTTCATCGTCACTTATTTCTGTCCATTCTCACAACCCTCGGGCTATGGAATTGTCACGGCTTTCCGGCAGTGCTGGGTGCAATTTGCGGAACTTAGCCCGGGATAGAATTTTGTCAGGGATAGTCATTATTAAGACTATTTGGTGGCCGTATTTACACAGATAAAATACGTATATTGTTAAAAACTAAATTGTGATACCAGGAGCAAAAGTACTCACGTCTTCCATGTTGGTTGAAAGAGAAAAAGAGAGAGCCCGCCCACAACGTGGGCGTAGTTTATTATACGTCAGGGAAAACAGCACACATGAGCACGACTTCACAATAAAAGAATATAAGATTGATAAACGTACAAGAGATGTCATTAGACTGATTATTGAAACGTTGTTTTATGTGTGTATGTGTGAGTCAAGTCAAGTCAAGTCATTTTTATTTGTATAGCCCTAAATCACGAAGAGCCTCAAAGGGCTTCACAGATTATTACACTATATTACACAGACTATTTTTCAGCCGACGGGAAGAGTAGGTTATTCATATGCTATGGAGTAGAAGTGAGTTTTAAGTTTAGATTTAAACATTTCCACTGAGGTTGCAGATCGGATCTCAGGGGGAAGAGCATTCCACAGCACCGGTGCCAAGATGGAGAACGCTCTCGAACCAGCAGAACACTTCTTTGCTCTTGGAATCACCAGAAGACCGGCGCTCTCAGAACGAAGGCTTCGAACCGGAACATAGGGGGACATCAGATCTGAAAGATATGAGGGAGCAAGTCCATGTATGATTTTGTCTAATACTAAGAGAACCTTGAAATCACATCTAAGGCTAACTGGGAGCCAATGCAGGTTAGCCAAAATCGGTGTTATGTGATCGGACTTTTTTTTCCTAGTTAAAAGCCTCGCTGCGGCATTTTGTACCAGCTGAAGAGACTTGATTCTAGACTTCGGGAGACCAGAGAGTAGTGCATTACAGTAATCGAGACGGGAGGTAACAAACGCATGAATTATAATTTCCGCATCCGACTGAGACAGTATTGAACGGATTTTAGCAATGTTACGAAGATGGAAGAAAGCGGTTCTAGTAATTTTCTTTACATGCGTTTTAAAGGATAGATCAGGGTCAAATATGACACCTACATTTTTAACTGAGTCACTCTGTGTGACGTGTCAAAGATGGCGTTCAGCAAAACCAACTGAATCAGAAAGTAGGCCCTCAACAGAACCAGAAGACTGGACCGCAGCCGAAACAGAGCGGAGTTCAGCAACAAAATCAGCAGAATCAAAATGCCGGCCAACCGCAAAGTCCGCAGACCCAGAGACCAGGTCAGCAACAAAATCCGCAGAACCAGAGGCCCGGCCAGCAACAAAATCCACAGAACCAGAGACCCGGCCAGCAACAAAATCCACAGAACCAGAGACCCGGCCAGCAACAAAATCCGCAGAACCAGAGACCCGGCCAGCAACAAAATCCGCAGAACCAGCGACCAGGCCAGCAACCAAATCCGCAGAACCAGAGACCCGGCCAACAACAAAATCAGCCCCTATGTCCCGGTCCGAAGCCTACGATCTGAGAGTGCCGGTCTTCTGGTGATCCCAAGAGCAAAGAATTGTTCTGCTGGTTCGAGAGCGTTCTCCATCCGGGCACCGGTGCTGTGGAATGCTCTTCCCCCTGAGATCCGAACCGCAACCTCAGTGGAAATGTTTAAATCTAAACTTAAAACTCACTTCTACTCCATAGCATATGAATAACCTACTCTTCTCGTCGGCTGAAAAATAGTCTGTGTAATATGGCGTAATAATCTGTGAAGCCCTTTGAGACTCTTCGTGATTTAGGGCTATACAAATAAAAATGACTTGACTTGACTTGAAAGATTGTTTTTGTATTTAGGAATATAAAAACAAATTATTTACATAATACAGAATTCTGAGGGATTTACATCCAAAACGGCCACCTTGACAAATTTCCACATGGCCCGTTTTGCATGTCAAACCTTGGGCAACTGTTGCCCTGCTAAAATGGTGTCTGAATTTTCGCCTGATTTGCAGACACAGCTAGCATCCCTTCACAGAAACATATACATGGACTTCCAATTTTATGCGGACAGCCTGTATATTGGGAAAATGTGTACATGAGATATTTGGTGTAACTTATGCTAACCTGGGCTTGAATAAATAATCAACATGCCTTGTTTATAACTGCAAAACGGCAGTTAAAGCTTTACAGCAGGGGTGTCAAACTCATTTTAACTCGGGGGCCACACGATAGAACAAACATTCTGTCGGGGGCCGGACGAGTAGATTAAATAGAAAGAAAGGGAGAGATAAATAAAAGAGAAAGAGGGAGGGAAAAGGAGAGAGGGCGGGACAAAGAAAGAAAAAGAGAGCGAGGGAGAAAGCGTGAGAAACAAAAGAGATAAAAAGTCGTGAGAGAGGGGGAAAAGAAAGGGAGCGGAAGAAAGAAATCCAAAGAGAAATAGAAAGACGGAGAGAAAAGAGAGAAGAGAGCGCGAATGGTCAGTAGAGAGAAACAGAAAAGAGAGAAAAGGAAGTTAGAGCAAAAGAAGTTAAAAAGACACAGAGAGAGAAAGAGACAAAAGAGGGACAAAGGAAGAGAAAAAGAGAGACACAGAGACAGAGAGTGAAAGAGAAAAGGGGTGGAAAAGAGAGCGAGAAGAGAGAGAGAGAGAGAGAGAGAGAGAGAGAGAGAGAGAGAGAGAGAGAGAGAGAGAGAGAGAGAGAGAGAGAGAGAGAGAGAGAGAGAGATGGAGACAGAGTGGAAGAAAAGGGGTGGAAAAGAAAGAGAGAGAGAGAAATAAATACATAAGTACATAAGTACAGCGTCTTTGTGAGAGGAACCTGGCTTCGGCAGCATCAAATGGACATATTGCAGCTTGTTTTTCTCTTGCGCTTCTCTGAGTGTTGTTTCGCGGGCCGGATTCCATCCCTTAGCGGGCCTGATCTGGCCCCCGGGCCGCCTGTTTGACACCTGTGCTTTACAGTAAGCGTCTTCACTGAAATCAACGATATAGAAATGAACAATAGAAGCGAAGCATTTTAGTATTTTATGTCAATTCGGTCATCTTTTTTGGGGCTGTGCCCCAAAATCTGTAATTTGACGTAAAAAAGAATTACATCTCTGAAGAGCAGGATGACGCTTTTCACCCAAAAACAACTATCAAGAGGATAAAGGTATCTGATTAAAATCGGAGGGCTTCTCCTGCTACTGGTAACCATGGAAACTAGTGCTGTATCCTTTTCATGTTGGGGAGCAAGCCCCTACCAAAAAAAAAAACATCCTGGAGAGGGATGGATGCTGCCAGGTTGTACTTGCCCAAGACACACCACAGGAAGTGGTGCCCTCACCTCCGTGGTAATAAAGGGATCAGTGAACTGTGATATGTGTAAGGTTTCTTAATATGTAAAATACTCGATAGAGGGATAGAGAGATGGATAGATAGATAGATAGATAGATAGATAGATAGATAGATAGATAGATAGATAGATAGATAGATAGATAGATAGATAGATAGATAGATAGATAGATAGATAGATAGATAGATAGATAGATAGATAGATAGATAGATAGAGAGAGGGATAGAGAGATGGATAGATAGATAGATAGATAGATAGATAGATAGATAGATAAGCTGGATAGATAGATAAGCTGGATAGATAGAGAGAGAGAGGGATAGAGAGATGGATAGATAGATAGATAGATAGATAGATAGATAGATAGATAGATAGATAGATAGATAGATAGATAGATAGATAGATAGATAGATAGATAGATAGATAGATAGCTGGATAGATAGATAAGCTGGATAGATAGATGGATAGAGCTGGATAGATAGATAAAGAGAGATAGATAGAGAGAGAGGGATAGAGAGAGAGGGATAGATAGATAGATAGATAGATAGATAGATAGATAGATAGATAGATAGATAGATAGATAGATAGATAGATAGATAGATAGATAGATAGATAGATAGATAGATAGATAGATAGATAGATAAGCTGGATAGATAGATAATCTGGATAGATAGATGGATAGAGCTGGATAGATAGATAAAGAGAGATAGATAGAGAGAGAGAGGGATAGAGAGATGGATAGATAGATAGATAGATAGATAGATAGATAGATAGATAGATAGATAAGATGGATTGATAAGCTGGATAGATAGATAAGCTGGATAGATAGATGGATAGAGCTGGATAGATAGATAAAGAGAGATAGATAGAGAGAGAGAGGGATAGAGAGATGGATGGATAGATAGATAGATAGATAGATAGATAGATAGATAGATAGATAGATAGATAGATAGATAGATAGATAGATAGATAGATAGATAGATAGATAGATAGATAGATAGATAGATAAGATGGATTGATAAGCTGGATAGATAGATAAGCTGGATAGATAGATGGATAGAGCTGGATAGATAGATAAAGAGAGATAGATAGAGAGAGAGAGGGATAGATAGATAGATAGATAGATAGATAGATAGATAGATAGATAGATAGATAGATAGATAGATAGATAGATAGATAGATAGATAGATAGATAGATAGATAGATAAGCTGGATAGAGCTGGATAGATAGATAAAGAGAGATAGATAGAGAGAGAGAGGGATAGAGAGATGGATGGATAGATAGATAGATAGATAGATAGATAGATAGATAGATAGATAGATAGATAGATAGATAGATAGATAGATAGATAGATAGATAGATAGATAGATAGATAGATAAGATGGATTGATAAGCTGGATAGATAGATAAGCTGGATAGATAGATGGATAGAGCTGGATAGATAGATAAAGAGAGATAGATAGAGAGAGAGAGGGATAGATAGATAGATAGATAGATAGATAGATAGATAGATAGATAGAAAGATAGATAGATAGATAGATAGATAGATAGATAGATAGATAGATAGATAGATAGATAGATAGATAGATAGATAGATAGATAGATAGATAGATAGATAGATAGATAGATAGATAGATAGATAGATAGATAGATAGATAGATAAGCTGGATAGATAGATGGATAGAGCTGGATAGATAGATAAAGAGAGATAGAGAGAGAGAGAGGGATAGAGAGATGGATAGATAGATAGATAGATAGATAGATAGATAGATAAGATGGATTGATAAGCTGGATAGATAGATAAGCTGGATAGATAGATGGATAGAGCTGGATAGATAGATGGATAGAGCTGGATAGATAGATGGATAGAGCTGGATAGATAGATAAAGAGAGATAGATAGAGAGAGAGAGGGATAGATAGATAGATAGATAGATAGATAGATAGATAGATAGATAGATAGATAGATAAGCTGGATAGATAGATAAGCTGGATAGATAGATGGATAGGCCGGTCCAAATTGTCCCTAGGTGTGAATGAGTGAGCGAGTCATCTGTCTCTGTGTGCCCTGCGATTGGCTGGCAACCAGTTCAGGGTGTCCCCTGCCTACTGCCCGATGATTGCTGGGATGGGCTCCAGCACCCCCGCGACCCTACTGAGGATAAGCGGTGCAGCTAATGAGATGAGATGAGAGAGAAGGATATGGAGTACAAAAATACCCAATATATTGTTTGCTATAGAGTATTTAAATAGTGCTACGGAGAATACACACTGTAATAAAAATAGGGTAACAAGCAAATATGGGGGTGGGGTTTAATGTGGGCTTTTACTCCCCCGGGTGGAGTTAAAGAGCCTCATGGCATGAGAAAGAAATGATCTCCTCAGTCTGTCCGTGGAAGAAGACTGTGACAGCAGTCTGTCGCTGAAGCTGCTCTTCTGTTTTGCTGGTGTAAAAAAGGTATGACATTCAAACTTCAAAGTCAAATTTCTGATTTTTTGTGCAGGCCGCTCAGCTTTTGGTTAAGCAAGGCTCAGTCACTTCTCTACTGCAATGACCACGGCATCTTGGGATCTTTCTCCGAAGAAGTCAAAAGTTGCAGCTGCCCGATGGAACAGCCGACTTGTCAGGGTGCCATTCCCTGCGTTGTCGGCACTACCTTCACCTCCTGCTCCGCTTGTGCCACGGACAACGTCACCCGCTGTGGATCCTGCCACCACGGCAATCTCCTCCATCTTGGTTCCTGTCGACCAAGCATCGCCGCCTCCCTGGACCACTACCTGACCTTCGATCTCGACATGCCTGATGCTGAGGTTTCGTCTTTTCCAACATTCTCAATTTATGGGGTTTCATACCTGAAAATACAAAATAATAATAATAATCACTGTAGAAGGAAAAAATACATGCAAATATAATTCAGTAAAATAATACATTTTATTATTCAAATTATGAATTCATTTTCTGCATTAAATTATTGTTGGGAATATACGGATTAAAGGCATAACCACAAACCTGTCTTTTTTCATTTTCTCATTTTATACTTCCGTTTTTTCTTAACTTCTTTATACAACAATAATAATTCGTAATATAATGCATCAAAGCAAGTGAGCCGTTTGAGAGCCGGCTCTCTTTAATGAGTTGAGCCAAAAAAGCCGGTTCTCTAAAAAGAGACGGACTTCCTTTCACTCCATAACTACCACATGAAATCCGAGGCGGCAGAAGCATGCGCACAGTAGCATCAAACTACTCGCTTCGTTTGCAACGGAAAAAAACGATACCGAGATAGAGGCTACTGCGGCGAACTGGTTTGACTTGATTGATTTGCCATTTCGTGATAGTCGGTACCCATAATTGACAAATTTGCGTTTTTCCGTACAGATTTCCTTGTACGCCGTACACGTCTTAAAATGCATAATAAACGTACTTTGTACGGCAGAAATGTACAAGTTGACAGGTATGTTAGTATTATGTGAAATTACAGTGGGACATCCGTTATGTAATTTATTTGTGACTATTTTCCAAGCATTAAGCTTTTTTTCCTTAACTTCTTTATACAACACAATAATTCATAATATAATGCATCAAATCAAGTAAGCCGTTTCAGAGCCGGCTCTCTTTAATGAGTTGTCCCGAAAAAGCCAGTTCTCTAAAAAGAGACGGACTTCTTTTCACTACACAACTACCACGGAAGGATGCATGATGGGAAATCCCTAGGCAGCAGACGCATGCGCACAGTAGCATCAAACCGCTCGCTTTGTTTGCAACGAAAAAAAACAATACTGAGATAGAGGCTTCCGCGGCGAACTCTGACTTGATTAATTTGCTGCTTCGTGATAGTCGGTGTACACCGGATGGTACCCATAATCGACAAATTTTCGTTTTTCCATACAAATTTTCTCGTACCTCGTAAACGTCTTAAAATGCATAATAAACGTACTTTGTACGGCAAAATCGTACAGGTTGACAGGTATGGGGTTCATTTTTTTTTGTAATTCTACGTTTAGCAAGTCAAATCTATCAGTTCCTACTCATGAATACCTTTTTTGCAATCATTTCTCAAAGTTGTGAAGGACAAATAAGGAAACAAACTATTACCTAACATCATATGCGATAAATGGAACGTATGGCATTCGACAGTAAATGAAAAGCAGTCCAAACAAAGGCTAGTTGCTATTTATGAAAAGCATTACTGTCACTCAAAGGATAAAAAAATGCACGGTGACTGTACAGGAGATTGGGCAATACATAAACCCAAGGCTTAAAAGTTAAAAGCAGAGAAGTTTTGCGATTGACTTTGTGGAACATTATTTTTTTATTTACTTTAGAAATGAAATTCCAGAAGCCACAAAGAAATGCCAATGCTCCAGAATTTATATGTAAATGGTGGATGGTCCGCATTTATATAGCGCTTTTTCAAGTCAATGAAGACCTCCTAAAGCGCTTTACAATGTGCTTCACACTTACCCATTCACACACACACTCACACACCACTCAGCTATGCAAGGTGCCTACCTGCTTATTGGGGGCATTAGGGATTCAATGTCTTGCCCAAGGACACTTTGACATATTACACGGAGGACCCGGGAATCAAACCTGCAACCTCTTGATCCCAAGACGAGCACTCTACTAATTTAAAACTGTTTTTCTTCTCATTTTCTATTTTTTTTACAACCATAGTACCAATTATAGCAAATAGTGCATTCTAGTTTTAATAAGAAGAAAATAATTATACAACCTAAATTGTCTAAATCCAAACTCATGACTCCATTGTGAAAACGGAAAAAATATTACTGGTATTATAAATATTTTATCGTAGTTGTGAATCAGTCAATCAGCTTTTCTTGTCTGTGTCATGACCAGAACAGAAGTAGGACCCAAAAGCGTAACGTTACTCACATATTTATTGAACTATAGAGGAAAGGCAGCGCTAGCTATCCGGTGCTCGCTGGACGTGGGAGGCAAGCCTTTCACAGGATCGGAACGTGTTCCGAATGCGGAAGTGGAACTTCCGGAGAGGGAGATCGTAGTGTAGTGATACGGAAAAACAGTTTGTTAGCCGGGACGGGAGATCAGAACGTGGTCGGGGTCAAAAAACGGGTTGTTAACCGTAACGGGAGATCGAAACGTGGTCGGGGTCAAAAAAGACGGGCGTATCAGGAACGGACGACTAGAAACAGGTGACAAAGCGGGACCCACAGAAGTCAAAAATGCTTGCCTTGTGGAAACAGAGGTTCACTCACTGACTGACAACAGGCGAGTGAAAGGACTGAGCTTAAGTAGGGCAAGGAACCAATCAGGTAGCCAGCAGCAGCTGGCGCCAAACAAACGGGCACAGGTGAATGTAATGAGTCATCATGACAGCCTGATGTTCATGCAAACTGGACTTGATCAGCATACACTAATTTTAGCATGAATACCAAATATGACAGGTTTAGCTAAACATTAGCTGTTATTGTTATAACGATACACAAACCCCACTATCATAACATAACAATTATCACAATAATGTGTGAGATCACAATAATATAAAGAAAAAAAACACAGTATTGTCATGAACAAGAACCAGATCAGGACCCAAACGCGTGACGTTTCTCACACAAGCCTTTTATTTTACGGTAAATGAGGAGTCATGCACGTTAGGCAACAGTCTGGCGTGAAATGATAGGAAGCCAGAGGCCGACGAGATCAATACCAATTGCCCAAGTAGATATCGGACGGATGGGGTCGATACCGGACAGGACGGGACAGACAGGATTGATAATGAAACAGGATATTGAAATTAAACAGGACAAACTAGACGAGAACGAAAACTGGAGAGAATAATAAACAGGACGAAAATAGATGGTACCAATACTGGAAACTGATATTAAACAGGACATGAAATAGACTGGAACAATACCGGACAGGAAATACCAACAGGAAACAGGACTGAGTCAAAACCCACGTCTTGCTGGGTAGAGGTTCATTGACGGACTGACAGAGGAAGAGTGAGAGCACTGAGCTTAAATAGACGGAAAGCCAATCCGTCAACAAGCCGCAGCTGGCGCCACATGGGCAATTGGGCACCATGGTAACCGGGACGAATATTAAATTTAAGAAACTAAAAGAAAGTCGTTTTGTTTACTGATCAACCAGAGGCATAATTTCTATTAAACACGACTGTACAAGTGTCTATCCATGAAAGGTTGCCAGAATTGCACTATTTTATTACAATATAGCTGCTTCGGATAGCATCACAAAACCGTGTTAATTTCATTATTGCAGTATCATGATATTGTAATTATCTTTCATTATTTCCAGCTATCCAGTAGTGACATAAAACTAACACGTTTGGTGGACAGGTGAAATCCTTGTACCGGTAATCCAGTAGTCACAAAACTAGCACGTTTGGTGGACAGGTAAAATCCTTGTACCGGTAATGTCAGGACCAGAACAGAAACAGGACCCATCTCCGTAACGTTTACCACAAGTTTTATTAAAAGAGAGAGGTAGAGCTGCGCCCACGATCCGGTGTTTGCTGGATGCAGGAAGCAAGTCGCCTCACACTCGGACTGTGATCCGAGTACAGAAGTGGATCTTAGTGAGTGATAGCGGTTTCAGGGACGGAAAAACTGGTCGGTAGCCGGGACTGGTAGAGCAAAGCGTGGTCGGAGTCAGAAACGAGTCGTAAGTCAGGACGGGAGAGTAGACGTAGTCGGGATCAAAAATGGGTCGGAATCCGGGACGGGAGAGAAGACGTGGTCTGGATCAAAACAGGTCGTAGCAGGAGACAAACGGGAGCAAAAACGGGACAGGCGGGAGTCAGGTTCGAAATAAGCTTCTATCTATCTCCCTTGGTCATATCCCTCAAGAAGGATGATTGACAGCAAGACACACACATAAAATAACAATGAAAATAAAGGGGAAATAAATAGCAAAAAAAAAAAGCACCCTTTTGCCCTGTGGTGAGGGGCCCTCTCCTTGTGAGAGGTAAGATAATTCTCCCACCATGGTCCGCTGTGTGTCGTAAGAGGCGACTAAAGTGGAGGTGTTGTGGAAAATAGACTTGCATTTGTAGAATAGAGTTGCATACATTTAGAAATGTAGAAAGACTTGCTTACAGTAGTGAGGGAATGTTGACATCATTTCGAGAAGGTCCTTGGCAAGACAGTTGAGTTTCCCTAAAAGGGCATGAGACCTGCAAGGTCCCTCTGAGCAAACTGAGGCGAACAACATGTCCTAATAAGGGTACGACAACATCTTCCTTGTTGAGACGTCAGATCTCCGCCGCCTCTTGGGTTGTACTCAAATTGAAGCTATAAAAGCATTGTTATGTCTGGAGTTCTCTGAGTTCTTTGGGATGACGAAATAAAGAGCTCCCCCTCATGGCAAGCCTCGGTGTACTTGATTAAATCACGTAAGAAGACTTAAAAGATATCGAACCTGCATTTTCTCCTACAGAGGGAGCGAGGGGACTGGGGATCATCTCCTCTCTATCTCTACTCCCTAAGAGACAGCAAGGCAAAGAAAGGCGGGTGGGAGACCGAAAGGTCTCACAAACCCTAATTATAGGGTCATTAAATGTGAGAGGATGTGGAAGTAAAGCGACTGAGTGATAGAAAGGGGAGATCGGAAGGATGATGACTACAAGGTTTTGAAAGGTCTATGTGTTAGCCTCGAGTGAAACAAAGACGAAATAAGCTTGCCTTGCATAAACAGAGGTTCGCAGACGGACTGACACTAGGAGATTGACAGTACTGGGTTTAAATAGGGACAGGGAGCCAATCAAATGAGCGGGCACAGGTGATTCACATCGGTAATCATGACAAATAAATATTGTCAATAGGTTACATTTGTTATATTTATCCAGTGCTCCCTTTTAAATATTTTTGTTGTTGTTGTTTCAGGTAAAGTATCTACTTCAGCAGCTCGACAGCAGAATTGAAGTCCACGCCATTTACATCAGCAACGATGTCCGCCTGGGAAGTTGGTTTAATCCCGCTTGGAGAAAAAGGATGCTCCTTACTCTCAAGAGTAACAAAAATAAGTCGAATCTTATCCACATGTTGATGGGCATGACGTTTCAAATATGTCTGACCAAGAATTCAACCCTGGAGCCTGTGCCAGCCATTTACGTGAACCCTTTCGGAGGAAGCCATTCCGAGAGTTGGTTCATGCCTGTGCATCAGCCTGACTTCCCCAACTGGGAGAGAACTCGACTGGAATCTGTAACGACAGCGCAGTGCTACAACTGGACCTTGTCACTGGGTAACACATGGAAGTCCTACTTCGAAACCGTCCACATCTACCTGCGAAGCCGCATTGTCACTGATGATCCGACAGTCAATGAAACGCTCTTCTACGAACCTTTGGACATGGATGACCAGACGTCTAACCTGGGTTACATGAAGATCAATGTTCTGAAGGTTTTTGGATACAGCATGCACTTTGATCCCGAGGGCATTAAGGATTTAATACTCCAGCTGGACTACCCGTACACACAAGGTACACAGGACGCCGCCTTTTTGATGCTATTGGAGATGAGGGACCGCGTCAACAGGTTGGCCCCACCGGCGTCTCAGCCACTGGACCTTTTCTCATGTCTGCTGCGTCACCGACTTAAGTTGTCTGCAGGAGAAGTGTTACGCATCAAAGAAGCTCTTCAGATCTTCAACTCAAAACTCCCCAATGCGTCCCCTGAACCTGAGATGGCCCAGCTCTGCAGCTAACTGGCCTGGCACTCGGGACAGGACAATAATTTCCTGAGTAGATGTTTTCTGGGATTTTATTGGCATGAGCAACATAGCTCCCAGAAAACCTTAAACCGAATCATCAACTCCCATGATGGACCGGAAATGACGGTCCCTTTGCTGGTTTCCAGGGCCGTTTGTATCTTGGACTTTCCGACTACCTGAAGCCAACCGTGAAAGCATGTTCCCCACCTGTTGGAGAACATCAAGCCTTGTTCAAGTGCTCTACTGAACTTTCCAGAAGGCTTACTTTTGCTACAACTGTACATGACAGCTGGGTGGCTCATGGAAGTTCTTTGTCTTGTAAAAAGGAACTGAATTTCAATATGTATAAAGGAACTCTTGAGGGATCAACATCATTGCACCAGTTGATAAAGACCGTACTTTTTTTTTTAAATAATAATTTCCTTTCCTTTCAGAACTATTCAGAGAGAGGAATAATGGATCTACTTTAGATGTGCATTGAACCGATGGTATGCTAACATTTTGATAACCTTTACAGTCTTGCTGTCATTGGGTATTCCTTTTTAATCCCTACCTTCTCTTTTTTTCCTGATGTTTTAAATCTTGTATCTATGCTGAACAACTGAGGAGTCTTTAAGGGTTTGCTCTTTACTTGGTGATGTGTTTTTACCTCAAGAACCCCCAACACCCTCAAAGTAACACATTGCCAATGCAAATAGTAACACAGTAAACATTGGCTTGCGAAACTATTTGGTCCCTTAGAACTCTGTGACATTTTGCCACATTTCAGACTTCAAACATCAAGATATAAAACTAATTTCTTGTGAGGAATCAACAATAAGTAGGACACAATCATGAAGTGAAACATACTATATAGGATATTCTAAACTGTTTTAACGAATAAAAAACGAAAAACTGGGTGTGCAAAATTAGTCAGGCCCTTTACTTTCAATGCAACAAACTCTGTCCATAACTTTAGTGAGGATCTCTGAATGATTCAATGTTGATCTAAATGACTAACGATGATAAATGGAACCCACCTATGTGTAATCAAGTCTCTGTATAAATGCACCTGCACTGTGATAATCTCAGAGGTCTGTTTAAAGCGCAAAGAGCATCATGAAGAACAAGGAACACACCAGGCAGGTCTGAGATACTGTTGTGGAGAAGTTTAAAGATGGATTTGGACACAAAAAGATTTCCCAAGCTTTAAACACCCCAATGAGCTCTATGCAAGCAATAATATTGAAATGGCGGGAGTATCAGACCACTAAACTACCAAGATATGGCCGTCCCCCTAAACTTTCAGCTCATACAAGGAGAAAACTAATCAGAGATGCAGCCAAGAGGGCTACGATCACTCTGGATGAACTGCAGAGGACTATAACTGAGGTGGGAGAATATGTCCATAGGACAACAATCAGTCGTATACTGCACAAATCTGGCATTTATGGAAGGATGGACATTTATTCAAGATATCCACAAAATGTGTCATTTAAAGTTTGCCTCAAGCCACCTGGGAGACACAACAAGCATGTGTAAGATGGTGGTCTGGTCAAATGAGACCAAAATTGAACTTTTTGGCAACAATACAAGACATTATGTTTGCCATAAGAGCAGCACCGCTCATCACCCTCAACACACCATCCCCACAGTCAAACATGGTGGTGGCAGCATCATGGTTTGGGCCTCCTTTTTTTCAGCAGGGACAGGGAAGATGGTTTAAATTGATGGAAAGATGGTTGGAGCCAAATACTGAAAGAAAACCTGATTGATTCCGCAAAAGACCCGAGACTGGGACGAAGATTTGTCTTCCAACAAGACAATGACCCAAAACATAAAGCAAAAGCTACAATGGAATAGTTAACCAAAAAACATATCAAGGTGTTCGAATGGTCAAGTCAAAGTCCAGACCTCAATCCAATTGAGAATCTGTGGAAAGAACTGAAAACCGCTGTTCACAAATACTTTCCATCCAACCTCACTGAGCTCCAGCTGTTTTGCAAGGTGGAATGGGCCAAAATATCAGTTTCTGATAGAGATATACCCATGTTACTTGCAAAAGATGGCGCTACAAGTATTAACTCAATGGGGCTGAATCATTTTGCACACCCAGTTTTTCGTTTTTTATCCGTTAAAAAGTTTTTAAAAATCCAAGCACTTATTATTCTCAGAACACAAATGAGTGCTTTTGTCAGAGCAAAGTGTTTTCTACTTCATAATTGTGTGCCACTTATTGTTGATGCTTCACAAGAAATTACAGTTTTCTATCTTTATGATTGAAGTCTGAAATGTGGCAAAAGGTCACAAAGCCACTGTATGTTTTTTTTTTTTTCTTCTTTTCGGATGAAAGAAATTCCGAGTTGGTAATTAAGAAAAAACAGTTTCCTGGTACAATGCTGTAAATAGTGCGTCATTGAACTTGACATGTGAATAGGTGCACATTGCTTTTAGATGACCGAGTGCAAAGACCAAAAAAAAAGAAAGAAATGTTTATAACAAATCATGCCTTATATGGAGTCAGTGTTGTGAGAAGCACATTCAGTTTCAGTGTTTGATTTCCTGGCAGGTTATGTATTCTTTGAAGGTTGCTATTTTTTTTTTTCGAGACAAAAACAAATTATTGCTGTTTACTAGAATATCCATGGGAACGCTGGTCACATGGCTTCATTTGCATCGATTCGGTAATGTGAAAACGTTGATCGTGTGCACCGGTACTAAATAATGTAATGTACTGTATTTGTTCATCAATGGCCCTCTGGGTGGAATTAGACGGGCTCTCTGCACCTGATACAGTTGTTATCACAAAAAAATATTCATAAAGTTTTGTGATTTTTTTTATTCATCCACAAAATAAAACTTGCAATGTTATTTGCCAGCTGCAAATTTCAATTTTTGTTAAAGTTTTTTATTTAAAGGGCAATGTTAATATTCCAGAGTCTTGTAACAATGATCATGCTTTTGTTACTGGAAATATTTCTGTCGTTATTAACGATAACATTTTGGATGTTTGAGATCAAACCTCCTGTGTGGAGTTTGCATGTTCTCCCCGTGCTTGCGTGGGTTCCCGCCAGGCAATCCGGTTTCCTCCTACATTCCAAAAACATGCATTCCGGGTTAATTGGCCGGTTCAAATTGTCCCTAGGTGAGAATGAGCGAGCGAGTTGTCTGTCTATATGTGCCCAGTGATTGGCTGGCAACCAGTTCATGGTGTCCCCTGCCCACTGCCCGAAAATAGCTGGGATGGGCTCCAGCACCCCCATGACCCTATTGAGGATAAGCGGTGCAAATAATGGATGGATGTTAAGTTAAAGGCAGCACAGCAGCGCAGTGGTTATGGCGTTTGCGGTACAGTTCTGAGGTCATGGGATCAAACCTTCCTGTGAGGAGTTTGCATGTTCTCCTCGTGCCTGCGTGGGTATCCTCCGGGCACTCCAGTGCCCTCCTACATTCCAAAAACATGCATTCCAGGTTAATTGGCCGGTTCAAATTGTCCCTAGCGAATGAGCGAGCGAGTTGTCTGTCTATATGTGCCCAGTGATTGGCTGGCAACCAGTTCAGGGTGTCCCCTGCCCACTGACGGAAGATAGCTGGGATGGGCTCCAGCACCCCCGTGACCCTACTGAGGATAAGCTGTGCAGATAATGGATAGATGGATGTTAAGTTAAGCACGGCAGCGCAGTGGTTAAGGCTTGTGCGACACAGTTCTGAGGTCATGGGATCAAACCTTCCTGTAAGGAGTTTGCATGTTCTCCCGTGCTTGTGTGGGTTTCGGCCGGGCACTCCAGTTTCATCCCTTGTTCCAAAAACATCAGGTTAATTGGCCTGTCCAAATTGTCCCTAGGTATGAATGAGCGAGTGAGTTGTCTGTCTCTATGTGCCCGGTGATTGGCTGGCAACCAGTTCAGGGTGTCCCCTGCCTGCTGCCCGAAGATAGCTGGGATGGGCTCCAGCACCCCGTGACCCTACTGAGGATAAACGGTGCAGATAATGGATGGATGGATGGATGTTAAGTTATAGGCAGCACGTCAGCGCAGTGGTTAGGGCTTGTGCGATACAGTTCTGAGGTCATGGGATCAAACCTTCCTGTGAGGAGTTTGCATGTTCTCCCGTGCTTGTGTGGGTTTCGGCCGGGCACTCCAGTTTCATCCCTTGTTCCAAAAACATCAGGTTAATTGGCCTGTCCAAATTGTCCCTAGGTATGAATGAGCGAGTGAGTTGTCTGTCTCTATGTGCCCGGTGATTGGCTGGCAACCAGTTCAGGGTGTCCCCTGCCCGCTGCCCGAAGATAGCTGGGATGGGCTCCAGCAACCCCGTGACCCTACTGAGGATAAACGGTGCAGATAATGGATGGATGGATGGATGTTAAGTTATAGGCAGCACGTCAGCGCAGTGGTTAGGGCTTGTGCGATACAGTTCTGAGGTCATGGGATCAAACTTTCCTGTGAGGAGTTTGCATGTTCTCCCCGTGCTTGCGTGGGTTTCGGCCGGGCACTCCAGGTTCGTACCACGTTCCAAAAACATCAGGTTAATTGGCCGGTCTGAATTGTCCCTAGGCGTGAATGAGCGAGTGAGTTGTCTGACTCTATGTGCCCGGTGATTGGCTGGCAACCAGTTCAGGGTGTCCCCTGCCCACTGTTCGAAGATAACTGGGGAGGGCTCCAGCACCCCCGTGACCCTACTGAGGATAAACGGTGCAGATAATGGATGTTAAGTTATCCCCCCCCAAAAAAATAGTTTTGCGGGAAATTACTTCCCAATTATTTTTTTTTTCAGGCGTCCACTCACCAAAAACAGCATAATACATTTAAACTGCAAAGAATTTGCATGTCTTTTTGTTTTTTCATGTAGTTTTTTTTCAAAGCTCAATTATTTTACAACCTACAGCAACTTTAATGTACTAAATGCAGCCATGAGAGAAAAAAAAAATGGTGGATCGGAACGGATCATTTACATTAAATATTCTATATAGTATATGAGGCTGTACGCAGAATGTGGACAGCTCGGGCTGCTGGGAAATTCTTTTCTGCCTTTTTCCCCAAATACTATTCTATTTAGCCCCCCCAAATGTCAGATTCACCGTAGCCAACTGCTCTCACATTTATTTCTCCTTTAAATATCATTTTCATCACACCATGTTATCCACCCCATACCAGTCGCTTGTCTCCCCGTAAACCATCTGGAACGTTCCATCACCATCTGTTGGCCCTGCTCCACTTACCACAGCCTCCAGGGATTTATTTTCCTCAGGTTGTGGAGCTTGTTTAAAAAAATGTTACAACGTGGCATTGATGTCTTATTGCCAAAAAATCCTCTTGATATATTATTACAATAAATGTTATTACTTACTCTTTTGTGCTGTCTTTTTTGAGAATCGTTATTACATTATTTTTGCAACTCTCTGTCATGATTACTGATGTCACTCTGGGTTCTGATTGGCTCCCGGTTAGTATTTGTACCCACTCCTGTCTGTTCCCTTTTATCAGTCCATCTGCAAATGTCAGTTAACACTAGGCAAGCCTTTTTCAACCCTGACTCCCACCTGTCCCGTTTTTTGTTCCCATCTGTCCCCCGGCTTCGATCCGTTTCTGATCCTGACCAGCTTTTGACCTCTTTTTGTCCCTGACCACGTTTTCTCTCCTATTTTGGCTTACGAATCGCTTACGACCCCGACAACGTCTACTCTTCCGTACTGGCTTTCGACCTCTTTTTGTCCCCAACCACGTCTTCTCTCCTATTCTGGCTTAGGACTCGCTTCTGACCCCGACCACGTTTTGGCTCTCTTTCCCAGCTACTGACCCGTTTTTCCATCCCCGACACCGCCATCGCTCGCCACGGAAGATCCACTTCCACGTTCGGAGCACAATACGAGTATCAGAGCGACCTGCTTCCCGCGTCCTGCTATCACTGGATCCTGGGTGCAACCCTTTCTCTTTCTTCCTCATTTTCAAGGATTTCAATTACCCGTACGAACCCTAAGATTATTGTATTTTTTAAAAATATATGTTTCAGGGTGGGCAGCACGGCGGCACAGTGGTTAGCGCGTGTGCGGCATAGTTCTGAGGTAGTGGGAACCTCCTGCGTGGGTTCAAATCCAGCTCCCGGCCTTACTGTGCGGAGTTTGTATGTTCTCCCCGTGCTTGCGTAGGTTTCCTCCGGGCACTCCAGTTTCCTCCCACATTCCAAAAACATGCATTTCAGGTGAATTGGCCGGTCCAAATTGTCCCTAGGTGTGACTGAGCGAGTGAGTTGTCTGTCCCCGTGTGCCCTGCGATTGGCTGGCAACCAGTTCAGGGTGTCCCCTGCCCACTGCCCGATGATTGCTGGGATGGGCTCCAGCACCCCCGCGACCCTACTGAGGATAAGCGGTGCAGCTAATGAGATGAGATGTTTCAGGGTCTTGGACCACCACTGACAATGCAAACCCACACTCAAAACATTTTCCTTCCTGAAATAAACAAATGTTGTGTTCTAGAAATGATAATTTCAGATCCAGAAGGAAAAAAAGTGTGACAGTTAAGGTTCAGTCACAGGTTATTCTACTCCACCAACAAGTAAACAAGCTCTTGATTATAAGCACACCCAACTAAAAGTAAACTACGGCTAAAGTTAAACTCTGGAGCGGATGTTTTACTTGCCTGGAATTTCCTCGTGTGCTCTGCTCCATACCTGTAATTGGCATATTTGCATTTCAGTGACAAACTGTCTGTGAATATTGGCAGATGTAAGCTTTAATATTTTTTCTTCATCTTGGTTCATGTTGGCACATTCAAGTTCTTTCTTAAAGTGTTGTACCCTGAAAATAATTAATGAATGAACAAATTCGACAAAAATAAGCTGGCAGTACCATGGCATATAAATGAGAAGCAGGAACCCTCCATTGCAACATGCCCATGATGACTATTTAGAAATTTACAGACGCTCCCCTACTTACGACCATTAGAGTTACGAAAAACGGTAGATAGGAACAATTTTTCCGGGATATCGAAAAATACTTGAACATTGCTGTGAGTTAGATTTTGTATTGTGTGCACCTTTTTCCGAGTACAGGACATTACGCTAACGGCGTGTGGTGGTCACCCAGTATCCACCCCGAAGAGTATCTGCTTCCTCTTCCTAGTTCATGTGTAAAAATACAATACTGTATCTCCAGCGCATCTATTCAATATGGTTGGTGTAACCTGTAAAGAAGAGGCGAGCCGTTTCTTTTGAAATGAAAGTGGAATAAGAAAGCTTGATGCGGTTGAGAAAATGGTGGGATCGCTTTTTTTATTCCATGGAGGAGGAAGTTGCCTAGCTCTTGTAGCTCATCTTCCAAAAGTAAGTGAACTTTATCCATCTTTATAGAGCATATTATTTTATTAACATTTTATTAATTGTTTATTTTTTCCAATCATCCAATCATCATTGTCTGGTAAGAGAGGAATGATGTTTCGTGAACAGTAACGTGATCACTATGGTTACCGAAAATATGTCATCACTTCACCGAAAACATTGGGTGCTCAAACGTCATGCATAGTCCATGCATCAGTTTAATGTACTTGCAATAAAATGTCATGTGCCCTTGTGTTTATGAAACTCGTTGTTTAGATTTTGGAAGTCTCACAAATGCACAAAACAAAGAACTAAATTGAAAGTTTGAAACGCATCCAAACACAAAAAGCAATGTATTTTCAAGAAACTTAGCAAGTTTCAACTGTTGTTTACTAAACAATGATAAAAGAAAGAAGCATAGGTCATAGGTCTATTATACTACAGGACCAAATTTTCTGTAGGCCTTGAAGGATTTCATACATTTGACTATAAGGGATTTTGTACGATCCAATACAAATTACATTTAAATGCAAAATATATTCACTGGCCGAGCTGTGGGGCGAGGTCAATGCAACCTTGTGAAGAATGATGTTTACAGGAACAGCGGGGAACTGGGAAAAAGGGCTGATAAGATAATCAGCGCTTCTCGACGCAGACGGCCCTGTTGACGTGGAAACGCTCAGGGCCCATGCATCGAGGCGTGGGGGCGTTTTCTGGCACGCCCATGGGAGGAGCCGGCACAGGAGCTGGTGGAAAAAACGTGGGCCAGGAGAACTTCAGGAGATCGAGAGGTACAGAGACTCGAGCGACACTAATTCGGCTAATTCGATGGAGTTCACTTAGTTAAATACTTTAAGAAATTAAATCTGCCTTCATGTGAAAATGTCAGCTATTTTTGTCCTTTTTTTCCCAAAAAGAAAAGAGAGCGCATTGTTAGGTGGTGTTTGGTTAATGGAGTCAGATAACTAATTCGAACAATTTGGTAAACGGTACATTTTAATGTATTAATTGCTAACAGCCTTCGAAATTGAGTCCAAATTGCAAAAAAATTGTCTGGCACCAGGTCTTCTGATTTGAGAGAAGCGTCTTGCATTGAAAGAGTTAATTTTCCCCCACCCGGACAAAAATCAGCGGTGCATCCAACCCAGTCTTGGCAGGTCCTCCGGCGAGCTAGAAATCCCAAGCCTCCACAAGCGGATGGTTGGAAATGGCCGCAACTGGGTGCAGGGGTGACAGGAAAGAAAGCATGGTTGGTTGCTTCCAAGATGTTGGCATAAACTGCCGGGAATGCTAAAACCGAGTGTGACGTCACACATCATGGGAGTAGGTAAACAAACTTGAAACACGCACACACCATACTTAAACCATGGGGGGTATGATTACTCTCAGCACCTGCCTGTTAAATCTGCAATTTTGTGTGTCTAATGTATCAATTTGTAATCACGCCATAACAGTTGTTACTATTACTGGATAGCAATGTTCCCTCTAAGCTGCGCGCGTGCGCAATTGCGCACTGCCCGCACATTCTCAGCGCACAAGAAAATCTATCCAGCACAGTTTTTCAAGAACCGGCTTCTTCGGCTCGGCTCACTAAAAGGAAGCGGCTCTTTCGGGTCCTAAACGGCTCTTCAGGTTGTTTTTGCTTCTTTCATCCCTATATGACCAAATATAATGTAAAATTATGCACAAAAGGAAGGGGAAATAGTACAAAAAAGAACAAAATACCAAAATGAAAAAGGAGTGAAGAGCTGAGAAAAAAAAGAAACAAAAGGAAGAGAAAAACAAATGAAAAATTCAGAAAAAAGCCAGAAAAAAGAAAAGAAAGAAACAAAGGAAATAAAGTAAATAGAGAACAAAAAGAAAAAAAGTAACAGCTAGGAAAAAATAAACACAATGAGATTTTTTTTCAAGGAATCAAAAAAAAAAAATAGAAAAAACAGGGAAAAAGAAGACAAAGTTTGTTTTGTATTCAAATAATTTCCAATTATACCAAGTCAATCTCGTTGCCAACATTGTACTTCCACTAAAAATAGTGATTAAATACAGTTGTGTATTGTGCAACCGACTAATTAAGCCCCCCAAAAAGTTAGTATTATGCGACAAAAGATACCAGGAAAAAAAAAGAAATGGAAATCTTGTGAAAGAATTGTTGTAAGAACAAACGACGTTTGTAGGCCGTACAACCTTTGCAATAATACATGAGTCAATTCATTCAAAAGAGAAAAATCATTTTGCATTGCCAGAAACTCGGCAAAATGTAACTTGATGTCAAGTTTTGGACATGTTTGATAATAACTTAGTTGCCACGCTTCGGATCGCTGTTGCTCACTGTTGTTTCAAGCGTTGCTCACCGACTTTGTGTGAACGCTCAGACCCGTAAGGAAAATTAGAGGGAACATTGCTGGATAGCCCCGCCCTCTCTGCGCTATACTGATGCTAGTCCTACAGTTAAACCGTGAAGCAGTTCCCAATTCAGGTGTAGGGCTGAAACTAGAGCTAGAATCTTTGCCCGGGCCTAAACCTTGCCCGAATTCCAGGCTTAAAATTTCATTGTTTGAGCCAGGCCGGATTTCTCTCTTGCATTTTGTTTTGTTTTCTTTTTGGATGATCTGCACAGCGTGCACTTAATTATTCAATAATTATAATTAGTGAATATTAGTAATATATAAGTGAATCAAGGAAGCAAGGTTTTGGGTGCTTTGAGGAGAGTGATGAGCCACAAGAGTATGAGTATGGTCATGCACGTTGACACAAACGCCGGTGATTCGGCCATCGCGGGGCGGAAGAAGTAAGACAGAAGTCCGGTGTGGAAAAACAGGAAGCCAGAGGCTGACAAGATCGATACCAGATACACGAGCACATACCGGACAGACGAGGTCGATACCAGACAGGACGCGACAGACGGATCAATACCAGATACTGGAGAGTGGAGTCAGATATAAGACAGGACGAGACAGACGGGATCATTACCAGACACTGGCTACTGGGGTCCGATATCAAACAGGACGAGACAGACGGGATCATTACCAGACACTGGAGACTAGAGTCAGATATCAAACAGGACGAGATTGACGGGATCAATACCAGACACTGGAGACTGGAGTCAGATATCAAACAGGACGAGATAGACGGGTTCGATACCAGACAGGATACACAAGCAGGATACCGGACAGAGTCAAAACACACGTCTTGTGGGTGCAGAGATTCATTGACGGACTAACAAAGGGTGAGTGAGAGCAATGAGCTTAAATAGGAGGGAAGCCAATCAGGCAACGAGCCGCAGCTGGCGCCGAACGGGCGGGGCCAAGTGAGGGCAATGGGCAACCGTGACAAAGGAGTGTCTTTGTGTTTTTTTTTTGTATACAGCTTACCGGTACTTGGAATAGTGAACAAAAACACCTTTTTAAATGTGTTCTACTGTTGGAAAAATGTAGGAAGTGTCACAACATTTAAAATTATTTGAAATATTAATCAGGGATTTTTTTCTCCATTTTTATCAACACAGTGGCGGGTAATTTTGGGGCGAAAGACAAAAAGAGGATTAAGCTAAGTATTTGTTTTGTTTTCCCCAAATCCCTCAATGGTCTTGTATATCATCTGAGCTTCTTTACATATAGGACCCCTCGAGTGCCACAGGTCCTTAATACAAAATACAAAACATTATACTGCAATAACCTGGCCACTGTCACGAGTTGCTCTAATATCTAAAATATTTGTATTAAACTCCCTAGACTAAAACCTACACTGACCTCTTAAATCTGTTTTTTCCCAATAAAGCTTAATCGCTACTAACCTCTTAATGCACAATGTCCTCTGCTTGCCTTAACGTCCGAGCCACAGGGTTGGGTAGGAATACTTTAACTTGATTACTTTCAATTACTTTTGGATGACTCCAATACCAAATATGCTAATAAAAGACAAAAGAAACTAAATATGAATAAAATGATGACTCACAACATGCGGTAAGCTTTCTCTCCTGGCTTTGATCTCTTTGATCTCCGGCAAAACGAACATAAAATCCCACAGAAACAAAATGAAAATAAATCCAAACAGCTAGTCAACATCATTTTTGCCGTTCCATGTATTCCGTTACTCCCCAAGCCTGCACAAAATGTAGTCATTTTATTTATATTGAGTTTCTTTTGTCTTTGGTATTGGAGTAATCCAAAAGTAATTGAAAGTATTTAAGTTAAAGTAACCCTACCCAACCCTGTTTAAATCTGCCAGTAACATGAGGTTGGTGTTTTGTGAGGCGCAGATTTTCAAATAACTTAACCTATATCATATTCATAATTTATTGGCAGAGAGAGAGAGAGAGATAGAGAGAGAGAGAGAGACAGAAAGAGAGAGAGAAAGAGAGAGAGAGAGAGATTTCCCGCAGGGAAATTCACACTTCCAGCAGTATCCTTGGTTTGAAAAATAAAATAAAGGTATAGAATACAAAAATACCCAAAATAACTTTTGCTATAGAGAATTTAAATAGTGCTATAGATTGGGAACCTCCTGCGTGGGTTCAAATCCAGCTCCAAACTTCCTGTGCGGAGTTTGTATGTTCTCCCCGTGCTTGCGTGGGTTTCTTCCGGGCACTCCGGTTTCCTCCCACATTCCAAAAACATGCATTTCAGGTGAATTGGCCGGTCCAAATTGTCCCTAGGTCTGAATGAGCGAGTGAGTTGTCTGTCCCTGTGTGCCCTTGCGATTGGCTGGCAACCAGTTCAGGGTGTCCCCTGCCCACTGCCCGATGATTTCTGGGATGGGCTCCAGCACCCCCGCGACCCTACTGAGTATAAGCGGTGTAGCTAATGAGATGAGCTAATGAGTTTTGTTTGTCTTTTATTAGCATATTTGGTATTGGAGTAATCCAAAAGTAATTGAAAGTAATCAAGTTAAAGTAACCCTACCCAACCCTGCCGAGCCAATACCTTCACAATTGACTTCTCGTCAAACCCATACTGTCTTTGTATCGTACAAATGTCAACCTCCCCCCCAAAAACAAACAGAAAAAAACAAAGGTCACATACTGGACTTAATCAGCAGCACATAGATCACTCCGGTAACCCGGCCATTATTGATTTGTTTCCCTTGGACGAGAAAATTCTTCAACTTTCACAACGATGCACAAGAAAGGTAAAAAACAATCGATCATCTGCTTCTGGAACATCAAATATCATCGCTCTCAATCGTCTCCCCACTCTGATCAACTCCTATCGTAGAGTTCCGCTTTTACTTCTCTGCTGAACTATTAACTGTCAGTGTTCCTCTCATAACATTTACCGTATTTTCCGTACTATAAGACGCACCGGGTTATTTGGCGCACCCCGAAAAAATGGTTTTTGGTCCTATTTTTGACATACATAAGACGCACCGGATTATAAGGCGCTACAATGGGAACGTGGACAAAACAGTCAGATAGTTCAGTCCAACTTATTACCCCCTTAACATTCCCAAAGCTTGCAAAGACGCAAGTACGTGTCGAGAACATGTGCGGATGCGGTGTCCGTACGATGTCACTCAAATGCATTATTTAAAATATCATTCGGAAGGTTAAAGTCTTGGGATTCAAGAAATGCTAACCATTCCTTAGTATCTATTTTCTTTTTCGCTCGCAACTTTACTGTGCATATGACAATAAACACTTGGAATTGAGTTTAATTTAAAAATAGACACTCCATTCCATCCATTATCTGCACCGCTTATCACAGAAACATCGAGTTCAGTCTGAAACAAGATACAGGGACAATATAAAACCCGGAGTAGCTCACCGAAGTCGTTGTGTTCATAATAATGTGCAGGCAATGTCCTCTTATATCCGTGAGGGTACTAAATCCAGGAGAATGCAATATTTACAAATACAGAATAGAAAAAAATGCTTTCTCTATGCCGTCAGCCACATGCTATACGCATTCATCTTTTTCGGCCAATTGCAGGCTTTGTTTCGCCGTTTAAGCCAATGGCAGCCTATAAATGATAAAAAGGATCCGCCTCTTGACCTCCGAATAATTTTAGCCAATAGTGATCGATTCAACTGATGATTGACACATCTTTTTCAGCCAATTGCAGGCTTTGTTTGCCGTTTAAGCCAATGCCAGCCTGTAAATAATAAAAAGGATCCGCCCCTTGACCTCCAAATAACTTTAGCCAATAGTGATCGATTCAAATGATGATTGACACATTGGTTAGCCAATGAAACGCCGGTAGATAAATCCCAGCATACACCGCGTACTACTTGGTGTTCGGGGGAAAATCTAGTCGGCGGCTGCAAGTTAGTTGGAAAACTTTGCAATTTTAAAATTGATCCATAAATAAGGCGCACTGTATTATAAGGCGCATGGTCAGCTTTTGAAAAAAATAAAGGCTTTTAGGTGCGTCTTATAGTGCGGAACACACGGTACTTCCGATAGTGCTGTGTACAATGGCGTCGCCCTACAGTTTGGCACGTAAATCATGTAAAGTTGACTGTTTTAGGTTGTGTGTTTCTCAGACTTCCATGCTATGAAATTAACCTGTTTTTCTCATCTCATCTCATTAGCCGTACCGCTTATCCTCATTAGGGTCGCGGGGGGGCTGAAGCCCATCACAGCCATCTCCGGGCAGTGGGCAGGGGACACCCTTAGCTGGTTGCCAGCCAATTGCAGGGCAACCTGTTTTTATATTCCTAAATATAAAAACAATTATCACACACACACACACACACACACACAGATAGTCACGTTTCAAAGATCAGTCTAATTCCATTATTTGTAAATACGTTTCTCAATTTTATTGTATTTTAGTGGCACTTATGTGTGACTTAATTTCCTGTTTATGTGTGACATCAATAAACCACGCCTACTGACCGATTGTTGTCAGTTCGGCCCGGGCAACCTGGGAAGATAGAACAGAATAGAATAGAATAGAATAGAATAGAATAGAATAGAATAGAATAGAATAGAATAGAATAGAATAGGGCAGCAAGGCAGCACAGTGGTTAGCGCTTGTGCGGCGCAGTTCATGTAATGGGAACCTGTCGTGGGTTCAAATCCAGCTCCAGACTTCCTGTGCGGAGTTTGTATGTTCTCCCCCGTGCTTGCGTGGGTTTCCCAAAAAACATGCATTTCAGGTGAATTGGCCGGTCCAAATTGTCCCTAGGTGTGAATGAGCAAATGAGTTGTCTGTCCCTGTGTGCCCTGCGATTGGCTGGCAACCAGTTCAGGGTGTCCCCTGCCCACTGCCCGGAGATGGCTGGGATAGGCTCCAGCCCCCCCGCGACCCTAATGAGGATAAGCGGTACGGCTAATGAGATGAGATGAGAATAGAATAGAATAGAATATACCTTTATTGTCATTGTTACAAAATGGGTTAACATATTGTGACAACAAAATTGGGCATGACACTCCATTTTCACACATTCACAGTGAGATAAAAAGCCAAGAAGATAAAGGAACAGAGAAGATAGGGTTTTAAAACAAGGAGGATAAGGCTATAGTTATAATTTACATGATATTTACACAAGAAATGTCGGCATGTAGAATGTTACATACAGTTGGTATCGTAATACAGTTGGTATCGTAAGGGTTGTGCGATTTTGCATTTGGTGCAAAAGTCATTATAGTGCAAAAAAAAATAGTCACCATATGCATTGGAGCAAACATAATCATCATAGTGCAGAAAAAAAAGGTCAACATTGTGCAAGGTGAGCAGTAAACATAAAAGATGGCGGCTAGGCCGTGCTCGCTCCATTCGCCAGGGAGGTCAAACCTCAATAAGTGTTTTTATCTGAATAATTCTGCCAACAGAGAGTTTATATCTTGAATATCTCTCACAATAAGATGTACCTCAACTACTTTTGTCCTCTATTAGCAACAATGCTCTCGAAAACTCTTGCCCCCCTTACCTCTCTGACCTTCTGCCAGAACACACTCCCTCCCGCAATCCCCCCTTCGACCTTTGCTGGTTGATTCACCACCTACACGCAATTACTCGAGTCAAGTCAAGTCCTTTTTATTTGTGACGCCCTTAATCACAAAGAGTCTCAAAGGGCTGCACAGACCACAGATTATTGCAAACCACAGACTATTATGACACCATCCCCTGATCTAAAACCTACATGAGGGCAAGGAAAAACTTAAAAACCTTAACATGACCTATGGATTTCTTCTTGGCTCTTGGAATCACTAGTAGACCAGCATTTTCAGAGCGAAGGCTCCGGACCGGAACATAAGGAGGAATAAAATGTGAAAGACCTGAGGGAGCAAGTCTATGCATGATTTTGTATATGACCAACAGAACCTTAAAATCACATCTTAAGCTAACAGGGAAGCAATGCAGGTTAGCAAAAATCGGGGTCAAGTGATCAAACTTTCTTGTCTTAGTTAAAAGCCTCGCTGCAGCATTTTTTTACCAGCTGCAGGCTCTTGTTTTTGGATTTCGGGGGACTGGAGATTAGCACATAACAGTAATCGAGACGGGAGGTAACAAACGCATGAATTATAGTCTCCACATCGGACTGGGACAGCATGGGTCGAATTTCAGCCTTGTTGCGTAGACGGAAAAAAGTTGTTTTAGTAATATCCTTGACGGGTCTAAAGCGACCAATTACGTGTGGGAGAGCTAAAAAAATATTGACTAATCGTAGAAGGAAATTCAGGCAAAGACTTGTTGAGTTTTCTTAACAATTGCAATTGGAGAATGAAAGAAGGTCAGGGGAGCAAGCCATTTTACCTGCTTTCAGCTCCTCAGTCCAACTCTTTTCTGACCCTCCCCCTTTTGCCTCCGTGTTTTATTGAAGTCAAAAGGGTGGAAGAGTATTGAGAAAAAGATGGTTTACCATCCCCCCACTGGAACAGTAGAATTTTTAAACAAAGACAGGAAACTAGGTAACGTAAAAAGGGCCACCACTGATTAGAAATACACAATTTTGAGCAAAACTAACATAAAAAGCGACAGAAACAAAATGAAAATAAATCCAAACAGCTCGCCAACATCATTTTTGCCATTCCATGTATTCCGTTACTCCCCAAGCCTGCACAAAATGTAGTCATTTTAT